>NC_090440.1:837174713-837474713 GCF_031143425.1 Pleurodeles waltl
AGAAAATGTACAACGCCTGCCTATGTTATTCTGAAGGTCATCTATGGTTTATGTACACATATGACACAAAGTGTGTTTTGTGTTGATGATGAGACACAAAGACTCCCCACCCCCTGAAGTGTCAAGAGTCTGCATCTGTATTTGCACATGTCCACACATGGAAAGGCTATACGCTTTCTGTGCCCACCAAGCCAAAGGTAATGTTGTAACATTGTTACCCATGTGTGATGTTAAGAGTTAGTACCCTGGCAGTAGCCCGTAGGGATTGTAAGCAGAGGATCATTCTCACAGATTGTGAGTGTTTTGATGAATTCACGGCTGAAGAGTTGCCACATAGGTGTCTAATAGTGTTTCTGATCTCTGTCAGATTACTAGATCATGCCCCACAAGTTGTCAGTTGACCTACCTAGTCAGTGCAGGGTCTGACCTGGGTGGTGGATAGGGCTGCTTATTGGGAAGTGTTTGTAGTCATCTCCATGTATTTAATGAGTTCTATGTGCCACACTTGGGCAGTATCGGACAGACAGGATGTTCTCATCTTGGTATACTGACATGTAGGTGACTCAGCCATTTGGGATGGGACATGTTGTCATAATTTTTTGTCCTGTCTTTTGCATCCATGCATCAGAAGAAAGGGATTTGGAGAGCCATTGCCAAGAAGGTGCGGATCCTGGGGGTCCACAGCTGGCAGAGCGCCCACTGTCACAAGAGGTGGGAGGACCTGAGACAATGGGCCTGGAAGATCGTGACGGCTCAGCCGGGGCTGTCCTCCCAACGTGGGTAGGGTGCCCACTGGACCATGACCCTCCTAATGGCCCACATTAAGGAGGTGGCCCACCCGGAATTGGATGGGCATTTGAGGGCAGCACAGCAGCCACAAGGGGGTTAGTATACGGAAAAGCCCTGCCTGTCCAATTGCCAGGTGATAGGGTGACGCACTTACTGCTCCCCCTGACAATGAGGGATGAGCCACATGTCACATAGTAGATGGGAGGTTCTTTGTGTTGACATGTCATGTGTACCAAACTGGTGTGCCTTGCTTTTTGGACCTGGGACTGAGTACAAAACTGGGGGGAATCCTCAGACCGTTAGCTCAGCAGGGAGGACAAATGGATGTGGACAGTGATCATTCATTTACTGTTTTTTTAGTGGGTCTAATTTCTATCCAGACAGATCACTCTTCATACATGTTACAGGCTAAAGGTAAGTAGGCTGTGGATCACTGTACTCTGCCATGTGTCTGGGTATATGTGTATGTAGAAATCTGCCACCCAGGAGCTAGTTATCTTCTGTGTATGACTGGTGCTGGTGCCTCACTGACGTCTATGATGTGTACATATGACATGGCTTACATTGCTATTAGTTTGCAACTGTAGCAAACTGCTTTCCCTTGGTAAGTGGGGAATGTTTATTGACATGATTGTGTCATCACTGTTATCAGCATTTTTTGTGCCTACATGTCAGCATGTGTCCCTTTCTCTTTAGGAAACATTTCTATGCTGCAGTTCCATGCATGTTCTATCTATGTTCATGGGGTGATGTCTATAATCCCTCAAATATATGTACGAGGGAAACTGTTAATGGTACAGTAAATCTACAATGGGCATCCATTTCATGTTGTGCCAGAGAGGAGTGTGTCACCATTGTTCATTGTCTGACATGTACCTTCATGCCTTATAGTATGCCTTTTGGCATGTAGAACGGCAGTAGCTATGAGTTAGATGACAGGTAGGCGCAGAGTGTGATACCACTTTGTGTTTATCCATGCCCTTGATGAGGAATCCAGTGTAAAGGTACACTGCACATGTGTAATGATTGAGGATTGTGCCCTGACTGTTGGCATGCATGATGGAGTGAGTTGCAGTGATGTTTACATCACATGTTTCTGGGTGCAGGCATTCATACACAGACAGACACCAGGATTGGGATGTCCAAGATGTGGTTGGTGATGTTAGTGCTTATTGAGCAACAGGTTGAGGGCCTTCTAATGTTCTGTTAAAGATCTGTCTCTCCAAAATGCAAAGGACGGATGTCTACTACAGAAACCCCCTGAGGATGTCACTGTAATGGGTGTCAGACATTTGTGGTAACTATCATGGGTTTTACAAGATTGTTGTTTTGTTCATTCTGAGGACATCTCTCCATGACACACTGAACCTGACATCAACAGTGCTCCTTTCAATGCCACATGTGAGGCCTATCTGAGTTACACTGATATTACCTTCTTGAATCTATTGTGACAGATGTCACTTCTTGAAGTGTACATTGTTGACATGTTTCCTGTGTGAATTGTATATTTCCATGTCACATTCTCCAGGATATAGAACTTTTGGAATCCACATAGTAGGATTTCAGGGTGTAATTTCTAATTGTAGCTTCATTATGTATGTGCCAAATAGATGTGTGCATGACCTTGTGTGGTATACGTGGGAATAGAATTTACAATGGGATACTGTTTACCATTAGTTGACTGAGGTCTGCTGCATGTGGGACAACTTTGAGGATGAAGAGGACTCCTAGTTGTATGGTTAGTGTGTTTCCAAGACTTCACCCATGCAACTGTAGTTGTCTGAGGTCCTGATTTTACTGTGGGCCACTGTAGTAAATCCAGATGGCATGCATGCATATGTCATGCCACATGTATGCACCACTTAGATGAGTAGTTTTGCTGAGGCCTACTAGAACTGATGGCATTGGTAGTAAATCTGAGTTGTGGTTCAGAGGTTATCATAGCCATGTGATGACCATATTCCTCTTTGACCTTACAGCATCAGCACAAGCAAGCGGAGGAGATGGTGCCAAGCCAAGTGGGGACACATCTGGCCATGGGAGCTTGGGTCAAGAGACAAATGACACAGAGTGACACAGTGTCCCAGTGGGCAAGGGGAGTGCCACGGGGAGACAGGACATGCATCATCATCATCATCCTCGGATTCCTCCTCCAGTGGCTACTCCCTAGTGGTGGTGGAATCATCGGGCATCCCCCAGCACCATCTTTGTCCAAAACCCCCCTTTTATCACCACCATTCCTGTTGTTTCCCACCCAGTTGGCCATGTCCTCTCACCCAAGAGGGTGGGCGTCTCTGTGCTTAGTGCATGCCATTGTGCTTCCATTGTGCTGTGATGGGTGTGTTCATTGAAGGGTTGTTTCATGGTGGTGTTGTTTGAAATTCATGCCACTTCAGTACATGTGTGTTGTATGTGTGAACAGTCCGTGGCCAGTGCTGTGACAATGTTGTGTAGCCTTCACTTTCCCTGTACCTGAGCTGTGTGGCCCTGTGTATTTGTATAGTGTTGAGGTGCAGTGTGTGTGTGCTGCCCAAAGGGGGCGTACAGCGACTGTGAGTCCATCCGTGTTGATGTATGTTTGTAGATGTATGTGGTTTGAGACGGGTACCTGTTGCCTTTTGGGTGCTCCCCTCCCCGATGTGTAAGCAGCGCACAACAAGCTGTTTTTAAGGTTATTGTCAAATGCAGGTTTGTGTACTTACAATTGTTGGCGTCCATGGCGGCGTGGATTTTGTTGTCTCTGGATGAGCAAGAGCAGTGGCATAATGTTTGTGAAGGGCTCCATGCTGGCACCGGACGTGTAAGTCTGCCTGCAGGTAAGTGTCTCCATTTATACTGTCCTTTTCTGCCTTCTGATACGTGGTGGTTGAAACGCCACGGTCAAAATGGCGATGTTCAACCTCGTAATGAGTCGGGCGGCAACACAGGCTCCACCAGTCTGTTTATGCTTCCTCGTGACTGTGGCAGTCTGTCCTACATGGCAGTGCCAGCGGACAGCTGGCAGTCTTCTGTTAGTGCGACCACCATACTTGTAATACGGCGGTTGGTCAGCCAGACTGACAGTGGTTAGACCGCTGCAACCACCATGGCAGTCTGTGGACCGCCAAACTCGTAATGAGGCCCTTTATTCTACTTAAGCAACTGATAACCAAGTTAATGCCTATTAACCATGACTCACTTAGCTCTATGTTCTAGTGCTTCATTTAAGCAGTTTACTTAGAAAGACACCCTTAAACTGAAAAGAAAGACTGATGACAACTGAGGTAGGAGAGAGGTCAGCTCCACAATGAGAGCTAGAGAAAAGACAGAGGACAATGTGTTCATGAAATGGGAGCCTGAGCAAAGAGGAAAAGAGAAGAGATGCCTCCAATGTGGAAAAAGCATAAAGAGTGTAATGCCATTATGCATGAGGTATTTAAAATCACATATTTTTTATGAGAGTGGTTTGAATGTGAAAAGAACAAGATAACCTAGCTGTAAAAAAAGGGAAAAAAGAACTGGAAAGAAAATAAGGGGCATTGTGGTCATACTGTGATCCCTCCTGCGCCATGAAGGTACACTCTGTAAATTAGAGGACTGACAGTTAGGCCCCCAATACAACCCTGGCGGTCGGTGATAAAGCGGCGGTAATACTGCCAATAGGCCGGCAGTAAAATAAATGGGATCACGACCACGGCGGAAACCGCCAACATAGACAGCCACTTAACACAAGACCGCCACGGCGGTAGCAACAAACACCGCAGCAGTCACCGCCAACAGACAGGCGGAAGACAATGTACAGTCCACCCTATCACAACCCACCAATCTGCAGCTTTTCCGGGGCAGTACTAACGCCATCAAAAGCACAGTGGAAACAGGACTTGGAAGGGAACCCACTCACCTCTCGACAACCAAGGAAGAACCAGGACGTCATGGAGTCCGAGCTGCAGACCCTGCTGATGCTTGTCTACCTCCTCATACATGACGGATATCAAAGGCAGCGGCGACAACCACAGTGAGTACTGCACCTAGCACACAGGGGAGGGGGGGAGGAAAAAGAGAGTGACACACATATGCAACATTTAACACCCCCACCCCCACCCTCACCCACAACACCATACACACAAAAACATGCAGCAACATTACATTTACACCCTGTAACCCCTGGAAGAATGCAAGGACAAAAGGAATTGAGATCAAACAGTGATATTTTGAAATATGCAGATATAGTTAACGATTTGAAAAACAGTATATACAAATGTTTACAATATGTACAGAAGGCCGTACACCGTCCCTTGCAAATGTCCATGGCCCACTTGGCCAAAAAATCATGGGCGAAGCCCACACTTGACTCCTGTCTCAAAATGGAGAGAACACTGCAGGAACATCAGGTCGTAAACACACAGGCACCTCAGGGGGAAGGGGGACACCTCAGCCGGAAGATGGTACTACGCCACTGCTCCTCAAGGGGCAACATGCCCACAGCGATGTCCTGGGGAGTGCAAAGCCAGCCTCTCAAGTCTCCCCAGTGGGTGGTTTGCCCACTATTTGGTCCTGGGAAGTGCAACGCCACAGTCTCTCAAGTTTCTCCAGTGGGTGGTTTGCCCACTGCTTGGTCCTGGGGAGTGCAAAGCCACAGTCTCTCCAGTGGGTGGTTTGCCCACTGCTTAGTCCTGGGGAGTGCAAAGCCACAGTCTCTCAAATCTCTCCAGTGGGTGGTTCGCCCACTGCTTGGTCCTGGGGAGTGCAAAGCCACAGTCTCTCCAGTGGGTGATTTGCCCACTGCTTGGTCCTGGGGAGTGCAAAGCCACAGTCTCTCAAGTCCCTCCAGTGGGTGGTTTGCCCACCGCTTGGTCCTGGGGAGTGCAAAGCCACAGTCTCTCAAGTATCTCAAGTCTCTCAAGTGGATGGCTTTTCCACTGGTTCTGGAGGGGGCCTTGTGCCCAGTCTGTCTCATCCTGCCAAAGATAGTGATAGTGGATGCATTTATCCCCTGGTTCTGGAGAGGGCATTGTGCCCAGTCTGCTTCATCCTGCCAAGGATAGTGGTAGTAGATGCATTTCTGCACTGGTTCTGGAGGGGGCCTTGTGCCCAGTCTGCTTCATCCTGCCAAGGATAGTGATAGTGGATGCATTTATCCACTGGTTCTGGAGGGGACCTTGTGCCCAGTCTGCTTCATCCTGCCAAGGATAGTGATAGTGGATGCATTTTTCCCCTGGTTCTGGAGGGGGCATTGTGCCCAGTGATACTGCACTTGGGGTGTGGCAGTTCACATTCCCTCACCTGGGTGTCTGAGGCATGAGATTTGCAGGGAACAGTTGCACGATACTCCATGTAGGCAGGGCCAGAATCCATCCTGCGGCAACTAAGGCTGCAAACCGGTGGTAGTGCCAGTGCTGGTGGGGGTTCTTCAAGTGGTGGTGGGAGGCTCCAGACCCTCTCCTGCAGCCTCGGACGGATGCCCACTGGGGATGCTGCTGCTGACAGTTGTTGTGGCACCGGCTGGGCATGTGGTGGTGCAGGTGGCGGTGCTTGCGGCCATGTCTGCGGCGGGGATGCTGCCGGTGCTGGGCGTGGTGCAGTGGTGGTGGTGGTGGAGGGAGACACCAGGCTGTCTCCTGCAGTCTCGAATGGCTGCCCACTGGGGATGATGATGCTGACAGTTGTTGTGGCAGCGGCGGTGCAGATGGCGGTGAAATGGCAGTGTAGGTGGCGGTGACTGCCGCGGAACAGGTTGCGGGGCTGTCGGTACTGATGGTGGGCACCAGTCCCTCACCTAGAGCCTCCGAGGCCTGAAGTGCCTTGCCTTGGGTTTTCTTCCCCTTTCCCCCCCGGCAGATGCTGCTGGGACCTTGGCACTAACAGCTTGAGTTTTGGAGGAGGCCTTGTTGGGTGGGTCGTGCTTCTTGGCCGTGCTGCATGCTGGCCCCTTCTTCACCTTGGCAGGTGGCGGATGGGTTGGTCCTTTGCAGGTGTCGGTGGCACACTGGCTGCCCTGATGGGTGCCCCCTTTGATCCTCTGGGACTTGCAGTTACCACAGCGTCCGACAACTTGGTGGCTGAGGTGCTGGCCTGGGATCTGGACACCCTGGCCCAAGGGGAAGGATGGGGGGGAGGCGTAGGGAAGAGGTCAATGTTTGTCAGGAAATGTTTTTTAGACACACTGGGACGGGAAGATGGAGAGGGTTTGGGAGGGGAGGAAGAGGGAGTGATTGTAGGAGGTGTACGTCTGCTGAGTTTGGGTGAAGGTGCATGGGCTGGATGCTGTTGTGAGGTGGATGGCTGTTGGGTGGGTGGGTGCTTGCATTTGTGTACTTTGGAAGGAGGGGTCACAGACACACTGGGAGAGGACACAGGGGATGTGTGCATGGTTGTGGGGGTGGTGACTGCTCGTGAGGGCTGTGTTGTGATGGGCGTGCTGGTGATGGAGGTAGTGAATGAAGATGTAGTGCATGCAGGTGTGAGTGTAGACGCTACTGGGAGGGAGGTGGACGAGCAGGAGGAGGGGGACACAGTGGAGGAAGTGGCTGTTGGTGTGTTTGCATGGGCATGGTGCTTGTGAGTGCCTGTGAGATGAAGTGTGGTGCTTATGTTTGCCTGAGCCACTTTTGTGTGGTGATTTGGGTGCATGCTGGTCTGAAGGTGTGCTTGGGTTAGGCTGAGGTAGAGGGGATTGGGTCTGGGTAGTGGAAGTTGGAGGGGGGAGGCTGGACACAGGGACAATGGCTGCCATCAGTTCTGAGGCTAGAGTCTGAAATGCTCTCTGTTGGGCCGCCACGCCAGAGTGAATGCCCTCCAGGTATGCACTTGTTTGTTGCAAATGCCTCTCGACACCCTGGATGGCATTCAGAATGGTTGACTGCCCAACAGTGAGGGATCTCAGGAACTCAATAGTCTCCTCACTGAGGGCAGCAGGGCTGACTGAGGCAGGGCCTGGGGTGCAGGGGCAAAGGAGATGCCCAGCCTCCTGGGTGAGCAGGCACAGGAAACACGCTGAGGGGTTGCTGGGAGGGCGGTGCTGGTAGGGGGGCTGGCGGCTGCACCTGTTGTTGGCGTGGGCACAGAGGGGTCCGCCACCGCCAGGGAGCTGCCATCGGAGGAGGAGTCGCTGTCTTTGGTCTCCCCTCCTTTCCCCTTCGTGGAGCTCCCATCACCCTCCGTCCCACTGGTGCCTTCACCCTCAATGGATTCTGCCTCCAGGCACATGTGGGATGCAGCTCCCTCCATCGCCGGTGCCTCTGCTCCTCTGCCAGATGATGCTAAGGCACACAAAGACAGGGCAAGAACAAAAAAACGGGGGGAAGAGCCAGAGGATACACTTGGTCAATGCCAGCAACACCACTACCCTTGGCGTACACAACACACAGGGAGCTGCCCTATGCACTAGACCATGCCCAACCATTTACTGAGACAGTCACCAGCCCGGGGGGTACAATGCCTAGCGCCAGCATCTGCACACCTGAAACCCACAGGAGCCTGCACAGTAGTAGATGGCCACTTAAACCATTGG
Organism: Pleurodeles waltl; assembly: GCF_031143425.1. Lineage (NCBI taxonomy): Eukaryota > Metazoa > Chordata > Amphibia > Caudata > Salamandridae > Pleurodeles > Pleurodeles waltl. The sequence goes on from NC_090440.1 coordinate 837,182,992, forward strand.
GGTAGGAGTGCGCCAGAGCCTGCCTAACAAGGGACCTACCCTGCAATGATCGCCCTGGCCTAGGGGCACCCACAGCCCACATCCCCCACCCAGCTACCTCTTAAAGTGTGCAAAGTCAGCTTTCTGAATCTGTACTCACCCCCTTGTGGCTACTGTGATGCCCTCAAGCGCCCATCCAACTCCGGATAGGCCACTGCCAGGATGCGGAACATCAGGGTGGGTCATGGTGCGACGGACACCCCTTCCACGTTGGGAGGCCAGCCACAGCTGGGCCTCTGCCGTTTTCTTGGTCCAGCGGTGCAGGTCCTGCCATCTCTTGCGGCAGTGGGTGCTCCGTCTGTGATAGACCCCCAGGGTACACCTCCAGGGCGATGGCACGCCAAATACCCTTTTTCTGGTGAGCGCTGTCCTGGAGGGAAAAGATAGCAGAAAAGGAATGTATTCACCCGTCTGGACTGGCATACTCATTGCCCACCAGTTCCCACCCATGCCCTAACACACATACACTGACCACCTCTCATGCAGCACTCAGGCCAGGATGCCTCAGCACCCCCCAACATGTGGCTTACATCCACACCACTCAAAACATGCGTTGCCCACACATCATGCTCACAGTGTACTCATTTGTTTGTCTGGAGGACCGTAGAGTAATGTGTACTGGGGTAGGACCCCATCCACCAGTTTCTCCAACTCCTCCGCAGTGAAGGCAGGGGCCCTTTCCCCAGATACATGAGCCACTGTCGCTTCCAGACACAGGTCACGGCAGCACTTGCAATGTAGGTCTTCTCCTGTTGAAGGTCAGGTAGCAAGTGAGTGAATAGTTAGAAAATGGCAGTGACGTCCGCGGCGGTGTGTACCGTCACCGCCGGCGTGCATCGCCATTGGCTCCTGGAACCCATAGGGCCTAATAATAACCAATGCGAATCTGCAACGCCAGCGCACTTACCTCATTTACACTTGTTCCTCCTCACAGGTCAGGCAGACGCCATTTCATGGGGGCACAGGGCATGGCACCTAACTGCGTCACAGCAGACATTAGCACATCAACTATCAAGTTCACATACTGTTTCTGTAAAGTAAACAAATCCACATTAGTGCAATATATGTGAAAATATGACCCTCTGCTCACCGTTCTCTTCCATAGGCTTCAACCGCTGAGGCAGCATATGAGATGGCGGCATCCTCTGGTGGACCTGTCGACAATGGAGGACACACACATTATCATCACATACAGACTTGATTGTGCCACAATCCAAGACCTGTGTGCCCAATTGGAGCCAGACCTGATGTCAGCTATCCGCCAGCCCACAGGTATCCCCCTCTCTAGTGCAGGCCCTGTCAGTGCTCCATTTCCTGGCAAGTGGTTCCTTTCAAACTACAGTGAACTTGGCATCAGGGATGTCTCAGCCAATGTTTTCCAACTTGTTGACCAGAGTGCTGTCAGCCCTGCTGAAACACATGCGCGGCTATATCGTGTTCCCCCAGGTGGATGAATTGGCCAAAGTGAAGGCTGACATTTATGCCCTGGGACATATCCCCAACATCATTGGTGCCATTGATGGTACATATGTGGCATTTGACCCCCCCCCAGAGAAATGAACAGGCTTACAGGAATAGAAAAATCTATCACTCGATGAATGTGCAGATGTCATATCTGGTGGACCAGTACATCTCCCATGTGAATGCCAAATGTCCTGGCTCTGTGCATGATGCCTTTATCTTGAGGAATATCAGCATCCCATATGTGATGGGCCAACTCTAGATGCACCGGGTGTGGTTAATAGGTGAGCCAAAGGTCCCCACCGAGTATCAGTTAGTGTCTGGGCATGGGATTGCCCCTGAGGGTTAGTGTGAATCTAACAGTTGTCACCCTAAATTTGCAGGTGACTCTGGTTACCCCAACTTCTCATGGCTACTGACCCCAGTGAGGAATGCCAGGACAAGGGCAGAGGAACGTTACAATGAGGCACATGGGCGTTCAAGGAGGATAATTGAGAGAACCTACGGCCTCCTGAAGGCCAGGTTCCGGTGCCTCCATCTGACAGGTGGAACCCTGTACTACTCACCCAAGAAGGTGTGCCAGATCATCGTTGCATGTTGCATGTTGCATGTTGCATAACCTGGCCTTGAGACGCCAGGTGCCTTTTCTGCTGGAGGATGTGCCTGGAGATGGACTTGTGGCAGCGGTAGAGCCTGTGGACAGTGATGGAGAGGAGGCAGAGGAAGAAGATGTGGACAACAGAACAAACATTATACACCAATACTTCCAGTGACACACAGGTAAGAGACTGTAACTCAACTTCACATTTCAGTATACCTTTGGACATTGTACATGGCTGTCTCTTATACTCTGTCTATGGACACTGACTGTTCCCTTTGGATTCCCTATTTTCAGATCTGTGTACCCCATTCTGGCTCCTGCTATATGTACTGCTGCCCATCAAAGGTCATCATGTAGTAGATTTCACTGTACATATACGTTGCAATGCTTTGGAAATGTTGTACTAATACATTTGAGATTCATTACACTGATTCCAGTATGGTATTTGTTTCAAGGGTGTTAATTTATGTGCCAATAAGTATAGGAGTATGTGCAAGGGGCTGGGGTGACGGTGGAGGAATGTCCAGTTAGAGTCCAGTCTCTTGGTATCACAGGTGCATTTTCCAAAGGGGCATAGGAAGGGGAGCAATGGCAGTTCAAGGTGGACAGGGTAACAGAGTGGGGCAGAAGGGTGACTATCAGGAGAGTCCTATTTCCTGGTGGGGTCTTGGCAATGTTCTCTGTCTTCTGCCTGGATCGCAGAGACCTTTTGCGGGGTGGTTCTCCTTCTGCAGGGGGTGGGGTGCTGGTGGCCTGTTGTTCCAGTGGCGGGGCCTCCTGTCCACTAGGGCCGGCGGAGGTGGAGGGCTGTTCATCGCTATGGCTAGTGGCAGGGGCCCGTTGTTGTGCCACTGCCTCCCTCCTGGTCTTGCCCATGTCAGCCAGCACCCCTGCAATGGTAACCAGGATGGTGTATATTTTTGTTAGGTCCTCCCTGGTCCCCAGGTACTGTCCCTCCTGCATCCGCTGGGTCTCCTGCAATTTTGTCAGTACCTGGCCCATGGTCTCCTGGGAGTGGTGGTATGCTCCCAGGATGTTTCAGAGTGCCTCGTGGAGAGAGGGTTCCCTGGACCTGTCCTCTCCCTGTCGCACAGCAGTCCTCCCAGTTTCCCTGTTGTCTTGTGCCTCTGACCCCTGAACTGTGTGCCCACTGCCACTGACCCCAGGTCCCTGATCATCCTGGGTTTGTGGGGTTGCCTAGGGTCCCTGTAGTGGTGGACACACTGCTGATTGACATGTCCTGGGGACAGTGGCATGGGCCTGCTGGGTGGGTGCTGTGCAATTGTTTCCTGAGGGGGGCGGCTCTGTGGTGGGTTGAGACTGTGGCAGGGGAACCGACTGTCCAGAGGCCCCTGATGGGCCAGGTTGGTCATCCTGATCCAGGCATGCAGAGCATGGCTGTAGCTGCCAACTCCTCTCCAGTGACATTGAATAGGGGTCCTGTTGGGGTGCAAATGCATTGTTAATGTATCTGTGTGTGCCATCTTGTAAATGGGTGTGTTTCCCTGTATGATTGTGCTTTCCCTGTTCGCTTGGCCTTGTATGGGTGGTGAATTTGTGGGCTGGCTGAGTCTCCCTACTGGGCATGCTTTGGTGATGGGTGTCCATGCAGGTCTATGGGTGGTGTTCATGCATTGTTGTTGCATTCAGGGCTTGGTATTGGGATGGGTGGGTTGTGATGGTGGGGTATATGTGAGGTGATGTAGTGATGCGGGTGAGGGTAGGGATAGGAGTTTGTATTGGCATGCTGGTAGGGTGGGGGGGGAAAGTAGTTAAGATTTAACTTACCAGAATCCAGTCTTCCTGCTACTCCTGCGAGGCCCTCAGGATGCATGATCGCCAAGACTTGCTCCTCCCATGTTGTTAGTTATGGGGGAGGAGATGGGGGTCCACCGCCAGTCCGCTGTACAGCAATGTGGTATCTTGCAATGACGGAACGCACCTTCCCCCGTAAGTCGTTCCACCTCTTCCTGATGTCATCCCTAGTTCTGAGGTGCTGTCCCACAGAGTTGAGCCTGTCCACGATTCTCCGCCATAGCTCCTTCTTCTTTGCAATAGATGTCTGCTGCACCTGTGATCCGAATAGCTGTGGCTCTACTCGGATGATTTCCTCCACCATGACCCTTAGCTCCTCCTCAGAAAACCTGGGGTGTCTTTGGGGTGTCATGGATGTGGTGTGAGTGATACATGTGAGGATGTGTGGGGTGATGTGTGGGGTGATGTGTTGTGGTGTATGCTGTGATGTGCGTGAATGGTGTATGGGTGAGGGTGTTCTGTGCCTCTGATTGAGTGGGTGCTCCTTGCTTGTCTCTCTGTGCTTGGCCTCTTTTTTTTTTCTGTAAGGGGTTATGGGTAATGTGGGTGTGTGTTTTATATTGGATTGGGTGTGTGGGTGTGGTGTGTGTATGTGTGTCAGGTGTGTGTATTTTGAATTGTCCAATGTGGTGAAATTTTGTAAGTGTGTGTGTATTTTGAGCGCAGCGGTACATGCCGCCAATGGTTTACTGCGATTGAAAGACCGCTGCGGTGATTCGTGGGTCGTGATACTGTGGGCGTATTCCTGTTGGCGTAGCGGTGTGGGTTATGCTATCATCAGTTTATCACTGACCTTTGGTCTGGCAGACTTGTGTGGATGCCTGTAATGTGCGGATTTCTATGTGTGGGTCATAATACCCATGGCGGATTACCGCCTCGCTCACGGTATGTTGGCGGCCATCAGCGCAGCGGTAGGCGGCATTTACCGCCAGGGTTGTAATGAGGGCGTTAGTCTTCAGAAACCTACCCCTTTCTCTGTAGTTTTACTTGTGCTCACCCTGACCAGTACAAGAGAGGTACCTTTTGTCAGATCTTATTAATATGAAAGAAGATGGATTAGTAAGTCTTTCATCGACTCAAATGCTCTTGCAAATAGAAGAATTGTCAAAGGGTCTTAAGGTCTTGAAAGCACTCTTAGATGGTGAAATGAATAATTCTGCATGCCAATATTTGAAAAAGTGGCAGACATTTCACTTTGTATTCAATCAAGACTGACATTGTTGGCCAAACGTGCTGGCTATGTAGGTAAATAGACCAGGTTAAGATGACCTGTGAATATTTGACAGGAATGTCAGAAAACACACAGCATATATGATCTATGGGATATAGGCTCAATCATCCTCCTGTGCTTGCTTCAATCGGACTGCGGGGGGGCACAATGAAGCAAGAATGACATTGCTGATGGTGCACTGTAGAGCAGTAGCCATTGATTCGTTTGAAGTGCTCCCAGAAGCTATATAATTGAGTAGATTGATTTATAGTAGTCATGTAAATGGACGAAATGTGGAATAAAGTTGCAAGGATCAGAATTTTAATGAATTTACAAAGTAAAATGTTAAAGGATAGTTTGAATTTTCAGGTCTTCATTAATGGCTTGCTTGGAACACCACCACTAACTGAGAGAGAGAATGACCTCATTAAAGAACAACCTGACTTCTGTATGGCTGTTGTATGGCTAAAGTATTCTGCCTCATAAAATCTAACAGCTAATTTGATACGAAGACAGCCTAGGAAGAAGCAAGAAAGGAGGGGTTGGCGAACAGAAACTGATGTCACTAGTTTATAGGGTGAATTTTTGAAAGCCTGTTACAATGTTACAATTCTTCTCAATACTTTGTTTATTGACTGCTTTCACTGCCATTGTTTTGGTTATTTTTATTGTTACAGCTACACAAGTTATTTGCACTAGAGCAGGACGTTGATTTTAACAATGTCATCAAATACATTCATAGTATGTATTCTTCAGTGTGTCTATTCATGGTGAAAAGAGATTTGGAATTTAACACCAAATAATCCGGTAAATCTCACTAGATTGTTTGTTGCCCATAATGCAGCATCCTAACTGATCATGGGTTACAGCATGCAAGGTTTCCTGTCTCAAGTAAATAAATTGACATTGAGCCTGAACTTTGCTAAAGGAGCTAAAAAACCTAATCCTAGGTTGTATTTTGTATTACGTTACAAAAACAATTCTATATTGAATTAATTGAAGTATGTTAAAAATATTTTGTAATTATTAAACCAAATCTCACCTAAAGTAAAATGTTTATATTTACTTAGAATTAATTAAGACTTACAAATAATAATGTATAGATTTTTTTTTTTTTTTAAACAGTTATTTATTTTTGCATTTGAAATAGTTTTTAAGACACTATCGTAAAATAATGATTAAATATGTATGTTTTTTAACATTAAATGAAATGTGTATATTTAAAAAAAGGGTTAGTGTATTTTAACATTATTTCCAATTTCCAAGGGGGTTCCTTTTTAAATCTCTCCCTGCATTATTTTCTCTGTGAGAATGCTGCACTAGCTGTGCTTTGGTTGGAAATGTATGGTGCTAGATGTAGGAAAGCAGCATCTTTCTGGCACAGTTGCCCCCACTTTTTGCCTGGCGTCAGTATGTTTAGACTGTAGTTCACCAGGAGCCTGCTAACTAGAACCCCAGTGTCATTGTTCTCTCCCGTAAAATTAGTTGTATGTTAACTATTATAACCCACAATTGGCATACTGGTGCACCCATGTAAGTCCCTAGTACATGGTACTTAGGTACGCAGGGCACTGGTACACCATGGGTCCCCCCTTGGCTGCAGCATGTATTTATGACTACAGGCCTGCCACTGCAGCCTGTGAGAAATGGTGCATGCACCTTTTACCCCAAATATAAGGTTTGGCTTATATTATGGTCACTGCACTCTGACCCTGTAAGTCACCCCTAAGGTAGGCCCTTCAGCCCAAAGGCAGGGTACATGGTTCTAATTGTGATGGCACCCCTGTAGGAGCAGAGATTCCCCTACAAACCCCACACTCCATTTCCTCGGCTTTGGAAGTGTGGGGAAGCCATTTTAAGGTATGTTGTGGACAGTGGTCAACACGAGTTGTCCAACTACATAATGACTTCACCGAACATAGGCATGTTTGGTATCAAACATGTTGGAATCCTGCAACTTCCCTAGGGGATCCCACAAAGTCTGCCTGTGCAGCCTTAAAGGGTCTGAATGCCAGTCCATGCTGGTGCCGACCCAAGACACTGTTCTGCCCTCCCTGCTGCTAAGCTTAACCCAGGCAGGGGAAGACAGAACATTTCCTGGATTTCCTGTAAGACAGAGGTGTGAAATAGGTGTCTCTGGGCTGGGGTGGGGGTGCCTCTGAGAGCCACCAGACTGCTTTGAGGGGCACATTTGGTGCCCTCCTTGCATAAACCAGTTTTCACCAGTTAGGAACCTCCAGTTCACGCTTTGGCATGAAACCACATAAAGGACAGGGGAATGAACATCACCCCCGTCCAGCTCCTACCCTAGGGAGGTGCACAGAGTTCTGCCAGGTGGCCACTTGATTCTGCCATCTTGGAAATAAGATAAGCAGGAACCCCTGGGAGCATCTAACTGGTTAGTCCAGTTGCATGACCTCCCTGACCCCCTCTGATAGGTTGTCCACTGCAGTAAGTGTCTAACCCTCTCTCCTTGGTTACTTAAGTGCACCCCTGAGGGTTGGACCCTAGATTCTATGGCAGAACTGGAGACTTCGGATTATGCTTTCTCTTTTCTTTACTGTCAACACAGCAGCCAATAAAATGATACAAAACCTTAAACTACATATCCCATGAAGTATAGTCACATCCAATCATAACCTTTCTCCAAGGCTGTATAGGTTCTCTGCACAAAAGTCCGTCCATCCTTTCTCTTGGCTGCTGCAGCAGCCAGTTAAGTGCTTATCATTCTTGTTATATTATTATTCATGTAGTATTCATATAGTGGTTTGTTTATTCCATCGTGTTCGCTTCACTCTTGCAGCACGTATATTGGAATCATCGAGCGTGCCAGAAGTGGAGCGGAAGCGGGGCCGATGAAGCTATCTTCGTGTGTTCTGTTGAGGTCCGAGTCCTCTTTCTATTGCCCTTGACTTGTGTGCGCGTTGATTCAGATCGGAATACTTTCATTTTCTGATCGACTCGTCGTGCTCGGATTTCACGGGCAAGCATGTTGCCCTCAATAAACGCACAACGGGGCTACAATAAACGCTACAGGGCCGGGCCCAGGGGAAAGGAATTTAAATTAAAATACACTGAATTAAAGTTGAGTTTCTGGCAGCAGGTGGCTCCCTCCACAAACATTGTTTTTGGTCAGGCAGTTTTATTACTGCCTTTCAACATCTGAATTGCATTTTCTCACCTGCTACAGTGTTTTTACTCCCCTTGACCCTTTTCTTTACCTCCTAGCTGTGCGATTATGGTATCTTACGCCGATGAAGAGGACCAATTTCAGGGTATTTCAAAGGTGCTTCTCGAGCACCAAATGGAGGAGAGATTAGTGGAGGCACTTGGTCACCATGTGCACGACTTTGTGATTTGGGCCCAGATAAAGACCTTAAAGCCATTCACTGAGTCTTTGACTAATTTTGGCAAGACAGAATTGCTGGGTGAAGCCGATCAGTCAGTGCATTCACAACAATACACTCCCATGGAGGCCTCCAACCTCCAATTGCAATGCTTGGGGTGTTTATAATCCGCTGAGATTTTGGCGCAGATGTCAGCCTCTGTGCTGTGTGACCACAAATATGGGGGAATTAATCCTTGTGAGGCTGCAGACAATTAATAATTTTTGGCCAGCTATTTCTGCGGGTCATGCCCATATTCAGGGAAAACTAGTGGGGGAACATCCGTTAACTTGTAAGCTCCTTCGAGGCATTCATATGGTTACGCCTCCTTAACCAAAGTATTCCACCTTATGGGATGTCAATGGGGTCCTCCGAGTTCTTAAGAGTTGGCCTTCTAACAAAGATCTTTCATGTAAGCAACGTTCAGCGAATCTGACAATATTGTTAGGGCTACTCTCCTGTAGATGAGTTTTAGATAGCAAATAGAGTATTTACTCCCTCGGGAGTGTCATTTTCCATTTAAGGACGCACTAAACCTGCTTGACGTTGTATTTGGGTACCCGTCTTTTCCTCATGATAAAATGTTGTGTGTGGTTTAATGTATCAAAGTTAATGAAGATGGTACTTGTGAATTCAGGCAGAACGTTTCTGGTCAATTGCTCATTTCTTTACAGAAACCTTTCTGCCCGGTTACTTCAGCGACTTTAGCCCGTTGGGTCAAATGGTTATTGGCTGAGGCAGGGATAAATGTCTCTCTATTTGGGGCTCATTCTGTTAGAGGAGCCTCTAAAGCTTTTTCCACTGGCGCTAATCTGGAAAATATCATGGCCGCATAGACTGGTCTTCTGATTCTGCTTTTAAAGTGTTCTATCATAAGCCAATTGTAGATGTAGTGTCTGGGGTGGTGAATCAACTTTAAACTAGCATAATATGAAGCCTCCGGTCCTGCCATAGAATAAAAAAATGTTCCAGCTAACAAGAATTTTAGATTCCATTAAGGACACAGAGGAAAGGATTATCCCCCCGAACGAAATTGTGTTCTATATGTAATTTCATATGAATAATGCTTATTACCCGATGCGCTCTTTATTCGCAAAATTACCCCTCCCTATCTGAGCGTGGATATTAGCTCTTATTTTTGTTGTCTCCACCAGGGGCTTCCAATTCCTCTACTTGAACTTGGGGTTCGATGAGTGAAGGAGTACTACTGTTGTATAGCTATCTTAGTCATGTTCCAACCATGTTTTAGCTAACTAGGCCTGCCGCTGTGCACCTTATCCCAATTACGTTTGAATCGGCATTCCTTTATTTTTCTAACAATAGCTACATTTGCGGTGCTGTTTTATTTTCTCTATCTTATTGTTTTTTCGGCTAGGAAAGCATCACGTTCTTAGCATGTAGTTCACTTTGTGCTTTCTCCAAGGCTACAGTCAGATAGGGTTGCCGACAAACGTTGTATGCTGTGTCTCCAGCATGCCCAGAAACACACTCATACGTGGACCATTTCTTAGAATGTCAGCTGTTGTATTATAAAAAACACCCCTTAATCCCAAACACGTTAGAGGGAAATTCCAGCCAGAGGACCACAACTGTATGCTGATTGCTGCAAGCTTCGCTACAGCTACTTGCTTAGACGGCCGAGCCCTGAACCAGATGGGGACGGTGTCTCGTTAGACCTCAGGCCTCTTCTTCAGGTATGAGGGATGATGTTCTTCCTTGAGGAAACCCAAAAGGCAGATTAGGCTTAGTGTGCTGTGCTCATACCTAGCATAAGTGAGGGGCTATAGACCCACTCCCCTGTTTAGACAGCATGGTAGGACTGTTTTTGTGTTTTACACTTTTAGTCACGTGCCTGCTCCTATTGTTTTTTTATTATCCTCGTTATTGCTGTGCACCTGCTTTATCTAAGATGCAGATATTTTAATAAATGCTTATTTAAATATATTCTGCCTCCGTTATCTTTACCTGAGTGAGACCTTGGTAACTGAGAGAAAGGGATGCGATCTGATGTACCACGATTTCCTGGGGAGTCTATCTTACCATGAGCCCGTTTGCCACAATCATCTTGGTCAGAGATGGGGCGCTGCTAGTTAGCCATAAACCCCAGATTAGGCTGACAGGGGTCACCGGGTGTGGAATTGTACTTAGTACCCACAACCTAGGCGATCCCACTGCCCAAATCCAGTAGCTTCATTACCCTAATGAGAACCTATGTGACACTACAGTTCAGGAGTTCTAATCCTACATGGATGAATCGACTTCATCAGTTGCTGACATTTTCAAGGATCGAAGGGCTGTCATTGTAATTGTTTTCAAGTTGTATTCAGGTTGATATCTTCTTGTTATTAGTACATTCCAAAGAAAGAGGACAGACTTTTGTGCAGAAAAAGCTTTGGGGAAAGGTTGTGATTGGATGTGACTATACTTTATGGGATATGTAGTTTAAAGTAGTTTTGTATCATTTTATTGGCTGCTGTGTTGACAGTAAAGAAACGAGAAAGTATAATCCTCGCCTCCATGTCCTTAATAAAATCTAAAATTCTTGAAGCGTGAGCTAGAACAACATTTATTCATCTGCAAGACTTCAGGAACCATCTGCAAAACACTTCTGGAACCTGGACACCGGAACCGCTGCTGTTCTTAGCTAGGACCAAGAGCAAGACTGTAACCAGTAGGAGGGCTCCTACTGCAACTTGGTTTCCAAGTTCTGCAAAACCTTCTGCCACCCTGTGGCCATGCATACTCCATAGTCACAGGGACTCTGCCTGCACTTAGGAAAGCAAGAAGGAATCTCCCTTGGAGTGAATGAGTCACTCCCCAACATCCGCAGGCATCTCAACGACAACAACCGGCTTGTGGATCCTGCTGTCCCACGGATTCTTCAAGGCTCTATAACACAGATGGTGGTTCTGTGGCTCTCCACAGGTCTGACCCATCCTCCTTACAACTGGGAAGTCAGTGGTCCCTCGCTGGAGCTGCTTGGCTGGAACCCCTGTCCGTGTCTGCTTGTCATTGCCAAGGCTGGTTGGCTCTTTAGTCCGAAAACCTCCTAGCTCCAAGAAGCCCTGGCCTCCAGCACTCTCCAGCTCCTGGAACAATATGCTCTCTGCAACTATTGGACATGGGCATCCCTCTTTGCTGTACTGCTGAGGCCTTCCTGTGACTGCTGCCAGAGGGTCCTGCTGGCTCTCCTGCGTGCTGAGGGCTGGCCCTGACCTAACTGCCAAGTTTGGGTCACCTGGACCTTGCTGGTCCCCAAAAACTCCACGCAATACTTCCATGCATTTGCCAAGGCTTGTTGGTGGTCCTGCTGACCACTGACCCCTCTGCAATTCGATGACCGGCGTGGGACAGCTCGTGGAAGACTCCTGAGATCTTCCTGCATCGCCTGGACTCCACAGCTGCTTCTTCCTCCACCGTACAACAGGAAAGCAACTCCAAGAAGGGTGGCAGTCGTACACCTTCTGGGCACCTCTTTCCTTGGGTCCTCTTATTCAGGAATTCAGGCCTGGGTTCCACCGACCTGGCCCACAGGTCACACCAGCAGCTGGACAAACGAGGTCCCCATTGACTTCAATGGGAGGTTCCGACATGACTTCACCCCTATGCACCTGGGCTCCCTGGTGTAGGTACTCCACTGTTCTGGGTATCCACAGATGGGGGCACTATCCAACCCCCTTGTTCCAATGGGTTTCCCAGGGTCCCTTGGAAAGGGTCCTAAATCGCAAAAACTTCAACCACAGCTTCCCCATGCTATCCTATAGCAACTGACCCAGGTTTACAACTCTGCACACGGGTGACTGGGGAATCCTATCTGCTTACCTTTGGGGTTTTAGTACTTCCCCAGTCCTAAGGGTCCTTGGGTTGCAGTGTGGGTTGGCATTTCATTTTTTAGTACATGGTTTGGCCCCCTCATAGGTGTCAACGTTATTGTATGACTTTACTTACCTGTTGCTAAGTAAATTTTTATGTCCATATCTCTGGTTAGGAGATATACCAAGGTTAGTTCTAGAGAGTGTGTTACAATAAATATAACATATTTTACCAACACTGGTGTGGTTCTTTCCTGTGTGTACATCACTGACTGACCTGTGTGGTATTTGCAACTGCTTTACACCCTCCTGGATAAGCCTTATCTGCTACCTACAGCTACCCTTATGAGAACTCCGGTTATCTAGAGCCGCCTACACTCTCACTACGTGTTGTCGGGACTCAGTACAGGGTGCCTCACCTATAGGTGTACAACATATATTGAGCCAGCCTCCTACACTAGACTCCATGTCTGGGCCGCACTACTTTGGAGGTTAGCATGAAGAAAGAAGAGATATGTAATCTGTAGTAAGCAACTTAAGTATTGCTATATGTATTACAAAACGCAGTTGTGAACCAGGCCCTATTTGTTCAACTTGTTATGTTATCACCTGGAAAAGAGTGTACTACATTGGCAACAAACTTTCTGAGTATTTACAATATCATGCATGGCACATCATCATTGGTGGTGTTACCAGAGGAGGTAAAACAGAGACAGAACAAGCATGGAGCTGCCCCAGCTCTTGATTTAGGTATGAAATTTATGAGAAATTGGGTTGTTGGTTAAAGGGGATGTGAGCCCTTCTCAAGCATCAGTTACAATCCCTGTGTTTAGTCCTTTGATAGTTTGGCACAAAAGCAGTCAGGCTTTACTTAGAGGCAATGTGTAAAGTATGTATGCATTACACAAACAGTAATACAGTGAAAACACATCACTAGAAAAATACCACACAAATGTATAAAATAAAGCAAAATTTCATAAATTATTTGACACTAAAACAACAAAGTAGAAGCAGAGGTTCTGGCAACACATCAGTGTTTCACTGCTGTTTCTGTTCAAGATTGTGATCCGAGCTTCCTAAAATTATTTTGAAATTGTTTATCTCTGGATGCCAGCATTCTTCAAGTTCCTGAGCTGCATAGCCACAACTCAAAAAAAGAAGTGAATATGAGGGTTGTGGAAAAATCAAAAGCTGCATGCTGAGCTGAAACTCAGGACTGGATCTGCGCCACAGGAGGAGTTGATACAATTTGAGGGACCATGACAAAACGAAAAACCAAACCAGTATCATTAGTCTGGTTGATGTTCTACCCAATCTAAGCAGGATTCGATGGTGTGGGAGGCTATGAGGACATAAATTAGCAGAAATGTTGAGTATCACAGAAAGGACAAATATTTCAGGCAGAAAAGTGAAAGTGTCGTAGGACTTTGGTTGTTAAAATAGGACTACCGGATTTGGGCGGCAGCACAGATGTTTGTGGGTGACTGAGTCAAATCCCACACTGTCTTGGCAGCTGTCGGCCCAACCCTTTTGGCTAGCTAGCAGCACCTCACTAAACCCTGAAAGAAAAGGTGATTTGTGGCAGCCTGAAACATGACGCTCTATGGCTTCTCCAGGGAAGTCGTTGCCGACAAGTCTCACCCCTTTCTTGTGTTAGCAAAAGGTCTCATACACACAAAGGCCAAAGAAAGAGATGCAGGACGGTTTTCAATACATTTAATGAAAAGACTGCAATCTGTGAAAGAATATATGAGCTGCAATAATTATGGCAATGAGACATAACAGAATTAGAATGGTGGTGACCAGCGAGAAGAAAATTAAGGCCCAACATATTGGAATAAGATACATGAACAAATTCTTCCTAACCCCTAACTCCTAAGCGAGAGGATAGTGGTGATAGCCCAGTCTGTCCGTACTTAGTCCAGGAGAGGAGCACCCACCCCAATTACCTAAAAGATAGGGGTCTGCCCGGCGTCTCCTGGGTCAGTTTTAGAGACAAGGCTGTGGTCAGCTATGAAATGGCATGCACCGTGGACGGAATCCTGGCTGGAATTACCTCCCTGTTGTCCCTTGGTCTGTCAAGTGTTTTTCTAAGAAAAATATTTTTGTTCCATGAAAAAGGGCCTGATGTGGGCATGTGCCTAAGTGTTGGACTGTTTACATACTCTTGTGGCGACAATCGCTAATTGGATTATCATGTACTTGTTCTTGTCAACCTTGGACAGGGGTACAAGGTGAAATCTTGTGCATAAAATAATAATAACAATGCTTTCGCAGAATCACAAAGTCACAGCTGATTAGAAAATAAAACATCCCAGCAAAAAGCAGGCAAACTAAAAATGAATAAAACTGAATAAACTAAATCAGAGAACATATATGGCTAAAAGGGCACAGGCCTAAGCTAAGCTAGAATATGTGTACCCAAGCAGAGTGTAAAATGAACCCATGAAAAAAGACAGACAGCACGCAATATTGAGGTTAGCATGAAGAAAGAAGAGGAAGGTTCAGACTCAAAAGTTGTAATGCTATGTTTATTTGGACACTGACTCCATCTTGACCATTGACTCAATTTTGTGCTTAGCTTCAGGTGCCATCACAGTGGCGGCGCAGGGTTTTTTCCACACCGAGCTTGTTTTCCACAGAGAACGTGTTTGTGCTTTTTTTCACCAGAACAGGGTCACACCATGCTGGAACATAATATGGGGGATGTGAACGGCATACATGATAAGAGAGTCTCAGGCTGGGAATGTTTTCATCAGGGAAAAGTACAGCTCTGTCTCTGGAATGCGCATTGGGGCAGGGCCCATTCCTTTGAGTGTTTTTGATGCAGACCGAGTACAGCCAGCTTTTGAATTTCATAACTGAAGAGGGGGTGTTACTAGAATCTTCCTCCTGAGTTAGTTAAAAGACAAGGAAACTTTGCATGAAGGGAAGAGCTTGCATGGGAATGGACGCACTGCCCAGGAAAATCCCATCTGGGGGAAGGTCTCCTGTCTCAGCCGTTCAGGGTTCCTTGGCTTGGTGCTAAAAAGGATGATGGATTTAACCCCCATGGTGATGCATTTTAATTCTGAAGTATTTAGCTTAATAGAACCGTTACTCAGACTAAGAGTGCTGCACTATTTGGCATTGTTTCCTCTTGTGAAAATTAAATTAGCATTCTAGTCACATTTGTCAGATGCCTATAACATCATTCTTGAAGAGGTTGATTGGTCAAAAACATCTATAAGGGACACACCTTGAGGTGAGGAGCTAATAAAACAAGAAAGTTCCTCCTTAGCACCTAAAGACCTTTACCTGTTACATTGTGTAGAAACCATGAGGGGTGGGACAAAGATTATGTGGCACATGGGAGTCCATTATGGAGTAAACCACAAGCTCAAGCTCAGTATCCACTAAAGCCAGAAGCTAAGTGGAAAATATTAGGCCACCCAAGATCAATTACAGTACCTTGAAGTGATATTGCCTGGGCATTCAAACATGAACACAGCCTTTTTTCTGCTAATGAAACCAGGCAATTAGTACAGAATAGTTTTAGATTTTAGAAATTAAACACACACACATAAACAGGCACACACAGTGCTAAACACTTACAGTATTGCACTGATAACAACTTTACACAAACAAAAATGCATAACAACAATAGTTATCTCAAATGGGCTCTTTAGTCAAAATCTAGTGCCTGAATCACAGTATCGAACCACTTTCACATTAACCCGATTTCAGTATGAATATACAGGTTTGCCTCAATGGTATTAGAAAATGTCTGGGGCTTTTCACTGCAAGAATGACTTTCAAGAATATCCAGAGGTGCTATCTTGCATTAATGACATTTACATCACCTATGATGATTTAACAGAACATGTGGAAAGAGTGGACTGAATTGTGGCACTCTTAGCCCAGCAGAACTGCGTATCTTAATGTGATTTTCTTTGGATATTGCTAAACCTAGCCCTTTCTGCAGGGTCGCCTACAAAATGTTTGCCATTTACCCTCCACGTTTTGCTGAATTCAATGTTAGCGTTAGGACTCCGTGTACTTTACCACTGCTAACCAGTGTTAAAGTGGTTGTGCTTACTCCATTAAATATGTTTTAATTGGCTTACACCTGATTGGCATATTTAATTTTCCTACTGGTTCCTTATAAAGTGGTACACCATATCCCCAGGGCCTTCATTTAAATGCTACCAGTGGGCCTGCAGCACTTATTGTGCCACCTACTTAAGTAGCACCTTAAAACAAGTCCCAATCCTGCCACTGCAGCCTAAATACGGATTTAAATGGCCATGTCGACTTGGTTTTAAACCTCCTTTGCCCAGCCCTAAACTTCCCTTTTATTACATATGCCACCCCTTATGTAGGCCCTAGATAGCCCAGCACAGGCAAGGGTGCCTTGTATTTGAAAGGTTGGACATTTACTTTTTGTTTTTACGTGTTGTGGCAGTAAAACAATCCTAAATTTCCTTTTCAGTACTGTGAGGCCTAACCCTCTCATAGGATAAAATTGGAGATTACGTATTATATTTAATAAACTGTCATTTCCAATGTGGAGCTGGTAGCAATGCCATGTTTGGTGTATTTGGAATTGTAATGAAAACCCCCATTTAGGGGGTCATTACAACATTGGCGGCAAATGCCGCTTACCGCCGTGCAGAAGACCGCCAACACACCGCCACGGCTGTGGAATTCCGCCACAGCTATTACGACCCACAGCCCGGAATCTGCCAAAATCTAGACACCCACACAAGTCCGCCACACCATAGGTCAGTGATAAACTGGCGATAACAAAACCTCCACCGTCACGCCAACAGGAATACGCCCACATTATCACGACCCACGATTCCACGCAGCGGTCTTTCAACCGCGGTATTCCATTGGCAGTACACACCGCCGCGCTCAAAATACACACACATTTACAAAACACTACCACATTGGACAATTCCAAATACACACACCTGATACACATACACACACCACTCCCACACACCCAATACAATATAAAACACACACCCACATCACCCACAAACCCTTACTACCACAATTGCAACTGAAGGCCAGAGAGACACCACCATCTACAAACTAGCATCCACAGGCACTCAACACCATCACTCACACAGCATCCACGCACAAAACACCACACACCCCTAAACATCACCCCACACATCACCCACACCACCCCATGGCACCACAAAGACACCCCAGGTTTTCTGAGGAGGAGCTCAGGGTCATGGTGGAGGAAATCATCCGGGTATAGCCACAGCTATTTGGAGCACAGGTGCAGCACACCACAATAGCTAGGAAGATGGAGCTATGGCGCAGAATCGTGGACAGGGTCAACGCAGTGGGACATCACCCAAGAACACGGGATGACATCAGGAAGAGGTGGAACGACCTACGGGAGAAGGTACGTTCCGTGGTCTCAAGACACCAGATTGCAGTTCAGAGGACTGGCAGCGGACACCCACCTCCTCCCCCACAACTAACAACATGGGAGGAGCAGGTCTTGGCTATACTGCATCCTGAAGGCCTTGCAGGGGTAGCTGGAGGAATGGACTCTGGTAAGTCATATCTTTACTATTATATCCCCCACCCTACCTGCATGCTATCACATACACCCACCCTCGCCCTCACCCCCATCACTCCAATTCCTCACATTTGTCCCCCTATCACAAACCACACATCCCAACACCAAGCCCTGCATGCAACAACAGAGCATGGACACCCATCACCAATGCATGGCCACTGCACATACCCACACACACCCCTAAACATTTAGCACACAAGGTCCTACACAAGAATGCAAGCACTGGGGTACAGGGTTACCCACCCACTCATTGCACACCATGGCACACACAGATGCAATAATCATGCCTTTACACCCCTGCAGGACCCCTACCCAATGTCACCGGACAGAAGGGTCCAGACATGTCCACTCCACCCACAGAAGAGGCCCACAGTGATGACAGCAGCTGTGTCCAACTGGATCTAGATGACCAGCCTGGCCCATCTGGGACCTCGGGACAGTCGGTTCCCCTCACACTAGCACAAGCCAAGGCAGAGCTTCCCCCCTCTGGAAACACCAGCACAGCACCCACCCAGCGGGCCCATACCTCTGTCCCCAGGACACGTCAAGCACCAGTGTGTCCACCACTACAGGGAACCCAGGCTAACCCACCACCCCAACAACACCAGGGACCTGGGGGCAGTGGCAGTGGGCACACTGTTCAGGGGACAGAGGCACAGGAACACAGGGGAACTGGGAGGGCTGCTGTGCGACAGGAGGAGGACAGGCCCAGGAAACCCACTCTCCACAAGGCCCTCTCCAACATCATGGGAGCCTACCACCATTCCCAGGAGACGATGGCAACGGTACTGGCCAAGTTTCAGGAGACCCAGCGGCTGCAGAAGGAACAGTATTTGGGGTTCAGGGAGGAACTCAAAAACATCAATACCACCCTGGGCATGATTGTAGGGGTGCTGAAGGAACTCGTCAACACCAGGAGGGACACTGTGGCACAACAAGGGGCCCCTGACACTAGCCTGGACGATGAACTGCCCACCACCTCCGCCGGTGCTAGTGGACAGGAGGCACTGCCACAGGACCACGACACCAGCACCCCACCCCCTGCAGATGGAGAACCACCACGCAAACGGTCCTTGAGATCCAGAACAAAGACAGAGAACAATGCCAAGAACCCCGCCAAGAAATGAGACCACCCTCATTGTCATCCTTTTGTCCCACTTTGTCACCCTGTCCATCCATCAACTGCCCCAGCTCCACTTCCTATGCCCCTTTGGACAATGCACCTGTGAAACAAATAGACTGGACTCTGCCATGGACATTCTTCCACCATCACCCCTGACCATTTTAAAACACCTCCAATATTTTGCACTTAAATAAACACCCTTAAATCACAAAACAATCTGAAGTCAGTCTGTGCTTTCATAAATGTGTATTTGCAATAACTGTGGAAAACTGCTATATCCATTGTATTGTCAACATACCTATGTCACACAGCTCTAGTTCATGAGGAAACAAAGCAGATGTCACACAGTGGGACCCACATCTGTGAAATGGAAAGGGAAAGTGACAACTCAGTGTCCATACACTGGGTGAAAGTGACAGACAGATGAGAGGTAGAACAAGGGTATCAGATGTAGCAGGCAGTGATGTCTTCTTACCTGTGTCTCACTGGAAGTATTCATGAATCACTGTGTTTCTGTTGTCGATATCCTCTTCTTCTGGCTCCTCTTCTTTACTGTCCACAGGCTCCACAGCTGCCACAACACCTCCATCTGGACCATCCTCCTGCAGAAAAGGCACCTGTCGTCGCAAAGCCAAGTTGCGCAGCATACAGCAGGCCATGATGATCTGGCACACCTTCTTTGGTGAGTAGAATAGGGAACCACCTGTCATATGGAGGCACCGGAACCTGGCCTTTAGGAGGCCGAAGGTCCTCTCTATAACCCTCCTAGTTCGCCCATGGGCCTCATTGTAGCGTTCCTCTGCCCTTGTCCTGGGATTCCTCACTGGGGTCAGTAGCCATGACAGGTTGAGGTAACCAGAGTCACCTGCAAATGTCGAGGGACAACTGTTAGACACACACTAACTCTTAGGGATATCCCCAGACACCTAGTCACACTGTATAGGGTCCATGTCCTCACCTAATACCCACACACAGTGCCTCTGGAGTTGTCCCATCACATAAGGGATGCTGCTATTCCTCAGAATGTAAGCGTCATGCACAGAGCTAGGAAACTTGGCATTCACATGGGAGATGTACTGGTCGGCCAAACACACCATCTGCACATTCATCGAATGGTAACTCTTCCGGTTTTTGTACACCTGTTCACTCCTGCGGGGGGACCAAGGCCACATGTGTCCCATCAATGGCATCTATGATGTTGGGGATATGTCCCAAGGCATAGAAGTCACCTTTCACTGTAGGCAAATCCTCCACCTGAGAGAAAACGATGTAGCTGCGCATGTGTTTCAGCAGGGCAGACAACACTCTGGACAACACGTTGGAGAACATAGGCTGGGACATCCCTGATGCTATGGCCACTGTCGTTTGAAAAGACCCACTTGCCAGGAAATGGATTACTGACAGCACCTGCACTAGAGGGGGGATTCCTGTGGGCTAGTGGATAGCTGACATCAGGTCTGGCTCCAACTGGGCACACAGTTCATGGATTGTGGCACGGTCCAGTCTGTATGTGACAATTACATGTCGCTCCTCCATTGTCGACAGGTCCACCAGCCGTCTGTACACCGGAGGATGCCGCCATCTCCTCACCTGCTCCAGCGGATGTACTCTATGGAGGAGAACAGCGAGCAGAGAGTCAGCCAACACTGAGGTACGAAAACACAACTTAATTCAACATTTTTTTAAATCCGCTATGTGCCTGTATTAGTGTGTATGCAAGGTCTAGATATGTGTGACGCATTTAAAATAAATGCCATGTGGCCCCCCAGAAATGGCAGCTGCCTGACCTGTAATGTGGGACAAGGGGATATGAGGTAACTGCGCTGGCATTGTACACCGTCGCGGTAGGCGGTCAAAGACCGCGGCGCAATCCTGCATTGGTTAACATTGGACCCTATGGGTCCCAGGAGCCAATGACGATGTACGCACCGCCGCGGACGTGACTGCCATTTTCTATCTGTTCACTCATTTGATACCTGATCTTCGACTGGAGAGGACCTACACTGCAAGTGCTGCTGTGACCTCAGTCTGGAAGAGAAAATGGCTCATGTGTCTGTGGAAAGAGCCCCTGCCTTCAGCATGGAGGAGTTGGAGAAACTAGTGGATGGGGTCCTCCTCCAGTACACGCTACTCTAGGGTCCTCCAGACAAACAGGTAAGTACACTGTGAGCATGCTGAATGGAAAATGCCTGTGTGGAGTGGTGTGGATGGAAGAATGTGGGGGGGAGAATGAGGCGTGCATGAAACGACGGTGAGTGCATGTGCGTCATGGCAAGGGTAGGGATGCGGGCCAATGACTGTGACGGTGCGGACGGTTATATCTTCTCCTTTTCCCCTGTACTATTCCTGTAGGTCAGCGCCCACCAGAAGAAGGATATTTGCCGTGCCATCTCCAAGGAAGTCCGGACCCTGGGGGTCCACCACAGACAGAGCACCCACTGCCGGATAAGATGGGAGGACATTCGCCGCTGGAGCAAGAAGACGGCGGAGGCCCAGCTGGGGATGGCCTCCCAACGTGGGAGGGGTGCCTGTCGCACCATGACCCCCCTGATGTTCCGGATCCTGGCGGTGGCGTATCCGGAGTTGGATGGGCGCTTGAGGGCATCACAGCAGCCACAAGGGGGTGAGTACACTCTCATTCAGCTGATTCTGCGCGCATTGGAGGTGTCTGGGTGGGGGAGGTGGGCTGTAGGTTCCCCTAGGCCAGGGCGAGTTTAGTAGGCAAGGTCCCTTCGTAAGGCAGGCTATGCGGCACCCCACCCCACCTGTGTTCAGAGCCAACTACACCTAGTCCTGTGATTTCCATGTGTGCAGCAATCGGTCATAGGCCTTGTAACCCATGTCCCTGTGATTAATTAGGGAACTCAAAGTGCCCGGCGTAGTGCAGGGGGCTTCTGTGTCTGTAGTGTCTGCCAACGGTAGCGGTATTGCATACACTCAATATGTCTTTTTTCTTTCTTCCCCCCCTTTTTGTGGTCTCCCCGTTCTTGTGTGCATTAGCATCATCAGGCGGAGGAGCAGTGGCACCGGAGCAGGAGGGTGCTGCATCCCACATGGCCCTGGCGGGCGACACAACTGAGTCTGAAGCCACCAGTAGGACGGAGGGTGAGGGGAGCTCCACAGCGGGGACTGGAGCTGAGACCAGCGACACAGACTCCTCCTCTGATGGGAGCTCCCTTGCGGTGGCGGGCCCCTCTGTGCCCCCCGCATCTACAGGTACAGTCGCCACCCCCCCACCAGCGCTGCCCTCCCAGCAGCCCCTCACCGTGTGCCCCGTGGCCGCTCACCCAGGAGGGTGGGCATCTCCTTCGCCCCAGGCACCTCAGCCCCTGCCCCTGTCAGCCCTGCTGCCCTCAGTGAGGAGGCCATTGATCTCCTCAGATCCCTCACTGTTGGGCAGTCTACCATTTTGAATGCCATCCAGGGTGTAGAGTGGCAGTTGCATCAGACGAATGCATACCTGGAGGGCATTTTTTTTGCCAAAATCTGGCCGAGAACTAGGAGGAGACCTGGACCAACCTGCTCATCTTGCTGCCCGAGGTGCATCGCCGGTCGGATTGACTTTGCAATTTCTCCTGGTACGTTCTTCTCCACAGCAGCAAATCCTGTTCAGTGGTCGTTCACCAAACGGGGGTCTCATCCTGCTGGCACCCTCTCCGGAACATTGTGGCACATGAAGAACAGAAGAAGACCTGAGAGGAGCCCTGAAGGGCTGGACTTGCTCCCTCTTGTATTCAGGACTAACAGGTGGACTCCAATGGCCAGTTAGCTGACCTCCTGTTTGGCTACACAGCTACATACATGTACAAGAGGCCTTTTTTTGCAACTCCCAGCTGACCAGTCCCAATTGGACCTGAGCCGGATCCTGATTATAGTCTGCTGGAGTGAGTCCTGACCTCCAACTGCTGTTCCTGAGGTCCTGGAACCCTTGGTTGTATCTTGGGTGTGTCTGGCTGGACTTCTATGACCCCGAAACGTTTTGTACCTGAAGATCCCAGAATGATCAGGACCAATATGCCAAGACAATCCACTCAAGGTGTGCTGGTGTTGGGCCAATGATAAAGGTTTCTCCTGCTCAGAGCTTTTCAGCAGCAGCAAATTTGACTCAGTGTGTCCTCAAAGAGGTGGTGTTCATCTCCATGGAGCTGTAGTTAGATAGGGCCCACAGTTTTGCCCCACTGAAGGATTTTGAGCTTTGAAAAAGAGGCAAAGCCCAAATGTAGGTATCTTGATCAGGTGAAATCACCAAAAGTATCCGAATGGTGAGAGGAATTCCCTGGGCGTGAAATCTGAATGTTCCAGCTCAGAGCTTTTCCTGACTTAATCAACAGCTTCACCGGGACCTCATCCAATGGCTATCCAACATTGTTGAGCCCTCCTCGGAAAGAACCTGCTGCCTTGCCCTGCTGAAAGATCTGGACTTCCAGAAAAAAGACTAAGGGGGTGATTCTGACCCCGGCGGTCCTTGACCGCCGGGGCCAGGGTCGGCGGGAGCACCGCCAACAGGCTGGCGGTGCCACGCAGGGCATTCTGACCGCGGCGGTTTGGCCGCAGTCAGATGCGGAAAACCGGCGGTCTCCCGGCGGTTTTCCGCTGCCCTGGGAATCCCCCATGGCGGCGCAGCTTGCTGCGCCGCCATGGGGGATTCTGACAGCCCATACCGCCATCCTGTTCCTGGCGGTTCTCCCGCCAGGAACAGGATGGCGGTATGGGTTGTCGTGGGGCCCCTGGGGGCCCCTGCAGTGCCCATGCCAATGGCATGGGCACTGCAGGGGCCCCCGTAAGAGGGCCCCACTTTGTATTTCAGTGTCTGCATTGCAGACACTGAAATACGCGACGGGTGCCACTGCACCGGTCGCACCTTCCCACTCCGCCGGCTCAATTCTGAGCCGGCGTCCTCGTGGGAAGGGTCTTTTGCACTGGGCTGGCGGGCGGCCTTTTGGCGGTCGCTCGCCAGCCCAGTGCAAAAGCCAAAATACCCTCAGCGGTCGTTCGACCGCGGAGCGGTATTTTGGAGGGGGGAAGTCTGGCGGGCGGCCTCCGCCGCCCGCCAGACTCAGAATGACCCCCAAAGTCACAATGCAAAATTTTTGACATGGAAACCCTGGTTGGTATATCCACCCTGCGCTCCATCGCAATCAACCTGGAATCACTCCTACGTCCCGGTCTACCATGACAAGCTGATACAGAGTACCCTACCTTTGTGTTCAGAAGGGCTTCATTGCTGCATAGCTAGGTTAACGCTCTAGAAATTACAATACAAAGATGTATCTATCTGTAACTATGGAGCCTGTTAGAGCATAAAGAGCACATAAGGCGAGATATTTTATCGGCATTTCTTTTCTTTACGGACATATTTCTATAAAAATCATAATTTACTAGTAGTTGTTGTTTTATTGCAATTGGTAAAACAAATTATGCAAAAACATTATAAAGTACTGAATAAAAGATTAAAGATAAAAGTACAAAATAAAGGTCTACCAATACAGACCCTAATAATACCATGCTAACTGTGGTGATGAACGTAATAAAATGCATAAAATGTAGTTACGAATTAGTTCAAGAACGTAAAACTACAAAGCTAGCACAGTTTGTGCACTACGGTTATACATTCCACAGAAAACGTCATGACATTATTATTATTACTTTCTGAACTATAAGATGTTTTCAACATGTAACATCCTCCTATCAATTGAAGCAGGGAAGAGGCAGATAACTTGATAAAGACTATCATCACCAGTTGCCAACAATGGCTTGAAATACTGCATACTGCTCCTATAATACATATTTTTCTGAAGGAATCGCTGGGGGCAAGGATGTAACTAAATAATAATAATAATACGGATTAAACGTTTGATTTCTCATTCCCTGCTGACTCTTTACTGGTTTCAGTTTCAATCTGTTTATGGCACTGCTTCTAGTAGAGCATTTTAAGGGAAGACATAGTGGATCAAGTCCAAAACACACAGAACGAAAAATAAACAAAATTAAATAAAATAAATGTGTTCATGCAGATTTCTTCCTACAGTAATGTATTTCTGCATATAGCACCATTCAGCTCTGCTGTACGTACGAAGACATCTAAAACTCTCTCATCAACTTTTTTCTAAAAGCAGGGCAGCCTAGTTCTAAATGGATTACAGCCTGAGGAATACTTTCCTCACTCCAAAGGCTTTACAACGGGAATTAGCCTAGATTAGATCAACATTTTCTCTCTGCTCTCACAAAAGGTAACATAGCACATTAGCAGGGACGCACACAAAGTAAAATAAAATAAGTTAATTAAATGGCTTGATTCAGTTTGTAATTTAATCCTAAAAGGCATGAATGTGGGTCGGATCACAATACATTTTTGACTGGCACTATTTCATGTCCATGGTAGTAAGTTACAGTAGTACTTGTTCCAAGCACCTTTTATCACAATATTATGAATACGGGATACTGCAATTGGTAATGTATGAGAAGATCGTTTTGCAATTTTGTTGTGTGGCCATTTCTTTTATTAGAGAAGTGTTTTGTTGTTTTTGTGCTGCTGTGTATTTGTGTTGCAATACTGAAAATTTATTTTTTGTGTTGAACAAACGTTGTCGTGTTGCATTCTGTTCTGACAGTTTTGTTGTGCTGTGTCCTGTTATGTGTTACTTGAGTTGATATGTTGCTTTGTGCATAGTATGGTGGTATGTTCTGCTGTTTACTTTAGATTTGTTAAAAAGTGCTAAGGTAGTAAAATGGTGCTGCTCTATCGTCAACTACTTAAGACTCCAGGTAGTCCACAACTGTGGCTCAACTTAGTGCTTCTAGTGCTCACATTCTATGATACAGCCCAACACCATCAGACAGAACCTCTCCCTTGAGAAGACTAGTTCCAGTGACTAATCTGATTAATCGCCTCCTCCCCAAGACAACCAAAGGTACCCTTTGCTGTCTAAGCTTCAAAGACGACATGAATGCAAAATGTATATTCCGAGAATGGCTAATGTCTCCTGTAGGCCCACCAAATTGAAACTATAGACAAATTAGCGACATGTTCCTCTCTAAAGCACATTTATAAACTGCAAAATTCAAAGTCAGAGAGAGGGAGTGTTGTTTATCATCAAAAACCTATTTTCATAAACCCACACCAAGGTTTGTTGGTAGCTGCCCCTGAGTAGGTTCCTCCTCACACAAGAACCCCAAGTCCAGTTCCCAGAGTCTTCACATGTTATACATGACTCACTAGTGTACCCCTCTTGAGTTTTAAAACGTTACACATATCCCAGATGTCCTAGTAGGAGCACGTACATGAGGATTAATGGGAGTATCCCAGTAAGGTTTGGGTAGGCCCTACATAAAGTGCCAAACCTCATAGAAGCCACTGCACATGCTACATATAGGTATCAACAGACAGTAGGAGTGGAGCCTCTGGCACCTATCTTCATTACTGAACTCTTCAAGTTGTGCTTATTAGATATCTATGAGACAATGGTACCTCTCCAGCAGCGTCAAACACATAGGATTGAATTCAACAATCAGAATAACATAACGTGTATTTGTAAAGTGCACGTTCACCCGTAGGCCTCTTGGCGTCCCAGACCAACACCATCACACTTTGTCTAGTGTAGGGAGTCCTAAAAATGGGCAAAGGGTTGGGGATAAGCCAAAGAAGCAACATGGCCACTAAGATCTGATCAGTAAAGTCTCAGGCTTTTGAAATGCTGGAGATATGTAAGGAAGCCCATTATGTATAGTAACTAGGATGGACTTTGACACTAGAACAGGGATAATTCCGTACTCACATCAGGATCAGGAATAAATCAGTGTTGTGCAAGTTACACGTATGTCACATGTAAGGGGGCCTAAGCTGAGTTCTCTGCTTGACCACCAGGCCCAACTGATGAAACTTAAGTGGCACACTTCCATTCAGTAGCATCTGCACTCCTCATGGCTAAACAGAAACAAAGTCAATAGGTAAGATGTGAAAACTGCTACAGCAAATTCAAGTATTAGGAAATATATACTTTTGGCATTAGCACGCTGATATAGTGGTTACTGTTTTAAAACATGACAGAAAAAGAAAAAAAAGAAAACATGCCAATACCAAACTATTCTCTATATGCATGCAATAAAAATGTAAATTGAAAAATAAATTAACCACTGCCTATAATTGTACTATAAGAGCATGGTTGTTTATCGCTAGGCTGATGCAGTTACATCAGGTAATAGAAACCCTTTTTAGTGTTAATGCACATTGCAGGAAAATATTTTACTCAAATAAAAGCACAATTGGATTTATAACCTGAAAATAATGTGTGGGGTTCCATACAAGCCACACCACCCTGAATCTCACTGGGTCACTAGGTTTCAGAAATGTCAAGGGTTAATAGGGTTGTCTGGCGCCAGCTGAGACAGAGACTCAACAGTGCAACCATTTATTAAGGAAGGTTAGAGGAAACTGGGATTTCTTTATGCATAGTTTTAATATATGGGCTGGCAGAGAGGAGGTAAACCCCTATTCAGCCTCCCCCTAATGGCCCTGCACCCAACCCCATTCCTTTTCTCCTGTTTTTCCCTTGTAGTCTCTTGGGCTTTTAGCCCCCCATCCTTCCCGGCTGGGAAGATTGGGGACTTTACCTGCCTATCCGCCCATTCAAGTGGTGCACGGGACGAAGGATCAGAAAGCCCACTAATCAAAGAAAAAAAGTAAAAAAGAGAATTGAGTGCTGGGTTTGCACATCCTGGCACAGCACTGCATACCCCACCTTTTGGACCTGAAATCCTTGGTAGGGTTTTTCCCCAACGTTTTGCTTTCAATACTTCTATTTTTTCCGACTTCTTTTTTGTTGGCCTTAGACCTCTGGACACTTTACCCCTGCTAACTAGTGCTAAAGTGCTGTCACCCTAAAACATGGTAACACTGGCTTCCATTCAATTGGCATATTGAATTTACTTGTAAGTCCCTAGTAAAGTGGTAGTACAAGTACCCAGCGCCTGTAAAATCAATGCTACTAGTGGAACTGCAACACTGATTGTGCCACCCATTTAAGTAGCATTTTAAAACATGTCTTAGGCCTGCCAATACAAACAGAGTGTGTGGTTTTAAACCACCATTTCGACTGGGAAAATTAAATCCTTGGCCAGGCCTAAACTTTCCTTTCTATTACATATAAGTCACCCCTAGAATAGGCCCTCAACAGCCTGTTGGGCAGGGTGTAACATATTTGAAAAGTTGGACATGATGTAACTTTAACTTTTACATGTCCTAGTAGTGAAAAACCTTTAGAATTGTTTTTGACGAGATTTAGTTGACAGTTGGGCTTTGTGTATTGCTCCATGACAGTGAGACAAAAGGGGAATAGGTGTTAGCAGGTTGGGCCATCTCTGACTTGACAGGGGGCGGAGCTGACATCTAACACACTTGTACATCACAAAGACTCTGCCTCAGCACACTCATAAAGGGTTTTACACTAGTCTTTTCTGCCCACAGACAAGCTGGGGCCAGGACAGAGAGACAGGCAATTCAAAACATCTCTGAGGGTGGGACCCTCTAGAAATGTCTCCTACTTCAAAGCTGGCACCAGATATAAATAGTGTACCCTCAGACCCAAACATTTTGCACACTTCTGGACCTCTGAAGACGCAGGATTGCTGTACTGCTGTGTTGCAAGAGGAACTGCTACTCTGTTGCCCTGCTGCCTGTGTGAGAAGGAACTGAACCTGCATCTTGAACCTAGTACCAATAAAGTGACTCCAAGGGCTAGTTGGCTTGCCTCCTGACCAGAGCCTCAGGGGCAGAAAAGGCTTTAACAGACTTTGAACCCTGCACCTGGTCTCTGCCTGCAGTGATTCCTAACCCAAGGTTGTGTCACCCCAATCCTGGACCACTGGAAGTGGGACTGAAGGTGCTCTGACATCCCAGCTGTGATCCTTTGGGCACAACTGATGCAGTGATACGCATGTCCTCGCAGCTCGGCATCGGAACCGCTTCTACATGACTCATCCCAAGGCAGAACCCTGCAGCTCTTTGGAACCACAGCTGCATAATACCTCCTTGACACAGGACCACACACCGCAGCCCCTTTACCGAACCAATGCCATGTGACACATCTTTGATGCAGGACCTCCAATCGCAGCCCCGCAGCTCCCTGGAACCACCACTGCAGGACACATCCTCAATGTGAACTCTCACAATGCTCCGCAGTCAGGATTATAAGGTACTTTGTTAAGCAGGCCTAACTTGGTTCATGTATCAGACCTGCGCTCCATCGCAGTCGGCCTAAGCTTGTGACTTTGTCCCGGTACAGAGCCACCACATAACCACAGCTAAGTAACACCCTGCCTGACAGGCTGTTGAGAGCCTATTATAGGGGAGACTTATAAATAATCAAAGGGAAAGGTTGGGCCTGATCAAGAATTTAACATTTGCCTAAACCTTTAAAATTGCATATCTCCGGCTCTACTAATTGGATTTTTGTGTAAAATAATATATTAGATTTTACTCTATGTTTCTAAATTGGTGTGGGATTGTGTTGTGTTTTCACATTATTACTGTTTAGCCTGACTGCTTCTGTGCCAAGCTACCAGAGGGTTGAGCACAAGTTAATTTGGTGTTTACTTGTATTTCACCCTGACAAACATTGTGGTTGCTGCTTGAGTAGGCCTTCATCCGCCCCCCGCCTCCCCAACCAGTAACCCAAGTGCACGCGCAAGCCATAGGCACCAGACAAACATAATGACAACCATTGAAAGTAAACATCCGAAAGAATAACATTTTCCTCTCAATTGCCAGGGGATGGGGATACTCCTGTTCCAGGTAACAGAAAGACTGCTAGGAAATTAGGAGCAGGAGTAGGTGCCAAAGGCAGGATGACCCGGCCACCAACCCATTAAAAATAATTATTGGCATCCTGTGCACTTTCTGCACTTGCTGGTTGGCATATACTGGATAAATCACCCAAACCTCTCCCTCTGGAGTAAAAAGACCTTTGGGCCCTTTGAAGGTGGGTGCTGGGTCCAGTGCCAAAGCCAGCCACCCCATTCCTTTTTTTTCCAAAATAATCTGTAGTGTTCTAGTAGACTTTCTGCCACACTGAGGCATCCAAACTGACTTTCTGCCACAGTGAGGCAGACAAACTAGGGTTAACCCCTTCTGTGCCCAGGACGTAATGGTTACGTCCTGAGGCACAGTGCTCGTGTGCCCAGGACGTAACCATTACGTCCTGGGCACAGAGCCCAGAGGGAGCGCTAGTGCTCCCTTTGTGGGGTTCCCCTCCACCCCCGCAAGGCAGGGATGGAAGGGGAAGCCCTTCCCCTTCCACCCCTGACCACCCCACCCCCCACCTGTGACGTCAGCGCACAATTGCGTGCTGATTGTCACAAGGCCTCCTCCCATCGCGCTGGAAGCTCAGCTTCCAGTGCGATCGGAAGAGAAATGATTTGCATTTCTCTCCCGATCACGTGGAGGAGGCCGGAGAGGCTTCAAAGGGAAGGAAAGGAATCTAAAACGCCCACTAGACACCAGGGATTGAATTTTTGGAAGGAAATTGGCATAAGGGAGCGACCCGTTGGGCAAGGGTCGCTCCCAGGGGGGGCATTTTTTTTTAAGGCCACCAGGGATCATTTTTTTTGTTTTGTTCTGTTTTAGTTTTTTTGAGGTGGGGAGCGACCCCTTAGGTAAGGGTCGCTCCCCTAGGGGGCAAATTATATTTAGGCCATTTCTGCCCCCCCGGGGGGCAGATTGGCCTATTTTTATGAAGCCAATCTGCCCCCAAGGGGGACAGAAACCACTAGACACCAGGGAGGTTTTTTTTTTCTCGTAAATTTCACGCAAGGGGAGTGACCCCTTAGGCAAGGGTCGTTCCGCTGGGGGGCAAATTTATTTTAGGTCATTTCTGCCCCCCGGGGGGGCAGATCAGCCTATTTTAATTAGGCCGATCTGCCCCCAAGGGGGGCAGAAACCACTAGGCATCTGGGATTTTTTTGTTGTTGTTGTTGTTTTACAGATGGGGAGCGACCCCTTAGACAAGGGTCATTCCCCTGGAGGGGCAAATTGTATTTAGGCCATTACTGCCCCCCTTAGGGGGCAGATCGGCCGATTTTAGGTCAATCTGCCCCCAAGGGGGGCAGAAACCACTAGGCACCGGGGATCTATTTTTTTCGCGCCAACGTCACACAAGAGGAGCAACCCCATAGGCAAGGGTCGCTCCCCGGGGGGTGGGGGGGCAAATTTATTTTAGCCCATTTCTGCCCCCAACAGCAATCAGCCTATTGTTATTAGGCCGATCTGCCCCCAGGGGGGGCAGAAACCTCTAGGCGCCAGGGCCCATTTTTTTTGTTGTTTTTTTGTTGTTTGTTTTTTTAGAGATGGGGAGCGACCCATTAGGCAAGGGTCGCTCCCCTGGGGGGCAAATTGTATTTAGAAAATTTCTGCCCCCCTTGGGGGCAAATCGGACGATTTTAGGTCAAACAACTAGGCACCAAGGATCTTTTTTTCTTCGGCAATGTCACGCAGGGGGAGCGACCCCGTAGGCAAGGGGGCAGATCGGCGGATTTTAGGTCAATCTGCCCCCAAGGGGGGCAGAAACAACTAAGCACTGGGGATTTTTTTTTTGCGCCAATGTCACGCAAGGGGATCGACCCCGTAGGCAAGGGTCACTCCCCGGGAGGGGTTGGGGGGGCACATTTATTTTAGGCTATTTCTGTCCCCCCTGGGGGCAGATCGGCCTATTGTTATTAGGCTGATATGCCCCCGGGCGGGCAGAAACCTCTAGGCGCCAGGGCTAAAAAAAAATGTTGTTTTTTTTTTTGTTTGTTTGTTTTTTTAGAGATGGGGAGCAACCCATTAGGCAAGGGTCGCTCCCCTAGGGGGCAAATTGTATTTAGACCATTTCTGCCCCCCTTGGAGGCAAATCGGCCGATTTAAGTCAAACAACTAGGCACCAGGGATCTTTTTTTTTGTGCCAATGTCACGCAGGGGGAGCGACCCCGTAGGCAAGGGTTGCTCCCCGGAGGGGGTTGGGGGGGGGCAAATTTATTTTATGCCATTTCTGTCCCCCCTGGGGCTGGCTGAGCTAGAGGCCAAAATCCACAGGTAGGCACTTTGCAAAATACACCTCTGTTTTCTGTGAAAAAATGTGATGTGTCCATGTTGTGTTTTGGGCCATTTCCTTTCGTGGGCGCTAGGCCTACCCACACAAGTTAGGTACCATTTTTATTGGGAGACTTGGGGGAACGCTGGGTGGAAGTAAATTTGTGGTCCTCTCAGATTCCAGAACTTTCTGTCACCAAAATGAGAGGAAAAAGTGTGTTTTTTTGGCCAACTTTTGAGGTTTGCAAAGGATTATG
The DNA here is from genome assembly GCF_031143425.1 of Pleurodeles waltl. Classification (NCBI taxonomy): domain Eukaryota; kingdom Metazoa; phylum Chordata; class Amphibia; order Caudata; family Salamandridae; genus Pleurodeles; species Pleurodeles waltl. Next base: position 837,215,343 of record NC_090440.1, read on the forward strand.
GGTAACAGAACCTGGTCAGAGCCCCACAAGTCACCCCATCTTGGATTCCCCTAGGTGTCTAGTTTTCAAGAATGTGCTGGTTTGCTTGGTTTCCCTAGGTGTCGGCTGAGCTAGAGGCCAAAATCCACAGGTAGGCACTTTGTAAAAAACACCTCTGTTTTCTGTGAAAAAATGTGATGTGTCCACGTTGTGTTTTGGGCCATTTTCTTTCGTGGGCGCTAGGCCTACCCACACCAGTGAGGCAACATTTTGATCGGGAGACTTGGGGGAACGCTGGGTGGAAGGAAATTTGTGGCTCCTCTCAGATTCCAGAACTTTCTGTCACCGAAATGAGAGAAAAAAGTGTTTTTTTGGCCAACTTTTGAGGTTTGCAAAGGATTCTGGGTAACAGAACCTGGTCAGAGCCCCACAAGTCACCCCATCTTGGATTCCCATAGGTGTCTAGTTTTCAAAAATGCGCTGGTTTGCTAGGTTTCCCCAGATGGTGGCTGAGCTAGAGGCCAAAATCCACAGGTAGGCACTTCGCAAAAAACACCTCTGTTTTCTGTGAGACAATGTGATGTGTCCACATTGTGTTTTGAGCCATTTCCTTTCGTGGACGCTAGGCCTACCCACACAAATGAGGTACCATTTTTATCGGGAGACTTGGGGGAGCACAGAATAGCAAAACAAGTGTTATTGCCCCTTGTCTTCCTCTACATTTTTTCCTTCCAAATGTAAGGCAGTGTGTAAAAAAGACATCTATTTGAGAAATTCCCTGTAATTCACATACTAGTATGGGCACCCCAGAATTCAGAGATGTGCAAATAATCACTGCTTCTCAACACCTTATCTTGTGGCCATTTTGGAAATACAAAGGTTTTCTTGATACCTATTTTTCACTTTTTATATTTCAGCAAATGAATTGCTGTATACCCGCTATACAATAAAAATCCATTGCAAGGTGCAGCTCATTTATTGGCTCTGGGTACCTAGAGTTCTTGATGAACCTACAAGCCCTATATATCCCCGCAACCGGAAGAGTCCAGCTGACGTAACCGTATATTGCTTTCAGAAATCTGACATCACAGGAAAAAGTTACAGAGTAAAACGTGGAGATAAATGGCTGTTTTTTTCACCTCAATTTCAATATTTTTTTATTTCAGCTCTTATGTTCTGTAGGAAACACTTGTAGGATATACACAAATTACCCCTTGCTGAATTCAGAATTTTGTCTACTTTTCAGAAATGTTTAGCTTTCTGTGACCCAGCATTGGTTTCCCACCCATTTTGGTCACTAACTGGAAGGAGGCTGAAAGCACAAAAAATAGTAAAAATGGGGTATGTCCCAGTAAAATGTCAAAAATGTATTGAAAAATTGGGTTTTCCAATTCAAGTCTGCATATTCCTGAAATCTGGGAAGATGGTGATCATGCCACCGTAAACCCTTTGTTGATGCCATTTTCAGGGAAAAAACCACGAGCTGCCATCTGCAGCCCTTTTTTCCCATTTAAAAAAAAAACAAAAAATGTTCACTGTATTTTAGCTAATTTCTTGGTCTCCTTCAGGGGTACCCACAACGTCTGGGTACCTCTAGAATCCCTAGGATGTTGGAAAAAAAGGACGCAAATTTGGCGTGGGTAGCTTATGTGAACACAAAGTTATGAGGGCCTAAGTGCGAACTTCCCCAAATAGCCAAAAAAAAGGCTTGGCACAGGAGGGGGACAAGGCCTGGCAGCGAAGGGGTTAAGTGTCCTTAATTTGCCCTCAAGGAGGGACAGAAAAACTGTTTGGCTATTTCCAGGGGGGGGGGGGCGATCCCTGATGCCAGGGCAAGCCACCCCAATCCAATTTTGTTAAATAAAAAAATCACTGCCTGGCTCTAGTGGAAGTTCTGTTCCCATTGGAGTATATAGAATAATCCTCCCAGTTGCCCTCCACGGGGTGGCAGAAAGGCCTGGAGCACTTGCCTATTGCTGGAGGGCTGCTCCCTTCTCTATGGTGTCTAGTGCATAGATCCCTACTTGAGGATTGTCTTCCTCTGCCGATCCCCAAACAAGGATTCACTAGGAAGAGATACCATTGGAAATGGGAAGCTGTCCGAGGGCACGTTTTCAATGGCATCTCACCCACTTTGATTGGTGCTCGGGAGCTGAGATATAAGCAGTAAGCCCTGCTTAAAGTGAAAACAGCTGGCATCTAATGGAGCTGACTGCATTCGCTTTCACTGTGTGACATCTGTGAACTATGTGAGCTGCCCATCAAACAGTGTGAAAAAATAATAAGCTCGGGATGAAAGAGAAGCTCTTCCCTCGCATCCTAGATCTTTTAAAAAAAGAGAACTTCCTTATGGTGCGAGCACCAGAAGGATTTTCACTGCATTTGCAGATGTCAAGATGTTTAGGGCTTCTGCACTGTGGATATAATGCAAAGGATGTGAACCTCTAACCCTCCTTATTAAAGGGGTTAAGTGCATTCGGAGCTTGTTAATAATGTCTGTTGGGATGGTAGGGCAAGAATATTCACTGAATGATGAACAGGCCTGTGCCCCAAGCCCTGAGTGCCCTACTGCAAGTGATGCTGGTACTCTTGTTTTGGCCTTGGAGAAATGCTAATTAAACGTGTGCACAGAGACCTATGTATGTCCCTGACACATTGATGTCCATGAATCATCCCGTGACCTGAAGTGCTGCACAAGTTTGCTCTCCCAGTAGGCAGTGGACTACTGTCCATGCCATATGTGTATCACATGAAGCATTGATGGCATGACAACATGCTTTGCATCTTTAGTATCTACAGACCTCACTGCAAAGTTATTTTATGATGTAAAGTTCAGAACACTGCGCTGACATCTGTGTGCATAGTGAGTGGTTGAATGTGTAGTACGTGCTTAGCACAAGTATGCTAGTAGGACAGTGTGTGTGGTGTGACCACTGGGGACAGTGGGATATATTTTGGATGCCCCTGTTTTAGCATGGCACCAGATGGAGGATGAGGACAGCTTTCCCCAGACAGTGAGGTTTGTACAATTGTACTGCCTGCATTCCCGTGCCTGGAAAATAGAGACTAAGGCACTAAAGTGAGGAAAACTGAAACAAGGCTCTTTTTAGAAATTCCATTTGGGCCCTTGTAGCAAAGGCATGCAGATGAGTTCTTCCAAATCACTTCCCTTTCATAGATGACAGACAGGTGAAGCAAACTCAAACTTGATTGTGTCCAGGTTATGGATACTACTGCTTAGAGAGAGCCCTGTTGCATCTGCTGCTACACACATCACCTTGCACAAAGACTGTTTCTGGAGAGCTGACCAAAAATGACACTTGAAAGGGAAAAAAACTGGTTCTGAATGATCAGACAGTGCCCAGGAAATGTGTATAAAATTGAGATCCAAACAACCCGACTTAGTTCCAGCACTAAGTTCTTCTTGACCAAGGAAGGGGGTGCTCCACAGAGTACTCGAAGAGCTGCTGTTCACCCAGGGATAGTCGTCTGACAGCCAGTCTTCCAGAGTTGAGGGGACATCACCTGAAGTCATCATTTTCTGATGGTGGAGCTTAGGGTCTGACTTAAAAAACTAGAAGCCTAACTCTTTTCTGAGAGACAGAAGGAGTGTGAGAATTCCCAGAAAAAACTGATGGCCCAAGAGAATGATCCAGGAATGGCTTGTGTGAAGGGATTCACTGGTCTCTCAGTGCAGTTCATGAGGCTAAGTCCTCCCTGAACCAGAACACAAGCAACCCAAGACTAGTTTCACCCTTACTGGGGCTCATCAATAAGGTATAGCTTGGTTCCAAAACTGGTATTGGCTAGCTTGTGTTCCAGATCAGGAAAGACCTGGCCTGGCCGCTAAGGCTGGACTGTTCCTACTAGAGGGTCAAGACTGACTTGCATATGGCTGGGTTTAACCGATGGACTAGGATGCAGCCCTAAGTAATTACCAGTTGATGAGATTAATTAATGCATTCCACTCATCACTTTCTATATACACAGGAGGTCAGTCACTTGGTCCTTGGAGACCATTTTCAGCACCTGGATCACAGGAAAAAGTCAGAAGTTTTCTTTCTTCCAACATTAACTTCTTTGGATGTAGTCTTATCAGGTCCACAAGTGATCTGAGGAGGTAATGGTACAATCTTCTCCTGAGAACCAGCCAGTAACAGGAGAATTTTCACTACCCTCTCCCGCCAAATTCCTCACCCAATTGCCTCTCCTTTTGCAGCACTTTGTTTTACTTTATAAGTCTTATGGCTGCTTCCTTCTTTCACCAGGAGGTTCTGTGACTCTCCTTCAAATCACTCCCTCATTTAGATGAGATAGTCCACCCTCTGTCAGAATTCAAACTGGTTCTCCTTCTTGCTGTGGTTGTTCTCACGGGTCTAGGGAGGTTCTGGAAATGAATGGGGTAGCCGCACTTAACAGTATCTCTATGTCAAAGAAGAAAAAAGTTATTTAACTTTAACTGTAGTTCTCCAGCATTGGTATCTTTCATAGATTCACATGCTTGAATCATTTCCTGTTGTCTAAGTGGAGTCCACAGTACCTTAAGAAAGCAGTGTAATGTTAAACATAGCTTAGGAAGGTCATCAGCCTTCACTTTAGTAACATAGCTCTATCACTTAAAAGAAACTAAACTTCAACCAATCAGATTGAAGCACCCTCTAGAACACTTACCTCAGAGGCTTCTGCCTCTCAGATTTTCAAAGCACAAGTGTGAAGATGTATTGTACCAAAGAGAAGATGAGCCTCTCAGGGGAAGAGGGTGGGTTGCATGTGAATCTATGAAAGATACCAAAGATACCAATACTGGAGAACTACAGTTATGGGTAACTTATTTTCTTCTCCAGTATTGGATCTTTCATATATTCACATGCTTGAATCAGATTTAATAACAGTTATATAGCACATTTTATATAAACATTAGATATGATCCAGATGAAGTACTAGGCCTTGGTTCAATGTCAGGAAGGTGATGCAGTTGGATGTACTGTCTCTCTGGTAGGAGAAGTAACTCCATGAACCAATGTTGTCTTGGCCGTCTCAGAGCCATCTGAAAGATCCTGCAGGGCTCCACCTTCATTGTCATTAGAATCCTTGCGAGAAGAGGAGTAAGAGGAAAAGCATATGCAAAGATTCCAGTCCATGCAATCAAAAACGCATTCTCCAACAAGCCTGGTTCTGGATGTCAGCTTGTGTAGAATCAACACTTCCAGTTCTGGGAGGTTGCGAACAGGTTCAGATTCAGCCTGCCCCGTTGGTGGAAAATTTCTTCCAGGGCGTACTGATTGAGCTTCCATTTGTGGCCTATATGTTTCTTCTTGCTTAGCATGTCTGTGACAACGTTTTGCTTACCAGGCACATACTCTGCCTTCATATCTATCTGATGACTGATCAACCACTCTTAAATTCTTTGCGCCTCTTGGGACAATGCTTGAACTCTTGTGCCCCCTTGCCGGTTGATACAGTGCCTGGTTGTGGTGTTGTCTGTGCGGATGAGCACTGCAGACTTTTCTATTCACTGCAAGAAGGATTGCAAGGCTTGGTTTACTACCTAGAGTTCCAGCAGGATGATATGTTGAAGTAACTGCGACTGCTCCCATTTGCAGCTGACTTGCAAACCTTGAAGATGAGCTCTCCAACCCTCTAAGGAAGCGTCTGTGGTGATGACCAACCAACCTGAGGTATAAACGTGAAGCCTGTGGATAGGTTTGCTTCTCAAATCTACCAGGAAAGAGCTGTACGTAGTTACATTACCAGTTCAGGTCCTCTTGCAATTATTGCATCCAAGAGAAGCAGAAAAGTATCAAGGAAATGGATGAGGACATCATCCCTAGCAGGGATTTGAATGGGTGAACTGAAAGTGACTTTTTTCCCTACACTAACTGGGCCAAGTGCAACAATCTTCTCTGTCTTTCTAGAGTTGGATATGCTTTGTTTGGGATTGTATCCAGTGTAGCACCCACAAACCTTGTCCTCCTGGATGGCTGAAGAGATGATTTTTGTGGGTACAGCATAAGGCCAAGATTGGTGAAAAGGCATAAGAATGCGCTGATTGACCTCTGTGCTGATTGATGGGAAAATGCCTTCACCAGCCAATCATCAAGGTACGGAAAGACTTGGGGCCTGATTTAGATCTGGGTGGAGAGGAATACTCCCTCACAAACGTGACAGATATCCCATCTGCCGTATTACAATTGCCACAGAATATAATGGGATTGTAATACAGCGACGGGATATCTGTCACATTTGTGATGGAGTATTCCCCTCCACCCAGATCTAAATCAGGACCTTGGTATTTTTTCTGTCTTAAGAATGCCGCATCTGGAGCCGGCACTTTGTGGAAATGCAAGGGGCCGATTTTAAGCCAAATGAGAGGACACTGAGCTGATAATGGCTGCAAGCTACAGTGAATCTTAAACCTTTGCGATGGCATGGATGTATAGGGGCATGAAACTATGCATCCAGTAGACCTAATGTTGTCATATAATTTCCCTGGTTTAGAAGATGCAGGATATCCTGGAGCCCCTCCATGCAAAATGTCTGTTTCCTGAGATATTTGTTTAATTTTCTTAAAGCCAGGATAGGTCTCCATTCCGCTAACCTTTTCCGAACCAAGAAGAAACAGGAATAAAAAACCTTACCCCTTCTGATTTCTAGAAACTTGTTCTATGGCCTCTTTGCTGAGCATGGTCTGGACTTCTAACCTGAGAAGATGCAGATGTTTTGGCAGGGACTTCAGAGATGGAGTCGGAGCCGGTTTTTGAATGAATTACAGTGTGTGATTGAATGTAATTAAATCCAACACCCATTGGTCTGTTGTTATTTTCTTCCATTCGGGAAGATGACTGAATATATTGCCTCTGAGACTTGCCAAAGGAGATGGGGCAGTAGCCAGGGCCTGTGATTCATCACTGTCGATGTCCTATGTCCTTGCCCTGTCGACCCAACTTTCCTCTCTGGGTTTGTGTTGTGTAAGCTATCCGAGGAAGCTATTGTTGTTGGTACTGTGGGTACAAATGTTACGACCCAGATTGGTATATTGGGTACCTGTATTGTTGGTAGCTTCCTATGTAAGAGAAGTGCCCTCTGCCTCGTGCACCACGAAAAGGAATCTGTTGATACTGCAGAGTATCCAGTGACTTTGCGGTGTTGGTATTTGTTTTGGACTGGAAGCATCATCAATGTGCTTCCCAAAGAGGGCTTCACCATCATATGGGAGGTCCATAATTTTGCTTTGAACCTCTGGTCTAAAAGAGGTGGCTTTCAACCACCCTTGTTTCCATAGGACTGGTGCTCCTGCCAGCTGTTTAAAACCTCTGGTCGCAATGTCCATGGCGCAGTCAACTATCTCAGATGAGGTATGTTCTCCTTCCTGCAGGATCGTCTTTGCTTTGGAATCCTCTGGTAGGTGGTCAAGATATGTTCCTATATATGACCACATTAGGCAGTTGTATCTTCTAAGCACTGCCAACGAGTTTGCCGACTGTACCGTTAGTGCTGACATCGAAGAGAATCGCTTTCCGATGTTGTCGAGGCACCTGTCTTCCTTATCAGGAGGTGCTGAAATTGGTGCAGATGGATTTTTAGAACAGCACTGGGCTACTTGTAAGGAGTCGGGTTTTGGTGTCCAATGAGGCAGACAGGAGACTCTTTTGAGGCTGCATTCTTTTTGTCTAGGCACAGCAGCACTGCAGCCAGTGTGTCTTGGAATTTTAGGGTCTTTAAACCATCCTGCCATATATATTCTACGACAGAGCTAGCTCTAACGCTCTTCTGGAAGGTTTCCTTAAAATCATATAAGAAGCAGTCTGTTTGCTTAGTTGTCATTGGAACTTCAAATTTTTTCTTCGCCCTCTCTAGGAAATTGTGGATACCTCCTAAATCTTCAGGGGGTGAATCTTTGGATTGTGGTGTACAGGATGATGAATCGGAATGAGGTAATTCCATTACGTGTGGACATCGCAAAGTTCCCCCTCTTCACTAATGTCATTTGAAGATGAGGTATCATGCACAGGCATGGTTCTGAACTGTGGAGGATGTCTTGCAGAGGCAGCTGATAGTATGGTTCATGAGGTTTGTGGATTGGAAAGTTGTTATTAAAGGAGCTTTAGGAGGCGCAGTCACCTGTCTGGGTGGGGCAGTTGTAGGTTGAAAGAGTTTCTGGTAATCCACCAGCAATATTTGCTGGTCCAAGACCATTGTCCTTGGTACACATACCACATCCCCCTGGTACTGCTGTTATGAATATGGCTGGAATTGGGCTTGATAATGGAGACCTACCTGCTGAGGAGGATAATACTCCTGGCCAGAATACTCTTCTTCCTCGTCATCCTCCTGCTGGTATTTTACATGTAGCTCCAACGGACTAGGTGCTACCCCAAAGGGACCATCATCAACTGAGTCATCCTCATCCAGGAGATGACTGGGTGGCAAGGGTGACACTTTAATTGGGGATGTATGTTCTGGCATCAAAGATCTGGTTCTTACCATTTCATTTGGGTTTTCCCGTGTTTTTACTCTCATCGACAACATCGTCGTTGAGGTAGTCAATGATGGGTTCATCATCATCGTCATTGGAATTGATTTTATTGTTTAAGTTGCTGTCGTTGACGAGGTAGAGACTAGTTTGACCATCGACGGGATGGGTGCCGTAGAATGTATCGTCAACGATGTAGTCGCTGTCAACAGTGCGCTGACCACAATAGCTATTATCAGCATTAACAGCGATGTTGTAGTCAACATTGTTGTCGTCTTTGTCGTTGACAGTGCAGTAGACAATTTCTTTGTCAATGGTATGCTCGTCAATGATTTCACCATTGGCAGTGCCGACGACAATGTCTTGAACTTGTGGGAAATCTGACAAGAAGGCTCAGAGTTTGATTTCTCTGGTTTTTCTGGGGGAAAATCGTTTTATTTATGTTAAGGAGAGTGACTTTCAGGGGGACTGTGCTCTTCATGAGACCCATGGTTAGTCTTTTTAGAACATTTCTTGTGAGGCTCCTGAGGTGACCAAATTTCTAACCTCTCCCTTTTCTGAACTCTCCTCGAAGATGAGGCAGAATCCCCACTGTTCTCCCCAAAACGGGGGTCTTCCCTTGATTTAGGCTTTTGAAGCCACAGCAATAACCTTCTCTCTCTGTCTTTCAGAATTTTCACAAAAAAGGTACACCATACCTTACAATCCTTCACCTTGTGTGATGGGTAGAGGCAGTATAAGCAGACCTGGTGCTAATCTTCTGAATGCAGCTTCTTCTTCCCACAGGTTCCACATGGACATTTTTTAGCCTGTTCTGACTTTGTGGATTCAGACTGAAAGCAAAAGGTAAATGTTAGAAATGGGGTCTCTAGTTGGCAGAGGTATTCACCTTTGTCCAATTAGGGACCACAATCCTAGTCAGGACAAGTCATGCACAATCAAAATTATCCTGTGACCACCCTCTGGTAGCTTGGCACTGAGCAGTCAGGCTTAACTTAGAATGCAATGTGTAAAGTATTTGTGCAATAAAATATACAGTAACACAGTGAAAACACCACAAAAATACACCACGCAGGTTTAGAAAAATATAGGATATTTATCTGGTTAAATTAAGGTCAAAAACGATAAAGATTCAATAAGCACAAGTTAAGATATCACTTTTGCAAGATTAAAAAGAGTCTTAAATCTTACAAAAAAACAGTTGTCTTGTTTGCACAAAGTACCTGGTTTGCGTACAAAATAACACACACAGAGACCGCAGAGGAGGAGATGCATAGAAAGCTATGGTGTGCGTCAGATTTTCTGACGTGGCACAGACGATGCGTTGTTTCTTTCCAAGCTGCAAGGGGCTTTGCATCAATTTCCGGCACGCAGTCTTGGTTTCTCACTGCGATGCGGGTATCTTTTCATACTCAGGGACGATTCAGGGAAAATCCTGGGCGTGCGGGAAGAAGTCACAGGTGTTGCGCCAGTCCGGTAGGTGATGGGTCGAATATTCTGTTGCATGGCAGGCGCTGCATCAATTCTTCATTCAGGAAGTCGGGCTGTGTTGATTTGGCTCGGCTGTGCGTCTATCCGGTGGGGCTGTAAGTCAAATTTGTGGTTGCATCGCAGGCGCTGCATCGAATCTTCACTCGGGAAGTCGAACTGCGTCATCCCGGTATGGCTGTGCAGCGATTTTCTCATCGGAAGGCAAGCTATATATCGTTCCCGGCAGGATGTTCGCCGATTTTCAGCGCACAAGGAGTTTCCTAAAAAGATTAAGGCCCTCATTACAACCCTGGCGGTAATTCCGTCTACCGCCGTGTTGACGGCCACCAATATACCGTGACTGCGGCGGTAACCAGCCACGGGTATTATGACCCACACAGAGAATACTGCCATTATACAGACACCCACACAAGTCCGCCACAGCAAAGGTCAGTGATAAACTGGCGACAGCAAAACCCACACCGTCACGCCAACAAGAATACGCCCACAGTATCACGACCCATGAATCAACATGGCGGTCTTTCAACCACGGTAAACCATTGGCAGTACACACGGCTGCGCTCAAAATACACACACACTTACAAAACCTCACCACATTGGACAATTCAGAATACACACACCTGACACACATACACACACCACACCCTCACACTCATACCACTATAAAACACACACCCACATTACCCACAACCCCTTACAACGCACAAAAAGAGACCAAGCACAGAAGGGACAAGCAAAGAGCACACACTCACTCAGAGGCACATAACACCATCACTCATACACCATCCACGCACATCACAGTATACACCCCGACACATCACCTCACACATCACCTCGCACATCCACATACATATCACTCACATCCATGGCACCCCAAAGACACCCCAAGTTTACTGAGGAGGAGCTAAGGGTCATGGTGGAGGAAATCATCCGGGTAGAGGCACAGCTATTCGGATCACAGGTGCAGCAGACGTCCATTGCAAGGAAGATGGAGCTATGGGAGAGAATCGTGGACAGGGTCAACGCCGAGGGACAGCACCCCAGAACAAGAGATTACATCAGGAAGAGGTGGAACGACCTACGGGGGAGGGTACATTCCGTGGTTTCAAGACACCAGATTGCTGTACAGAGGAATGGCGGTGGACCAACACCTCCTCCCCTACAACTAACAACATGGGAGGAGCAAGTCTTGGCGATCATGCATCATGATGGCCTCGCAGGAGTAGCAGGAGGACTTGACTCTAGTAAGGCAAATCTTTACTACTTTCACCCCCCCCCACCTGCGTGCCATCACAAACTTGTACCCCTACCCTCACCCCCATCACTCTACCACCTCGCATATATTCCACTATCACAACCCACACATCCCAATACCAAGCCCTGCATGCAACAACAATGCATGGACACCCATCACAGACCTGCATGGACACACATTACCACAGCATGCCAGTAGAGAGACTCGTCCAGGCCACATAATCACAACTCATACAAGGCCAAGGCGACAGGGAAAGCAAAATTATACAGGGAAACACACCTATTGCACAAGATGGCACACACAGATACAATAACAATGCATTTGCATCCCAACAGGACCCCTAACCAACGTCACTGGAGAGGAGGTGCCACCAACATCAAGCCCCCTGCCCCCCAGAAGAGGCCCACAGTGATGACAGCAGCTCTGCATGCCTGGATCAGGATGACCAACCTGGCCCATCAGGGGCCTCTAGAAAGTTGGTTACCCTGCCACAGTCCCAAACCACCACAGAGCCTCCCCCCTCAGGAAACACGACAAGGGCACCCTCCCAGCGGGCCCATACCTCTATTCCCAGGACATGTCAATAAGCAGGGTGTCCACCACTACAGGGACCCCAGGAAACCCCACAAACCCAGGATGATCAGGGACCTGGGGTCAGTGGCAGTGGGCACACGGTTCAGGGGACAGAGGCACAGGACAACAGGGAAGCTGGGAGGACTGCTGTGCAACAGGGGGAGGACAGGCCCAGGGAACAGACCCTCCACGAGGCACTCTCCAACATCATGGGAGCGTACCACCATTCCCAGGAGACCATTAGGCCGATATGCCCCCGGGCGGGCAGAAACCTCTAGGCGCCAGGGATAAAAAATAAATTGTGTTTTTTTTTGTTTGTTTGTTTTTTTAGAGATGGGGAGTGACTTATTAGGCAAGGGTCGCTCCCCTGGGGGCAAATTGTATTTAGACCATTTCTGCCCCCCTTGGGGGCAAATCGGCCGATTTTAGGTCAAACAACTAGGCACCAGGGATCTTTTTTTTTGCGCCAATGTCAGGCAGGGGGAGCGACCCCGTAGGCAATGGTCGCTCCCCGGTGGGGTTGGGGGGCAAATTTATTTTATGCCATTTCTGTCCCCCCTGGGGCTGGCTGAGCTAGAGGCCAAAATCCACAGGTAGGCACTTTGCAAAATACACCTCTGTTTTCTGTGAAAAAATGTGATGTGTCCACGTTGTGTTTTGGGCCATTTCTTTTCGTGGGCGCTAGGCCTACCCACACAAGTGAGGTACCATTTTTATTGGGAGACTTGGGGGAACGCTGGGTGGAAGGAAATTTGTGGCTCCTCTCAGATTCCAGAACTTTCTGTCACTGAAATGAGAGGAAAAAGTGTTTTTCTGGCCACCTTTTGAGGTTTGCAAAGGATTCTGGGTAACAGAACCTGGTCAGAGCCCCACAAGTCACCCCATCTTGGATTCCCCTAGGTGTCTAGTTTTCAAGAATGTGCTGGTTTGCTTGGTTTCCCCAGGTGTCGGCTGAGCTAGAGGCCAAAATCCACAGGTAGGCACTTTGTAAAAAACACCTCTGTTTTCTGTGAAAAAATGTGATGTGTCCATGTTGTGTTTTGGGCCATTTCCTTTCGTGGGCGCTAGGTCTACCCACACCAGTGAGGTAACATTTTGATCGGGAGACTTGGGGGAACGATGGGTGGAAGGAAATTTGTGGCTCCTCTCAGATTCCAGAACTTTCTGTCACCGAAATGAGAGGAAAAAGTGTTTTTTTGGTCAAATTGTGAGGTTTGCAAAGGATTCTGGGTAACAGAACCTGGTCAGAGCCCCACAAGTCACCCCATCTTGGATTCCCCTAGGTGTCTAGTTTTCAAAAATGTGCTGGTTTGCTAGGTTTCCCCAGATGCTGGCTGAGCTAGAGGCCAAAATCCACAGGTAGGCACTTCGCAAAAAACACCTCTGTTTTCTGTGAGACAATGTGATGTGTCCACATTGTGTTTTGAGCCATTTCCTTTAGTGGCGCTAGGCCTACCCACACAAGTGAGGTACCATTTTTATCGGGAGACTTGGGGGAACACAGAATAGCAAAACAAGTGTTATTGCCCCTTGTCTTTCTCTACATTTTGTCCTTCCAAATGTAAGGCAGTGTGTAAAAAAGACATCTATTTGAGAAATGCCCTGTAATTCACATACTAGTATGGGCACCCGGAATTCAGAGATGTGCAAATAATCACTGCTTCTCAACACCTTATCTTGTGGCCATTTTGGAAATACAAAGGTTTTCTTGATACCTATTTTTCACTTTTTATATTTCAGCAAATGAATTGCTGTATACCCGCTATACAATAAAAATCCATTGCAAGGTGCAGCTCATTTATTGGCTCTGGGTACCTAGAGTTCTTGATGAACCTACAAGCCCTATATATACCCGCAACCGGAAGAGTCCAGCTGACGTAACTGTATATTGCTTTCAGAAATCTGACATCACAGGAAAAAGTTACAGAGTAAAACGTGGAGATAAATGGCTGTTTTTTTCACCTCAATTTCAATATATTTTTATTTCAGCTGTTATGTTCTGTAGGAAACACTTGTAGGATCTACACAAATGACCCCTTGCTGAATTCAGAATTTTGTCTACTTTTCAGAAATGTTTAGCTTTCTGTGATCCAGCATTGGTTTCTTACCCATTTTGGTCACTAACTGGAAGGAGGCTGAAAGCACAACAAATAGTAAAAATGGGGTATGTCCCAGTAAAATGTCAAAATTGTATTGAAAAATTGGGTTTTCCAATTCAAGTCTGCATATTCCTGAAAGATGGGAAGATGGTGATCTTGCCACTGCAAACCCTTTGTTGATGCCATTTTCAGGGAAAAAACCACGAGCTGCCTTCTGCAGCCCTTTTTTCCCATTTGTTTGAAAAAAACAAAATGTTCATTGTATTTTAGCTAATTTCTTGGTCTCCTTCAGGGGTACCCACAAAGTCTGGGTACCTCTAGAATCCCTAGGATGTTGGAAAAAAAGGACGCAAATTTGGCGTGGGTAGCTTATGTGAACACAAAGTTATGAGGGCCTAAGCGCGAACTTCCCCAAATAGCCAAAAAAAGGCTTGGCACAGGAGGGGGACGAGGCCTGGCAGCGAAGGGGTTAAGTGTCCTTAATTTGCCCTCAAGGAGGGACAGAAAAACTGTTTGGCTATTTCCAGAGGGGGGGGGGCGATCCTTGATGCCAGGGCAAGCCACCCCAATCCAATTTTGTTAAATAAAGAAATCACTGCCTGGCTCTAGTGGAAGTTCTGTTCCCATTGGAGTATATAGAATAATCCTCCCAGTTGCCCTCCACGGGGTGGCAGAAAGGCCTGGAGCACTTGCCTATTGCTGGAGGGCTGCTCCCTTCTCTATGGTGTCTAGTGCATAGATCCCTACTTGAGGATTGTCTTCCTCTGCCGATCCCCAAACAAGGATTCACTGGGAAGAGATACCATTGGAAATGGGAAGCTGTCCGAGGGCAAGTTTTCAATGGTATCTCACCCACTTTGATTGGTGCTCGGGGGCTGAGATATAAGCAGTAAGCCCTGCTTAAAGTGAAAACAGCTGGCATCTAATGGAGCTGACTGGATTCACTTTCACTGTGTGACATCTGTGAACTATGTGAGCTGCCCATCAAACAGTGTGAAAAAATAATAAGCTTGGGATGAAAGAGAATCTCTTCCCTCGCATCTTAGATCTTTTAAAAAAAGAGAACTTCCTTATAGTGCGAGCACCAGAAGGATTTTCACTGCATCTGCAGATGCCAAGATGTTTAGGGCTTCTGCACTGTGGATATAATGCAAAGGATGTGAACCTCTAACCCTCCTTATTAAAGGGATTAAGTGCATTCGGAGCTTGTTAATAATGTCTGTTGGGATGGTAGGGCAAGAATATTCACTGAATGATGAACAGGCCTGTGCCCCAAGCCCTGAGTGCCCTACTGCAAGTGATGCTGGTACTCTTGTTTTGGCCTTGGAGAAATGCTAATTAAGCGTGTGCACAGAGACCTATGTATGTCCCTGACACATTGATGTCCATGAATCATCCTGTGACCTGAAGTGCTGCACAAGTTTGCTCTCCCAGTAGGCAGTGGACTACTGTCCATCCCATATGTGTATCACATGAAGCAGTGATGGCATGACAACATGCTTTGCATCTTTAGTATCTACAGACCTCACTGCAAAGTTCTTTTATGATGTAAAATTCAGAACACTGCGCTGACATCTGTGTGCATAGTGAGTGGGTGAATGTGTAGTACGTGCTTAGCACAAGTATGCTAGTAGGACTCTGTGTGTGGTGTGACCACTGGGGACAGTGGCATATATTTTGGATGTCCCTGTTTTAGCATGGCACCAGATGGAGGATGAGGACAGCTTTCCCCAGACAGTGAGGTTTGTACAATTGTACTGCCTGCATTCCCGTGCCTGGAAAATAGAGACTAAGGCACTAAAGTGAGGAAGACTGAAACAAGGCTCTTTTTAGAAATTCCATTTGGGCCCTTTTAGCAAAGGCATGCAGATGAGTTCTTCCAAATCATTCCCTTTCATAGATGACAGACAGGTGAAGCAAACTCAAACTTGATTGTGTCCAGGTTATGGATACTACTGCTTAGAGAGAGCGCTGTTGCATCTGCTGCTACACACATCACCTTGCACAAAGACTGTTTCTGGAGAGCTGACCAAAAATGACACTTGAAAGGGACAAAAACTGGTTCTGAATCATCAGACAGTGCCCAGGAAATGTGTATAAAATTGAGATCCAAACAACCCGACTTAGTTCCAGCACTAAGTTCTTCTTGACCAAGGAAGGTCTGCTGTTCACCCAGGGATAGTCGTCTGACAGCCAGTCTTCCAGAGTTGAGGGGACATCACCTGAAGTCATCATTTTCTGATGGTGGAGCTTAGGGTCTGACTTAAAAAACTAGAAGCCTAACTCTTTTCTGAGAGACAGAAGGAGTGTGAGAATTCCCAGAAAAAACTGATGGCCCAAGAGAATGGTCCAGGAATGGCTTGTGTGAAGGGATTCACTGGTCTCTCAGTGCAGTTCATGAGGCTAAGTCCTCCCTGAACCAGAACACAAGCAACCCAAGACTAGTTTCACCCTTACTGGGGGTCATCAATAAGGTATAGCTTGGTTCCAAAACTGGTATTGACTAGCTTGTGTTCCAGATCAGGAAAGACTTGGCCTGGCCGCTAAGGCTGGACTGTTCCTACTAGAGGGTCAAGACTGACTTGCATATGGCTGGGTTTAACCGATGGACTTGGATGCGGACCCGAGTAATTACCAGTGGCTGGGATTATTTCAAACATTTCACCCATCACTTTTTGTATACTTCAGTGCGATGCATGGGCGTGTAGGTCCTAACGTGGATCACATGATCACTGTGCTACTGAATCCAAGCTATAGATGCCTGATGAGCCCTAATAAAAGCAAAATAAGTCTTGAGTAGCTTGTGTTCTGATTCACGGAGGACCTATCCTGGCAGTTCGGGCTGAATTGTTCCTACTGGTGCAGAGTCAGGACTAATTTGCATATGGCTGGGTCCAAGCTGAAGTGGCATGGTGTGCAAAATAACAATGGACTAGGATGCAGCCCTAAGTAATTACCAGTTGATGAGATTAATTAATGCATTCCACTCATCACTTTCTATATACACAGGAGGTCAGTCACTTGGTCCTTGGAGACCATTTTCAGCACCTGGATCACAGGAAAAAGTCAGAAGTTTTCTTTCTTCCAACATGAACTTCTTTGGATGTAGTCTTATCAGGTCCACAAGTGATCTGAGGAGGTAATGGGACAATCTTATCCTGAGAACCAGCCAGTAACAGGAGAATTTTCACTACCCTCTCCCGCCAAATTCCTCACCCAATTGCCTCTCCTTTTGCAGCACTTTGTTTTACTTTATAAGTCTTATGGCTGCTTCCTTCTTTCACCAGGAGGTTCTGTGACTCTCCTTCAAATCACTCCCTCATTTAGATGAGATAGTCCACCCTCTGTCAGAATTCAAACTGGTTCTCCTTTCTGCTGTGGTTGTTCTCACGGGTCTAGGGAGGTTCTGGAAATGAATGGGGTAGCCGCACTTAACAGTATCTCTATGTCAAAGAAGAAAAAAGTTATTTAACTTTAACTGTAGTTCTCCAGCATTGGTATCTTTCATAGATTCACATGCTTGAATCATTTCCTGTTGTCTAAGTGGAGTCCACAGTACCTTAAGAAAGCAGTGTAATGTTAAACATAACTTAGGAAGGTCATCAGCCTTCACTTTAGTAACATAGCTCTATCACTTAAAAGAGACTAAACTTCAACCAATCAGGTTGAAGCACCCTCTAGAACACTTACCTCAGAGGCTTCTGCCTCTCAGATTTTCAAAGCACAAGTGTGAAGATGTATTGTACCAAAGAGAAGATGAGCCTCTCAGGGGAAGAGGGTGGGTTGCATGTGAATCTATGAAAGATACCAAAGATACCAATACTGGAGAACTACAATTATGGGTAACTTATTTTCTTCTCCACTATTGGATCTTTCATATATTCACATGCTTGAATCAGATTTAATAACAGTTATATAGCACATTTTATATAAACATTAGATATGATCCAGATGAAGTACTAGGCCTTGGTTCAATGTCAGGAAGGTGATGCAGTTGGATGTACTGTCTCTCTGGTAGGAGAAGTAACTCCATGAACCAATGTTGTCTTGGCCGTCTCAGAGCCATCTGAAAGATCCTGCAGGGCTCCACCTTCATTGTCATTAGAATCCTTGCGAGAAGAGGAGTAAGAGGAAAAGCATATGCAAAGATTCCAGTCCATGCAATCAAAAACACATTCTCCAACAAGCCTGGTTCTGGATGTCAGCTTGTGTAGAATCAACACTTCCAGTTCTGAGAGGTTGCGAACAGGTTCAGATTCAGCCTGCCCCGTTGGTGGAAAATTTCTTCCAGGGCGTACTGATTGAGCTTCCATTTGTGGCCGATATGTTTCTTCTTGCTTAGCATGTCTGTGACAACGTTTTGCTTACCAGGCACATACTCTGCCTTCATATCTATCTGATGACTAATCAACCACTCTTAAATTCTTTGCGCCTCTTGGGACAATGCTTGAACTCTTGTGCCCCCTTGCCGGTTGATACAGTGCATGGTTGTGGTGTTGTCTGTGCGGATGAGCACTGCAGACTTTTGTATTCACTGCAAGAAGGATTGCAAGGCTTGGTTTACTACCTAGAGTTCCAGCAGGATGATATGTTGAATATGTTGAAGTAACTGCGACTGCTCCCATTTGCAGCTGACTTGCAAACCTTGAAGATGAGCTCCCCAACCCTCTAAGGAAGCGTCTGTGGTGATGACCAACCAACCTGAGGTATAAACGTGAAGCCTGTGGATAGGTTTGCTTCTCAAATCTACCAGGAAAGAGCTGTACGTAGTTACATTACCAGTTCAGGCCCTCTTGCAATTATTGCATCCAAGAGAAGCAGAAAAGTATCAAGGAAATGGATGAGGACATCATCCCTAGCAGGGATTTGAATGGGTACACTAACTAGGCCAAGTGCAACAATCTTCTCTGTCTTCCTAGAGTTGGATATGCTTTGTTTGGGATTGTATCCAGTGTAGCACCCAAAAACCTTGTCCTCCTGGATGGCTGAAGAGATGATTTTTGTGGGTACAGCATAAGGCCAAGGGGGTCATTCCGACCTCGGCGGTAAAAGGCGCTTACCGCCGGTCAGAAGACCGCCATAACACCGCCGCGGTCGCGTTAAACCGCCACGGTCATTCTGACCCGCAACTGGCAAACCGCCAAAAACCCGACATCAACACAATGACGATGTGCGCCGGCGGTCGCGGTACGCACCGCCGCGGTACGCACCGCCGCGGGCGTGACCGCCATTTTCTACTTGCTTAATCACTCGAGACCTGATAATCCACAGGAGAGGACCTATACTGCAAGTGCTGCTGTAAACTCGGTCTGGAAGAGACAATGGCTGCTGCGACTAGGGAAAGGGCCCCTGCCTTCACTTCAGAAGAATTGGATAAACTTGTTGATGAGGTCCTCCCCCAGTATGCGCTACTCTACGGTCCTCCAGACCAACAGGTAAGTACACTGGGAGCACGTAGTATGGGCTATGCCTGTGTTGAGTGTGGTGGATGTAAGATGGTGGGGAGGGGAGCGAATGAGGAGTGCAACGCACGACAGATGAGAGCATGTGCCACATGGCAAGGTTGGGGAGGGGGGGCCGCGCACATCGACCATGCAGAAAAGTGATGATAATAATTTTTCAACCCTGTACATGTCACATAGGTCAGCGCCCATCAGAAGATCGACATTTGGCGTGCCATCGCCAAGGACGTCCGGGCCCTGGGGGTCCACAACAGACGGGGCACCCACTGCCGCAAGAGGTGGGAGGACATCCGCCGTGGGAGCAGAAAGACCGCCGAGGCTCTGCTGGGGATGGCCTCCCAACGTAGGAGGGGTGCCAGTCGTCAATTGACCCCCCTGATGTCCCGGATCCTGGCGGTGGCCTACCCCGATTTGGATGGGCGCGTGAGGACATCACAGCAGACACAAGGGGGTGAGTATCAGCACATTCCGCTATATTAGCGCACAGTGGAGGCGTCTGGGTGGGGGAGGAGGGCTGTGGCTATCTCTAGGCCAGGGCGGTTTCTGTAGGCTAGGCCCCTCCGTTAGACATGGCCCTGTGCCCCCGCCCCCCACCTCTGTAGGGTGCTAAGTACAGCTATCCATGGCCCGGGCTCACCTATGTGTGCATTTGTCGTCCATAGACTTGTAGGCCAAGTCACTATCATTGAGTAGTGTACCCTGAGTGCGCGGCGTAGTGCAGGGGGCTTCTGTGTCTGTCCTCTCCGCCAACGGTGCCGCCAATGCATGCACTCAACATGTCTTCCTTTCTTTTCCCCCCCCTTTTTTTGGTTTTCCTGTTCATGTGTGCATTAGCATCATCAGGCGGAGGAGAAGTGGCATCGGCGCACGAGGGAGCTGCATCTCACATGGCCCCAGAGGGCCCTGCAACCGACTCCGAGTTAACCAGTGAGACGGAGGGCGAGGGGGGCTCCACAACGGGGACCCGTGGAGACGTCAGCGACACCGAAACGTCCTCGGAAGGGAGCTCCCTTGTGGTGGCGGCAACATCCGTGCCCACTGCAACAACAGGTACAGCCGCCACCCAGCGCACCAGCTCTGCCCTCCCAGCAGCCCCTCAGCTTTCGCCCCGTGCCCGCTCGGCCAGGAAGCCGGCCATCTCCTTCGCCCCTGGCACCTCAGGTCCTGCCCCAGTTACCCCTGCTGCCCTCAGTGCGGAGATCATTGACCTCCTGAGGATGCTCATTGTTGGGCAGTCTACCCTTTTGAATGCCATCCAGGGGGTAGAAAGGGAGGTGCATCGGAGCAATGCATACCTGGAGGGCATTCATTCGGGTCAGGCTGCCCATCAGCGATCGTTCAATGCTCTGGCCTCAGCACTGACGGCAGCAATTGTCCCTGTCTCTAGCCTCCCCCCTCCAACTTCCTCAACCCAGTCCCACTCCCCTGTTCCTCTGCCTATCCCAGACACACCTACAGACCAGCCTGCACACACATCAACACCCAAGGGCAGCTCATCCAGACATAAGCACCACAGATCACACAAGCATTCACCCAAGCAACATCCACATGCAGACACAGCAACACCCACTGCCTCCACTGTGTCCCCCTCCTCCTCGTCTCCCTCCTCCCTCCCTGTGACGTCTCCACTCACACCTGCATGCACACCACCATCAGCCAGTACGTCCATCACCACCACACCCACCAGAACAGTCCGCACACGTGCAGTCACCACCCCCACTACCATTTACACGTCCCCTGTGTCCTCTCCCAGTGTGTCTGTCACCCCCTCTTCCAAACCACACAAACGCAGGCAGACACCCACCCAACAGCCATCCACCTCACGACAGCCTCCGTCACAAGCACCTGCACCCAAAGACAGCACATTTGACTCTCCTACAACCACATCCTCTTCCTCCACTCCCATACCCACTACAACTACCCATCCCTGTCTTTCTAAATTGATTTTCCTTTCCAACCTTGACCTCTTTCCAACAACTGACCCACCCCCTCCATCTCGTAAGACTCCAACCAGCACCTCAGCCACTACAAGCCCTGCACCTACTCGGACCATCGTTCAGGGCTATTGGAGTCCACCAGCTCCTAGGGCAGGAACATCGGCCAGCAGCAAGGGGACAGCCAGCCCACCCCCTGGGAAAAGAAGCAAAAAAGGGAAGGGCCGGCGCCACAGGCCTGAGAGGGCTGCCCCCAAGGACACCAGCCTTGCACCGTCAACTGGCCCATCCACCAGGGGAGGCAAGGGTCCCAGAGATTCTACCAAGGAGGGCAAGGGCCCCAGAGATTCTTCCAAGGGAGGCAAGGGCCCCAGAGATTCTTCCAAGGAGGGCAAGGGCAGCAAGGCGAAGAAGTCCGGCAGCAGGCGAGCTGCCCAGGAGGGCCCCACCAGCCCCATTTGGGGTGTGACGGAGGACACCCACGGGCCCAGGAGTCCAGCACAGGAGGGCCCCGCAAGCAATAGGTCAGATGGCGACTGAGCGGGAATGATTGCCCAGATCTGGTTCCCTAGGAACACAAGAAAAGCACCGCTGAACAGGGCCCCGCCAAGAGAAGCACCGCTGAACAGGGCCCCGCCGTGAGAAGCACCGCTGAACAGGGCCCCGCTAAGAGAAGCACCGCTGAACAGGGCCCCCCCAAGAGAAGCACCGCTGAACAGGGCCCCGCCGTGAGAAGCACCGCTGAACAGGTCCCCGCCGTGAGAAGCACCGCTGAACAGGGCCCCGCCGTGAGAAGCACCGCTCCGCTGGGCCCTTCCTGTCAAGCATTGCTCCGCTGGCCCCTTCATCTCAAGCACCGCTCCGCTGGGCCACGCCGTCTCTGCACCGCTCCGCTGGGCTCTTCCTGTCAAGCACCGCTCCGCTGGGCCCTTAATCTCAAGCACCGCTCCGCTGGGCCCTTCCTGTCAAGCACCGCTCCGCTGGGCCCTTCCTGTCAAGCACCGCTCCGCTGGGCCTCACCGTCTCTGCACCGCTCCGCTGGGCTCTTCATCTCAAGCACCGCTCCGCTGGGCCCTTCATCTCAAGCACCGCTCCGCTGGGCCCCGCCGTCTCTGCACCGCTCCGCTGGGCCCTTCCTGTCAAGCACCGCTCCGCTGGGCCCTTCCTGTCAAGCACCGCTCCGCTGGGCCCTTCGTCTCAAGCACTGCTCCGCTGGGCCCTTCATCTCAAGCACCGCTCCGCTGGGCCCCGCCATCTCTGCACCGCTCCGCTGGGCCCTTCCTGTCAAGCACCGCTCCGCTGGGCCCTTCCTGTCAAGCACCGCTCCGCTGGGCCCCGCCGTCTCTGCACCGCTCCGCTGGGCCCTTCATCTCAAGCACCGCTCCGCTGGGCCCTTCATCTCAAGCACCGCTCCGCTGGGCCCCGCCGTCTCTGCACCGCTCCGCTGGGCCCTTCCTGTCAAGCACCGCTCCGCTGGGCCCTTCATCTCAAGCACCGCTGGCCCATTGGCAGGGCCGGATCTGTGTCGGGCAGGGCTTCACGGAGCACTCTGGGCACCATGCCTTCTCCATAACCAGTGGAGTCTGTAATCCACCAGATGGACTGTGGCTTTGCACTCCCCAGGATGGTACAGTGGGCAATCCACCCACTGTAGAGACTTGTGAGACTGTGGCTTTGCACTCCCCAGGATGGTACAGTGGGCAATCCACCCATTGTAGAGACTTGTGAGACTGTGGCTTTGCACTCCCCAGGATGTAACAGTGGGCAATCCACCCACTGTAGAGACTTGTGAGACTGTGGCTTTGCACTCCCCAGGATGGTACAGTGGGCAATCCACCCACTGTAGAGACTTGAGAGACTGTGGCTTTGCACTCCCCAGGATGGTACAGTGGGCATGGAGGCCCCTCGTGGATCTGGTGTCGTGGACTCATGTGGCTGAGGTGCCCCCCCTTCCCTTCCCCCTGAGGTGCCTTTGGTTTTATTATCTGATGCCCGTGTGTGGGCTTTGCCCATGTGTTTATGCACATTGGCCCACGAACAATGGCATGTAGCCAATATGTGCCGGACTTTTGGACTTTGTATACATTGTTCATGTTGTGATTTATTTGTTTTAAAAATCTCATATTTCACTTAAGTTCAAATATGCTTTAATATACTTCGATTTTAATGATCATTTTATTTTGTCTTTGAATTATTCCGGGGGGTTTGGGGGGTGTAAATCTGACTTGTTGCTCTGCATTGGTGTGTGGGGATTTTGGGGGGATGGGTGTCGCGTATGTGTGTGTGCCCGTAATCTTTTCTCCTCCCCCCTCCCCTGTGTCGTAGGTGCAGTACTCACCGTTGTCTCCTGCGGCGGCGTTCGTGCTCCTGGTAGAGGAGCAGGTAGACAATCGCTGGTAGGATGTTTAATTCGGGTTCCATGCTGTCCAGATTCCTCGTGGAGTGTATAGAGGTGAGCGTTTTCCTGTTCGTGGTCTGTTTCCGCCGTGTTTTTATCGGCGGGGCTCCCGCCCCGGAAAAGGTGGCGGATTGGTGGGTCGTGATAGGGTGGGCGGTACATTGTCTGCCGCCTGTCTGTTGGCGGTGACCGCCGCGCTGTTTGTTTGCCCCGCCGTGGCGGTCGGAGTGTTAAAGTGGCGGCCTGTGTTGGCGGTTCCCGCCAGGGTCAGAATCCCATTTTTTTTACCGCCTGCCTGTTGGCGGGTTGGCCTACCGCTTTAACACCGACCGCCAGGGTCGGAATGACCCCCCAAGATTGGTGAAAAGGCATAAGAATGCGCTGATTGACCTCTGTGCTGATTGATGGGAAAATGCCTTCACCAGCCAATCATCAAGGTACGGAAAGACTTGGGGCCTGATTTAGATCTGGGTGGAGAGGAATACTCCCTCACAAACGTGAGAGATATCCCATCCGCCGTATTACAATTGCCACAGAATATAATGGGATTGTAATACGGCGACGGGATATCTGTCACATTAGTGATGGAGTATTCCCCTCCACCCAGATCTAAATCAGGCCCTTGTTATTTTTTCTGTCTTAAGAATACCGCATCTGGAGCCGGCACTTTGTGGAAATGCAAGGGGCCGATTTTAAGCCAAATGAGAGGACACTGAGCTGATAATGGCTGCAAGCTACAGTGAATCTTAAACCTTTGCGATGGCATGGATGTATAGGGGCATGAAAATATGCATCCAGTAGACCTAATGTTGTCATATAATTTCCCTGGTTTAGAAGATGCAGGATATCCTGGAGCCCCTCCATGCAAAATGTCTGTTTCCTGAGATATTTGTTTAATTTTCTTAAAGCCAGGATAGGTCTCCATTCCGCTAACCTTTTCCGAACCAAGAAGAAACAGGAATAAAAAACCTTACCCCTTCTGATTTCTAGAAACTCGTTCTATGGCCTCTTTGCTGAGCATGGTCTGGACTTCTAACCTGAGAAGATGCAGATGTTTTGGCAGGGACTTCAGAGATGGAGTCAGAGCCGGTTTTTGAATGAATTACAGTGTGTAATTGAATGTAATTAAATCCAACACCCATTGGTCTGTTGTTATTTTCTTCCATTCGGGAAGATGACTGAATATATTGCCTCTGAGACTTGCCAAAGGAGATGGGGCAGTAGCCAGGGCCTGTGATTCATCACTGTCGATGTCCTATGTCCTTGCCCTGTCGACCCAACTTTCCTCTCTGGGTTTGTGTTGTGTAAGCTATCCGAGGAAGCTATTGTTGTTGGTACTGTGGGTAAAAATGTTGCGACCCAGATTGGTATATTGGGTACCTGTATTGTTGGTAGCTTCCTCTGTAAGAGAAGTGCCCTCTGCCTCGTGCACCACGAAAAGGAATCTGTTGATACTGCAGAGTATCCAGTGACTTTGCGGTGTTGGTATCTGTTTTGGACTGGAAGCATCATCAATGTGCTTCCCAAAGAGGGCTTCACCATCATATGGGAGGTCCATAATTTTGCTTTGAACCTCTGGTCTAAAAGAGGTGGCTTTCAACCACCCCTGTTTCCATAGGACTGGTGCTCCTGCCAGCTGTTTAAAACCTCTGGTCGCAATGTTCATGGCGCAGTCAACTATCTCAGATGAGGTATGTTCTCCTTCCTGCAGGATCTTCTTTGCTTTGGAATCCTCTGGTAGGTGGTCAAGATATGTTCCTATATATGACCACATTAGGCAGTTGTATCTTCTAAGCACTGCCAACGAGTTTGCCGACTGTACCGTTAGTGCTGACATCGAAGAGAATCGCTTTCCGATGTTGTCGAGGCACCTGTCTTCCTTATCAGGAGGTGCTGAAATTGGTGCAGATGGATTTTTAGAACAGCACTGGGCTACTTGAATGACTAAGGAGTCGGGTTTTGGTGTCCAATGAGGCAGACAGGAGACTCTTTTGAGGCTGTATTCTTTTTGTCTAGGCACAGCAGCACTGCAGCCAGTGTGTCTTGGAATTTTAAGGTCTTGAAACCATCCTGCCATATATATTCTACGACAGAGCTAGCTCTAATGCTCTTCTGGAAGGTTTCCTTAAAATCATATAAGAAGCAGTCTGTTTGCTTCGTTGTCATTGGAAGTTCAAATTTTTTCTTCGCCCTCTCTAGGAAATTATGGAATCCTCCTATATCTTCAGGGGGTGAATCTTTGGATTGTGGTGTACAGGATGATGAATCGGAATGAGGTAATTCCATTACGTGTGGACATCGCAAAGTTCCCCCTCTTCACTAATGTCATTTGAAGATGAGGTATCATGCACAGGCATGGTTCTGAACTGTGGAGGATGTCTTGCAGAGGCGGCTGATAGTATGGTTCATGGGGTTTGTGGATTGGAAAGTTGTTACTAAAGGAGCTTTAGGAGGCGCAGTCACCTGTCTGGGTGGGGCGGTTGTAGGCGGAAAGAGTTTCTGGTAATCCACCAGCAATATTTGCTGGTCCAAGACCATTGTCCTTGGTACACATACCACATCCCCCAGGTACTGCTGTTATGAATAGGGCTGGAATTGGGCTTGATAATGGAGACCTACCTGCTGAGGAGGATAATACTCTTGGCCAGAATACTCTTCTTCCTCGTCATCCTCCTGCTGGTATTTTACATGTAGCTCCAACGGACTAGGTGCTACCTCAAAGGGACCATCATCATCTGAGTCATCCTCATCCAGGAGATGACTGGGTGGCAAGGGTGACACTTTAATTGGGGATGTGTGTTCTGGCATCAAAGATCTGGTTCTTACCATTACATTTGGGTTTTCCCGTGTTTTTACTCTCATCGACAACGTCGTCGTTGAGGTAGTCAATGATGGGTTGATCATCATCGTCATTGGAATTGATTTTATTGTTTAAGTTGCTGTTGTTGACGAGGTAGAGACTAGTTTGACCATCGACGGGATGGGTGCCGTAGAATGTATCGTCAACGATGTAGTCGCTGTCAACAGTGCGCTGACCACAATAGCTATTATCAGCATTAACAGCGATGTTGTAGTCAACATTGTTGTCGTCTTTGTCGTTGACAGTGCAGTAGACAATTTCTTTGTCAATGGTATGCTCGTCAATGATTTCACCATTGGCAGTGCCGACGACAATGTCTTGAACTTGTGGGAAATCTGACAAGAAGGCTCAGAGTTTGATTTCTCTGGTTTTTCTGGGGGAAAATCGTTTTATTTATGTTAAGGAGAGTGACTTTCAGGGGGACTGTGCTTTTCATGAGACCCATGGTTAGTCTTTTTAGAACATTTCTTGTGAGGCTCCTGAGGTGACCAAATTTCTAACCTCTCCCTTTTCTGAACTCTCCTCGAAGATGAGGCAGAATCCCCACTGTTCTCCCCAAAACGGGGGTCTTCCCTTGATTTAGGCTTTTGAAGCCACAGCAATAACCTTCTCTCTCTGTCTTTCAGAATTTTCACAAAAAAGGTACACCATACCTTACAATCCTTCACCTTGTGTGATGGGTAGAGGCAGTATAAGCAGACCTGGTGCTAATCTTCTGAATGCAGCTTCTTCTTCCCACAGGTTCCACATGGACATTTTTTAGCCTGTTCTGTCTTTGTGGATTCAGACTGAAAGCAAAAGGTAAATGTTAGAAATGGGGTCTCTAGTTGGCAGAGGTATTCACCTTTGTCCAAATAGGGACCACAATCCTAGTCAGGACAAGTCATGCACAATCAAAATTATCCTGTGACCACCCTCTGGTAGCTTGGCACTGAGCAGTCAGGCTTAACTTAGAATGTAATGTGTAAAGTATTTGTGCAATAAAATATACAGTAACACAGTGAAAACACCACAACAATACACCACGCAGGTTTAGAAAAATATAGGATATTTATCTGGTTAAATTAAGGTCAAAAACGATAAAGATTCAATAAGCACAAGTTGAGATATCACTTTTGCAAGATTAAAAAGAGTCTTAAATTTTAGAAAAAAACAGTTGTCTTGTTTGCACAAAGTACCTGGTTTGCGTACAAAATAACACACACAGAGACCGCAGAGGAGGAGATGCATAGAAAGCTATGGTGTGCGTCAGATTTTCTGACGTGGCACAGACGATGCGTTGTTTCTTTCCAAGCTGCAAGGGGCTTTGCATCAATTTCCGGCACGCAGTCTTGGTATCTCACTGCGATGTGGGTATCTTTTGATGCTCAGGGACGATTCGGGGAAAATCCTGGGCGTGCGGGAAGAAGTCACAGGTGTTGCGCCAGTCCGGTAGGTGATGCGTCGAATATTCTGTTGCATGGCAGGCGTTGCATCAATTCTTCATTCAGGAAGTCGGGCTGTGTCGATTTAGCTCGGCTGTGCGTCTATCCGGTGGGGCAGTGAGTCAAATTTGTGGTTGCATCGCAGGCGCTGCATCAAATCTTCACTCAGGAAGTCGAACTGCGTCATCCCGGTATGGCTGTGCAGCGATTTTCTCATCGGAAGGCAAGCTATATATCGTTCCCGGCAGGATGTCCGTCGATTTTCAGCGCACAAGGAGTTTCCTAAAAAGATTAAGGACCTCATTACAACCCTGGCGGTAATTCCGCCTACTGCCGTGTTGACGGCCACCAATATACCGTGACTGCGGCGGTAACCAGCCACGGGTATTATGACCCACACAGAGAATACCGCCATTATACAGACACCTACACAAGTCCGCCACAGCAAAGGACGGTGATAAACTGGCGACAGCAAAACCCACACCGTCACGCCAACAAGAATACGCCCACAGTATGACGACCCACGAATCAACATGGCGGTCTTTCAACCACGGTAAACCATTGGCAGTACACACGGCTGCGCTCAAAATACACACAAACTTACAAAACCTCACCACATTGGACAATTCAGAATACACACACCTGACACACATACACACACCACACCCTCACACTCATACCACTATAAAACACACACCCACATTACCCACAACCCCTTACAACGCACAAAAAGAGACCAAGCACAGAAGGGACAAGCAAAGAGCACACACTCACTCAGAGGCACACAACACCATCACTCATACACCATCCACGCACATCACAGTATACACCCCGACACATCACCTCACACATCACCTCGCACATCCACATACATATCACTCACATCCATGGCACCCCAAAGACATCCCAAGTTTACTGAGGAGGAGCTAAGGGTCATGGTGGAGGAAATCATCCGGGTAGAGGCACATCTATTCGGATCACAGGTGCAGCAGACGTCCATTGCAAGGAAGATGGAGCTATGGGAGAGAATCGTGGACAGGGTCAACGCCGAGGGACAGCACCCCAGAACAAGAGATGACATCAGGAAGAGGTGGAACGACCTACGGGGGAAGGTACATTCCGTGGTTTCAAGACACCAGATTGCTGTACAGAGGAATGGCGGTGGACCAACACCTCCTCCCCTACAACTAACAACATGGGAGGAGCAAGTCTTGGCGATCATGCATCATGATGGCCTCGCAGGAGTAGCAGGAGGACTGGACTCTAGTAAGGCAAATCTTTACTACTTTCACCCCCCTCCCACCTGCGTGCCATCCCAAACTCGTACCCCTACCCTCACCCCCATCACTCCACCACCTCACATATATTCCACTATCACAACCCACACATCCCAATACCAAGCCCTGCATGCAACAACAATGCATGGACACCCATCACAGACCTGCATGGACACACATTACCACAGCATGCCAGTAGAGAGACTCATCCAGGCCACATAATCACAACTCACACAAGGCCAAGGCGACAGGGAAAGCAAAATTATACAGGGAAACACACCTATTGCACAAGATGGAACACACAGATACAATAACAATGCATTTGCATCCCAACAAGACCCCTACCCAACGTCACTGGAGATGAGGTGCCACCAACATCAAGCCCCCTGCCCCCCAGAAGAGGCCCACAGTGATGACAGCAGCTCTGCATGCCTGTATCAGGATGACCAACCTGGCCCATCAGGGGCCTCTAGAAAGTTGGTTACCCTGCCACAGTCCCAAACCACCACAGAGCCTCCCCCCTCAGGAAACATGACAACGGCACCCTGCCAGCGGGCCCATACCTCTATTCCCAGGACACGTCAATAAGCAGTGTGTCCACCACTACAGGGACCCCAGGCAACCCCACAAACCCAGGATGATCGGGGACCTGGGGTCAGTGGCAGTGGGCACACGGATCAGGGGACAGAGGCACAGGACAACAGGGAAGCTGGGAGGACTGCTGTGCAACAGGGGGAGGACAGGCCCAGGGAACGGACCCTCCACCAGGCACTCTCCAACATCCCAGGAGACCATGGGCACGGTACTGGCCAAGTTACAGGAGACCCAGTGGCTGCAGGAGGGACAGTACCTTCGGATCAGGGAGGACCTCACCAAAATCTACACCATCCTGGTCATAATAGCAGGGGTGCTGGCTGACACAACAGAGGGCCCCTGACACTAGCCAAACCGAGGAACAGCCTTCCACCTCCACTGGCGCTAGTGGACAAGAGGCCCTGCCCACGACCAGCAGGCCACCAGCACCCGACCCCCTGCAGAAGAAGAACCACTCCACAAACGGTCCCTGCGATCCAGGCAGAAGACAGAGAACATTCCCAAGACCCCCGCCAGGAAATAAGACTCTCCTGATTGTCACCATTCTGTCCCACTATGTCACCCTGTCAAACTTGAACTGCCATTACTCCCCTTCCTATGCCCCATTAAACAATGCACCTGTGATACCAAGAGACTGAACTCTACCCTGTACTTTCCTCCACCATCACCCCAGCCCCTTGCACTTACCCCATACTAATTAGCACAAAAAATAAACACCCTTGAAATATAAACCATACTGGAGTCAGTGTAATGATTGGAAATATGTATTCTTACAACATTCTCAAAGCATTGCAACATCTAAATTCTAATACTTATACCACAGGATGACAGTTGGTGGGCAGCAGTACAAATAGCAGGAGCCAGATGGGGTACACAGATCTGAAAATAGGGAATCCAAATGGAACAGTCAGTGTCCATAGACAGAGTATAAGAGGCAGCCTTGTACAATGTCCAAAGGTATACTGAAATGTGAAGTTGAGTTACAGTCTCTTACCTGTGTATCACTGGAAGTACTGCTGTAAAATGTTTGTTCTGTTGTCCACATCTTCTTCATCTGCTTCCCCTTCCTCACTGTCCACAGGCTCCACCGCTGCCACAAGACCATCACCAGGCTCATCCTCCAGCAGAAAAGGCACCTGGCGTCTCAAGGCCAGGCTGTGCAAAATACAGCATGCCACAATGATCTGGCACATCTTCTTGGGTGAATAGTACAGGGAACCACCTCTCAGATGGAGGCACCAGAAGCTGGCCTTCAGGAGGCCGAAGGTCCTCTCAATTATCCTCCTTGTTCGCCCATGTGCCTCATTGTAACATTCCTCTGCCCTTGTCCTGGGATTCCTCACTGGAGTCAGTAGCCATGAGAGGTTGGGGTAACCAGAGTCACCTATAAATATTGAGAGACAACTGTTAGATACACACTAACCCTTAGGGACAACCCCATAATCAGGCCCCAACCTATACTGTGTGGGGACCTTGGCCTCACCTAATAGCCACACCCGGTGCCTCTGGAGTTGCCCCATCACATAAGGGATGCTGCTATTCCTCAAGACATAGGCGTCATGCACTGAGCCAGGATATTTGGCATTCACATGGGAGATGTACTGGTCTGCCAACACACCATTTGCACATTCATCGAGTGATAGCTTTTTCTATTCCTGTGGACCTGTTTATTTCTGCAGGGGGGGGACAAATGTCACATGTGTACCATCAATAGCACCAATGATGTTGGGGATATATCCCAGGGACTAGAAGTCAGCTTTCACTGTGGCCAAATCCTCCACCTGGGGGAAGACGATGTAGCTGCGCATGTGTTTCAGCAGGGCTGACAACACTCTGGTCAACACGTTGGAGAACATTGGCTGAGACATCCCTGATGCCATGGCCACTGTTGTTTGAAAGGAACCACTTGCCAGGAAATGGAGCACTGACAGGACCTGCACTACAGGGGGGATTCCTGTGGGCTGGCGGATAGCTGACATCAGGTCTGGCTCCAATTGGGCACACTGTTCTTGGATTCTGGCACGATCAAGTCTGTATGTGATAATGTGTCTGCCCTCCATTGTTGACAGGTCCACTAGGGGTCTGTACACTGGAGGATGCCGCCTTTTCATATTCTGCCTCAGCGGTTGTAGCCTATGGAGGAGAATGGTGAGCAGAAGGTCCTGTTCCACTGAGATGGCACAACAGTTTTGAATCAATGTCACAGAAGCAGTGTGTGAATTCGAGAGTCAGTAGATGGGTCAATATTTGCTGTGACGCAGCTAGGTGCCATGCCATGTTCCCCCCTAAAATGGTGGCTGCCTGACCTGTGAGGTGGGGACAAGGGGAAATGAGGTAACTGCGCTGGCGTTGTGCTGCGTCGCGGTCCGCCCCGCAACTCCGCATTGGTTATCATTGGGCCCTATGGGTCCCAGGAGCCAATGGTGATGTACGCCGGCGGTGATGGTACGCACCGCCGCAGACGTCACCGCCATTTTCTAGCTATTCACTCACTTGCTACCTGACCATCAACAGGAGAGGACCTACACTCCAAGTGTTGCTGTGACCTGAGTCTGGAAGCGACAATGGCTAGAGTGTCTGGGGAAAGGGCCCCTGCCTTCACTGCGGAGGAGTTGGAGAAATTGGTGGATGGGGTCCTCCCCCAGTACACGTTACTCTACGGTCCTCCAGACAAACAGATGAGGACACTGTGATCATGATGTCCACACAATGCCTGTTTGGAGTGGTGTGGATGTAAGCCACACGTTGGGGGGTGCTAAGGCATCCTGACCTGAGTGCTGCATGAGAGGTGGTCAGTTTATGTGCGTCAGGGCATGGGTGGGAACTGGTGGGCAATGAGTAAGACGGTCCGGACAGGTGAGTAATTTCCTTTTTTGCTGTCTTTTCCCTCCAGGTCAGCACCCACCAGAAAAAGGGTATTTGGCGTGCCATCGCCAAGGAGGTGCAGACCCTGGGGGTCTATCACAGACAGAGCACCCACTGCCGCAAGAGTTGGGGGGACCTGCACAGCTGGACCAAGAAGATGGTGGCGGCCCAGCTGGGGCTGGCCACCCAACGTGAAAGGGATGCCGTGACCCCCCTGATGTTCCGCATCCTGGCGGTGGCCAATCCGGAGTTGGGTGGGCACTTGAGGACATCACAGCAGCCACAAGAGGGTGAGTACGGATTCTGATTCCTGACATTGCGTGCTTTACGCACTAGCTGGATGGGGGATGGGGGCTGTTGGTTCCCCCTACACCAGGGCAATCATGGCAGGGTAGGTCCCTTGTGTGCAGGCTCTGAAGCACTCGTACCCCAAGGGTCCAAGTGGCCAACTACTACTGAGCAGGGTCCTGTGGTTGTCAGGTGTGCAGATGCTGGCATTAGGCACTGTACCCCATGGGCAGTTGACTAGCTTAGTGACTGGTTGGACATGGCCTAGTGCATAGGGCTGCTCCCTGTGTGTTGTGTCCGCCAACGGCAGTGGTGTTGCTTGTATTGACCAAGTGTATCCTCTGCCTCCCCCTCCCACCTTTTTGTTTTGTCACCCTGTCCTTGTGTGCATTAGCATCATCTGGCGGAGGAGCAGAGGCACCGGTGACGGAGGGAGCTGCATCCCACATGGCCCATGAGGGTGATTCCACTGAGGGTGAAGGCACCAGTGGGACGGAGGTCGAGGGGAGCTCCACGAGAGGGACAGGAGGGGATACCAGTGACAGGGACTGCTCCTCTAATGGAAGCTCCCTGGCGGTGGCGGACACCTCTGTGCCCACCCCAAAAACAGGTACAGCCACCACCCCCCCTACCAGCACCACCCTCCCAGCAGCCCCTCAGCGTCTTTCCCGTGCCCGCTCACCCAGGAGGGTGGGCATCTCCTTCGCCCCAGGCACCTCAGGCCCTACCCCAGTCAGCCCTACTGCCCTCAGTGAGGAGGCTATTGACCTCCTGAGATCCCTCACTGTTGGGAAGCCAACCATTCTGAATGCCATCCAGGGTGTCGAGAGGAATTTACAACAAACAAATGCATACCTGGAGGGCATTCACTCTGGCGTGGTGGCCCAACAGAGAGCATTTCAGGCTCTGGCCTCAGCACTGATGGCAGCCCTTGTCCCTGTGTCTAGCCTCCCCCCTCCAACTTTCTCTTCCCAGTCCCAATCCCCTCAACCCCAGCCTATCCCAAGCACACCTTCAGACCAGCGTTCACCCAATTCAACACACAAAAGTGGCTCAGGCAAACATAAGCACCATACCTCATCTCACAGGCAGTCACACAAGCACCATGCCCATGCGGACACAGCAACATCCACTGCCTCCACCATGTCCCCCTCCTCCTCTTCATCCACCCCCTCCCAGTATTGTCTCCACTCACACCTGCATGCATTACATCTTCATCCACTACCTCCATCACCAGCACGCCCATCACAACACAGCCCTCAGGAGCAGTCACCACCCCCACAACCATGCACACGTCCCCGTGTCCTCTCTCAGTGTGTCTGTGAGCCCTCCTCCCAAAGTACACAAACGCAGGCACACACCCACTCAACAGCCATCCACCTCACAACAGCCTCCAGCCCATGCACCTTCACCCAAACTCAGCAGACGTAAACCTCCTACAACCACTACCTCTTCCTCCACTCCCACACCCCCTCCATCTTCCCATCCCAGTGTGTCTAAAAAACTTTTTCTGGCTAACTTTGGCCTCTTCCCTACACCTCCCCCCGTCCTTCCCTTAGGGCCGGGATGTCTAGATCCCAGGCCAGCATCTCAGCCACCAACTCGGCATCCACTGTGGTCCCTGCAAGTCTGAGAGGAACGAAGGGAGCACCCGTCAGGGGTGGCAGTGTGCCACCTACCACTGCAAAAGTGCTTCCGACTCCGCCACCTGCTGCCAAGGTTAAGAAGGGGCCAGCATGCAGCACGGACAAGACGCACGACCCACCCAGCAAGGCCTCATTCAAACTACAAGAGGACAGTGCCAAGGTCCCAGCAGCATCTACCAAGGTGGGGAAGGGAAAAAAAAGCAAGGGCAAGGTACTTCAGGGCTCGGAGACTCCAGGTGAGGAACTGGTGACCACCATTTGTCCTGAAAGGCCAGCAACCTGTACCACAGTAAGGTCCGCCACCTGCACCGACCCTGCACCGCCGCTGCCACGACAGTCAGCAGCATCATCCCCTGTGGGCAGCCGACCGAGGCTGCTGGAGACGGCCTGGTGTTTCCCTCCACAACTACCAGCACCTGCACCACGGCTAGCACCAGCAGCATCTCTGCCGCAGACACCGCCGCAGGCACCACCACCTGCACTGCCATATGCACCGCCACATACCCAGCGGTGCCACTACATCGGACATCAGCAGCATCCCCAGTGGGCAGCCATCCGAGGCTGCAGGAGACGTCCTGGACCCTGCACCCACCATTTGAGGCACCACCACCCGCACTGGCACTACCAGTAGTTTGCAGCCTACGTCATCGCAGGATGGAGTCTGGCTCTGACTCCATGGAGTATCATGCTACCTGTTCCCTGCACATCTTGTGCCTCAGACACCCAGGTGAGGGAATGTGAAGTGTCACGCCCCAGGTGCAGCATCACTGGGCACACAGCCCCCTCCAGAACCAGTGGAGATATACATCCACTCACCCAATCCTTGGCAGGATGAAACAGACTGGGCACAATGCCCCCTCCAGAACCAGTGGAGAGATGCATCCACTATCACTTTCCTTGGCAGGATGAAACAGACTGGGCACAAGGCCCCCTCCAGAACCAGTGGAGAGATACATCCACTATCACTTTCCTTGGCAGGGTGAAACAGACTTGGCACAATGCCCCCTAAACAACCAGTGGAGAGATGCATCCACTATCACTTTCCTTGGCTGGATGAAACAGACTGGGCACAATGCCCCCTCCAGAACCAGTGGAGAGATGCATCCACTCACCCAATCTTTGGCAGGATGAAACAGACTGGGCACAAGGCCCCCTCCAGAACCAGTGGAGAGATGCATCCACTATCACTTTCTTTGGCAGGATGAAACAGACTGGGCACAATGCCTCCTCCAGAACCACTGCAGAGATGCATCCACTATCACTTTCCTTGGCAGGATGAAACAGACTGGGCACAATGCCCCCTCCAGAACCAGTGGAGAGATGCATGCACTCACCCAATCCTTGGCAGGATGAAACAGACTGGGCACAAGGACCCCTCCAGAACCAGTGGAGCATGCCACCTACTGAGAGACTGTGGCTTTGCACTCCCCAGGACCAAGCAGTGGGCAAACCACCCACTTGAGAGACTGTGGCTTTGCACTCCCCAGGACCAAGCAGTGGGCAAACCACCCACTTGAGAGACTGTGGCTTTGCACTCCCCAGGACATCGCTGTGGGCATGTTGCCCCCTCCAGGAGCAGTGGCGTAGTACCATCTTCCGGCTTAGGTGCCCCCCCTTTCCACCTGAGGTGCCTGTGTTTTTTTCAACCTGATGCCCCTGCAGTGTTCTTTCCATTTTGAGGCAGGAGTCAAGTGTGGGCTTTGCCCATGGTTTTTGGGCCACTGGTCCACAGACATTCGCTAAGGACAGTGTACGGCCATCTGTACATATTGTAAATATTTGTACAAACTGGTGTTTACAATTGTTAACTTTATATGCATTTTCAAAATATCACAGATTTGACTCTATTCCTTTTGTCCCTGCGTTCTTCCAGGGGGTTTTGGGGTGTGTCTGCAATGTTGTTGGATATGTTAGTGTATGGTGTTGTGGGTGAGGCTGGGGGTGGGGGTGTTGCGTGTGGGTGTCACTCTCTTTTTCCTACCCCCTCCCATGTGTGCTAGGTGCAGTACTCACCGTCGTCGTCGCCGCCGTCTTTGGTGTTCCTGGTAGATGAGGAGGTAAACCAGCATGGGCAGGACCTGCGACCTGGTTCCTTGTTGAGTGTTGAAAGGTGAGTGGTTCCCATTCAGTGTACTGTTTCCATCGTGCTTATGATGTCGTTGTTACCGCCCCGGAAATGCTGGCGGATTGGTGCCTCGTAATAGGGTGGGCGGTACATTGTCTTCCGCCTGTCTGTTGGCGGTGACCGCCACGGTGTTTGTTGCTACCGCCGTGGCGGCCGGAGTGTTAAAGTTGCTGTCTATGTTGGTGGTTTCCGCCGTGGTCGTGATCCCATTTTTTTTTACCACCGGCATGTTGGCGGAATTACATCTGCTTTAACACCGACCTCCAGGGTTGTAATGAGGAGCTAAGTCTTTTTGGCCCTGAGACTTCAGAAAGCAGGAGGCAAGCTCAAGCCAGGCCCTTGGAGAGCACTTATCAGCAAAGTCAGAGGCCAGCAAGGCAGCAGTCCTTCTCAGCAAAGCAGTCCAGATTAGTCATTTGGGCAGCCAGGCAGTTCCTCTTGACAGGTTGCAGGTTCAGGGCCAGAAGTGTCTGAGATGGTGGGGTCAAAGACCCAGTTTATATACCCAAAAAGGCCTTTGAAGTGGGGACGACTTCAAAGAGTAGTTTTGAAGTGCACAAGGTGCCCTTTCAGTACAGGTCTGTTGGTCAGGGTCCCAGTACTGGGTCTAGCAGTCCATAGTGTGAAGACAGACAACAAGCCTTTGAAATGTAAGTGTCAGGCCCTCTACCCTCCCAGCCCAGGAAGACCCATTCAGTGTGCAGATGAGAGCAGGTGTGACTGAGACTCCTGTGTTTGTAGTTGTCTGAGTGAAATGCACAAGGAAGCTGTCAACCAGCCCAGCACAGACGTTGATTGGAGAAAGGCTGTAAGGCACAGATGGATGTTGAGTGCAGAGAAATGCTCACTTTCTAAAACTGGCCTTTGTAAAACAGTGATATAAAATCCAACCTCACCAATAAGTAGGATTTTCTATTACCATTCTGGCCATACTAAATATGACCTAGTTACCCCTTTCTGATCAGAATCTACTACTCAAACAGTGTGTGAGGGTAGCCCTAATGCTATCCTATGAAGGAGCAGGCCTCACAGTAGTGGAAAATGAATGTAGGAGTTTTCCACTACCAGGACATGTAAAACACACATGTACATGTCCTGCCTTTTAGCTACTTAGCACCTTGCACTATGGGTGACCTAGGGCCTACCTTAGGGGTGACTTATATGTAGAAAAAGGGGGAGTTTAAGGCTTGGCAAGTACTTTTAAATGCCAAGTTGAAGTGGCAGTGAAAATGAACACAGGTGGTAGGACGTTGGCTCTGTATATACGATCTCAAAGTGAGAGATAGTGTGCACAGAGTCCAAGGGTTCCCCTTAGAGGTAAGATAGTGTCAAAATTAGATAATTCTAATGCTCTATTTTGTGGTAGTGTGGTCGAGCAGTAGGCTTATCAGAGGGTAGTGTTAAGCATTTGTTGTACACACACAGGCAATAAATGAGGAACACACACTCAAAGACTTTACTCCAGCTCAATAGTTTTTTTATATTGAAAATATATTTTCTTAATTTATTTTTAGAACCACAAGTTCAAGATTTGAAGTAAATACATCAAATGCAAGGTACTCCATACAGGTAAGTTAGGAACTTTGAATTAGAGCAATAACATACAGTTTTTGATAAAATGGCAATAAGCTATTTTAAAAGCAGACAGTGCAAAACTCAACAGTTCCTGGGGGAGGTAAGTATTGGTTAGATTGTGAGGTAAGTAAGACACTTACAAGTCTCAGTTCCTGGGCATAGGCTGCCCACTGTTGGGGGTTCGGGGCAACCCCAAAGTTACCACACCAGCAGCTCAGGGCCGGTCAGGTGCAGAGGTCAAAGTGGTGCCCAAAACACATAGGTGCCTATGGGAACAGGGGTGCTCTGGTTCCGGTCTGCAAGCAGGTAAGTACCTGTGTCCTTGGGGGGCAGACCAGGGGGGTTTTGTAGAGCACTGGTGGGGGACACAAGTAGGCACACAAAACACACCCTCGGCGGCACAGGGGCGGCCGGGTGCAGTGTGCTAAGCAGGCGTCGGGTTTGTGATAGAAATCAATGGAGGGACCCGGGGGTCACTCTAGCGGTGCAGGCAGGCACGGGGGGATTCTCAGGCCAGCCACCACCTGGGCTAGGCAGAGGGTCGTCTGGGGGTCACTCCTGCTTTGAGGTTCGGTTCCTTCAGGTCCTGGGGGCTGCGGGTCCAGTGCTTGGTCCAGGCGTCGGGTTCCTTGTTACAGGCAGTCGCTTTTAGGGGGAGCCTCTGGATTCTCTCTGCAGGCATCGCTGTGGAAATGCAGGGGGGTCGTCTTGGGCTACACACGGGGTCGCAGTCGCTGGGGAGTCCTCCCTTTGGTGTTTGTTCTCTGGATCTCGAGCCGGTGGCATCGGGTGTAGAATGTCAAGTCTCACGCTTCCAGCGGGAACAGTGAAGTCTTTAAAGTTGTAGAAAAGCTGCACGTTTGTTGCAGATTGTTGAGCAGAGCCGCTGCTCACTGGAGTTTCTTGGTCTTTGGAGTCAGGGCAGTCCTCTGAGGCTTCAGAGGTCGCTGGTCCCTGTTGGATGCGTTGCTGGTTGCAGGTTTTCGACTCAGGAGACAGGCTGGTAGGGCTGGGGCCAAAGCTGTTGTCATCTTCCGTCGTCTCTGCAGGCTTGTAGGTCAGCAGTCCTTCTTCTTTAGTTCAGGTTGCAGGAATCTGATTTCCTGGGTTCTTGGGTCCCCCTAAATACTAAATTTAGGGGGGTGTTTAGGTCTGGGAGGGTAGTAGCCAATGGCTACTCTCCTGGAGGGTGGCTACACCCTCTTTGTGCCTCTTCCCTGAGGGGAGGGGGGCACATCCCTAATCCTTTTGGGGGAATCCTCCAAACTTAAGATGGAGGATTTCTAAAGGCAGGGGTCACCTCAGCTCAGGACACCTTAGGGGCTGTCCTGACTGGTGGGTGACTCCTCCTTGTTTTTCTCATCTCTTCCAGCCTTGCCGCCAAACGTGGGGGCAGTGGCAGGAAAGGCGGGCACCTCCACTAGCTGGGATGCCCTGGGGCGCTGTAACAAAAGGGGTGAGCCTTTGAGGCTCACCGCCCGGTGTTACAGTTCTTGCAGTGGGAAGTGAGAAGCACTTCCACTCAGTACAGGCATTATTCCTGGCCACAGAGTGACAAAGGCACTCTCCCCATGTGGCCAGCAACTCGTCTGGTTTGTGGCAGGCTGGCAGGAACTGATCAGCCTAACACTAGAAGTCGGATTGGTATTCAGGGGGCATCTCTAAGATGCCCTCTGGGTGCTTTTACAATAAATTCCACAATGGCATCAGTGTGCATTTATTGTGCTGAGAAGTTTGATACCAAACTTCCCAGATTTCAGTGTAGCCATTATGGAACTGTGGAGTTCATGTTTGACAAACTCCCAGACCATATACTCTTATGGCTACCCTGCACTTACAATGTCTAAGGTTTTGCTTAGACACTGTAGGGGCATAGTGCTCATGCACATATGCCCTCACCTGTGGTATAGTGCACCCTGCCTTAAGGCTGTGAGGCCTTCTAGAGGGGTGACTTACCTATGCCACAGGCAGTGTGGGGTTGGCATGGCACCCTGAGGGGAGTGCCATGTCAACTTAGTCTTTTTCTCCCAATCAGCACACACAAGCTGTGAGGCAGTGTGCATGTACTGAGTGAGGGGTCCCCAGGGTGGCATAAGACATGCTGCAGCCCTTAGAGATCTTCCCTGGCATCAGGGCCCTTGATACCAGGGGTACCAGTTACAAGGGACTTATCTGAGGGCCAGGGTTGTGCCAATTCGGGAAACAAAGGTATAGTTTAGGGAAAGAACACTGGTGCTGGGGCCTGATTAGCAGGGTGCCAGCACACTTTCAATCAAAACTTGGCATCAGCAAAGGCAAAACATCAGGGGGTAACCATGCCAAGGAGGCATTTCCTTACACAGGCCTTGCAATGGAAGGCCTGAGACAGGGTTAAGGGGCTACTCATGTGGGTGGCACAACCAGTGCTGCAGGCCCACTAGTAACATTTGATTTACAGGCCCTAGGCACCTGTAGTGCACTTTACTAGGGACTTACAAGTACATTAAATATGCCAATTGGGTATGTGCCAATGTTACCATGTTTGTAGGGAGAGAGCACAAGCACTTTAGCACTGGTTAGTAGTGGTAAAGTGTCCAGAGTCCTAAAGCCAGCAAAAATGAGCTCAGAAAAATAAGAGGAGGAAGGCAAAAAGTTTGGGGGTGACCCTGCAGAGAGGCCATTTCCAACATTAACTCTAGTAGCAGGAAGAAATATAGATATCTCTCTGAAGATTGAGAATATATAGAACTGAGCAGAGCACAGGGAGACTCCCTCACACGACATGCGGTAGCAAACCTGAGAGCCAGAAGCCTCTGAAGGTAGTGTTCTAGAGGGTGCTTCAGCCTGATTATTTTAAGTTTAGTCTCTTTTAAATGATAGATATGTTACGAGAGTGAAGGCTATAGGGCCTTCCCAGGATATGTTTAACATTACGCTGCTTTCTAATGGCAGCGTGGGACTCCCACTTTGACCACAGCGAATGATTCAAGCATGTGAATCTATGAAAGATCCAATACTGCAGAAGCAGTGTTAATGCTCCTCTTTTTTCTGCCAACTGTTTCTGTCTACTCCCAAATGTTTTTTTTCCCTGTGAAGTGGACGATTGTTGACAACACCCTTTAGTTCCTGGATTTAGAGACCAGACTGCTGTCCTCTGCAGGTGTCAATGGCTAGGCATGAAAATCTTTCCAGCAACTTAAAGCTTGTGTTTCCAAGGAAAGAGGGACACGTCTCTGTAGCTACCTTGATCATACAATACTACATGTGAAAGAACAAGACGCACTCACAGAGGATATGCAATCTTCTGGAGGATAGGCAAAGGGCAGAAAACCCTCCACTAATGAATCCTGGACTCAGGCTTGCTGTAGGCAAAGGCAGTGGACAAGGAGGACAAAAGACCAGAAGGAGATTTTGAAACTAGTGAAGATCTGGATGTGGCAAGAAACATATGAAGAACGCTGAAAGCATTGTGAATCAAATACAGATATTGCTCAGCTGTTTAAATATCTTAAAACTAGAACTGACCCAGAGGGAAAACCATCTCATCCAATAACTGGATAGGGATAAGAGGCTGAGGAAAGATGAATAAATTAATGACAGTCATGTTTGATTGGGCTGGGGTGACTGTTCAGAATAAGCTAATTCCCTACACCTAGTGTTCCATTTTCTCACAAAGCTGTTGATATTCTTGTGGTTGGAGGGAGGGGGTTCTGCACTGCTCTGAGCAGCCCACCAAGTACTCAATAACCACTTTTTAAAACAATGTGGGTACTTCATGTCCCACAGTGAGCACCACAAGAGGAAAATACACATTTTAAAGTCCGCTGGCTTATGGGGCCACCCTTTGCTCCAAGGACATGAGTTGAAACATCCTTTGATGCGGCAGCTGGCCCATAACATTCACTTTTTGAACACTGTTTGATGTGGCTGCTGACACTGCTGCAGCTCAGGTGCTCCTGTCATCCAGTGAAACCACGTACACTAATACACACAGACAGCACAGTAGGTTCCAGAACTTATGTGGTCTTCTACTTCCTACATCAGCTTCAAAATTCAGTTGGACGTAGCCAGTGGGGTAGTGAGAACAGTCTCCTGCTGAGCTTGTGGGGGAAAGTGCATGGATGTACTCCTCATGCAGGGAGCCCCCCTTTTACCAGAGCCTTGGTGATCAGACCCAGGGACTCACTAGTCAATTGGAGAAGCTGCTTATTGGGTCCTTCCACTGCTAATGGGCAAATTTTCAAAGATGGATGAGGCTCATGCACTGGTCCCATGGGGGTACCACTGACACATGGCTGATCATCCCCACCCTTGAGAAGTTTCTCTGTGCACAATGGTGTTTCTGATCCCTGGTGAGATGCACACTGTTGTGGGGATATTTGAAAAACAGCAGCTACTATGATGACTTTTCTATGCCTTCAGGGACCTACAGGCGTCAGCTGCAATGCCACAAATTAGTGGCTTCTGTCAATTAAGTTAGCATTAGCGTACGTTTATCCTCTGTGCTCTAAGTGGCGCTTTCCAGTCACCATGAGGGTTCCTGAAAAGGCCTCCAGATTTTTGGTTGGTGTTTTCTTAGTGGTTCTTCCCAGGTCATGGTACTGCTGCTTCCTCTACTATTGCAGTTGATTGCAAGAGCTTGGGCTTTCCATCCTGTCAGCTCTCGTTAGTCGCCTAATGTGAGGCCTTCTTAGCAGCACTTTATTGTCCTCATGGCTGACCACTCTCCCTGCCTGAACTCCCCAAGCACTTGAAGAGTGCCTGTGTCTCCAGGAAAAGTCTGATGTAACCACACCAACAGCACCCACAACCAGCGTCAGTCTAGTGAAGTCCACATAAACCCACTTCTGTTTTCTAGCAATATCACCTTCTACTAATCCAGATGCCAAGTTGAGTTAGACAACACTCCTCCTCTCTCAGTCTGTACATGTGTGTGCACAAGTGTTTATACTTAATCTGTGCACAGCATCGTACCTCAGATGTGGTCCTTATTTTAAAAGGTGGGCATTGGATAATACAGCTCAAATCCATTTTTAACAGTAGATTCCAGTGGTTGAGTTTCCACTAGGGAGACTCATTGACAACAGAGGTCCAAAAAACAGAGGGTATCAAAAGTTTTTTTTAAAGTGGGGAGTTTTAATATGTCTGAAAGTGTAATGACCATCTCAGTTTAAAAGAAATATAAAAAAGACAATTAAACAAGGCCAAGAATGGATGAGGAATAGGGAGGAGAGC
The DNA here is from genome assembly GCF_031143425.1 of Pleurodeles waltl. Taxonomy (NCBI): domain Eukaryota; kingdom Metazoa; phylum Chordata; class Amphibia; order Caudata; family Salamandridae; genus Pleurodeles; species Pleurodeles waltl. The sequence goes on from NC_090440.1 coordinate 837,258,875, forward strand.
ACTGTACTTGAAGATGTTAAACCACATGAGAAACTTTTGGATGAAGTTCCTAAAATTCAAAGTAGCATTGTATTTGTCAAGTGATCTCTCTTTCACATGGACCTTCTATAACCAGCCAGCAAAATATGGTTTTTCTGTTGACGCAGTTCCACATGAGGTTTTGCTCATAGAAACCCTCAATTGGTAGGAAATTCACCTCTTTTTCTTTTTATCAGGTAAGTGCGTCTCTATAGGTCCTAATTCACAAAACTCATTCATGAGCTTGTCAAGTAGTTTTCAAGTACACAGGTACTGAAATAGATCTACGTCTACGCATGTTCCATCTCTCATGTGCGGGGTTCTCCACTACAAATGCACAGAAGTAGGCAAATGTAGGTTTGCGTTTTGATCTAAATATGGTAGTGGCAAGGGGGACTGGCTTGAACATTCAAAACACCTCCTACAAAGTGAGTGGAGTAAAGATATACTTAAAGCGTGGCACGCGTACTACCATGCAAATACAAAAACACAGCTGCAAAAGGATCAGTTACAATTCACAAAAATTACCCGCCCATCTACTCCTGTAGTACTAGAGCCCAAAGAGGTGCAAATCTACTCCAGCCAGGCTTCAGAGTAAATTCACACCAGACATGGCTATGCACTGTGAGAAAAAAGCCATTACAACGCTGTCAATACCATGTAGACCTTTACCATGCAGGATTTTACAATGTCTATGGCTTTACAACGAATTCCTTTAAAAATGCATAAATGGTAAAGGTATAGTCATTGTAAAAGCTTTACAAGAGAATGTAAGTATTTCACAGGTAAGTAATAAGTGTTTATTTATATATATACATATATATATATATATATATGTACATATATATATATATATATACACATATATATATATATATATATGTATATACAATATTTTAAGTAGGGTTTAGGGTGGATATTTTAAGGGTTTAATAAGGTGTGTATGGATTTTAAAGTGGCAAGGGTATTTTTAAAGTTTAGGGTGGGTAGGAGCTTTAGGGTGGCAAGGGTATATTTAGTGGTGGTATGAGTTTTGGGTGGCAAGGGTATTTTTAGGCTCTAGGGTGGGTATGTGTTAAAGGGTGGTAAGGGAATTTTTAGGGTTAAGTGGGTATGGGTTTTAGGGTGACAAGGGACTTTTAGTTATTTTATTTTTTCTAACTCAGTTTTAATTGAGTTTAGAGAACATAATCAACAAGAATACAGCGCAGTGCTGATCAATGCGAGATATGGCAGTATCATTATATCACATTACCAGAGGACATCAGTAACATAAATCCAAAACAAGGGTCGATAGCAACCACTGCAGCAGACTTTCCCTCAAACACACCCTCCCCTGACGAGGATCCTCAGGAAACCAGTCATTACACGTATTATAAAGAACAGAGACATGACCTCACCATAGTTGGCCGTCACCTGTCAAATTGATTCAAGGTGTACTCCTACATCCCTCATCATCCGTGCTTCCTGCAGAACTTAAATCCTCCAATCCAGTGAACTGTTTCAATAGCTGACCCCAAGCAACCACATCTGTCAGTGCCCCCTCATCCCTACGTGTCAGATGCATATGTTGTTCCTCAGCTGCACCCCATTCCATTAAATCTCAACTCCAGCAGGGGACTGAAGGATTCCGGGCACTCATCCAGCCAATAGCCACCCTGCGCTTGGCCAACACCAGAGCCAGCTCTGTGAGCCTATATGGGATATTGTGGCCCCGTGGTCTCTGCACTACACCCAAAAGGCATGTCAATGGCATTGCTTCCAACCCCAATCCTGTAACCTCCTTGACTCTCCCAACCACTTCCTGCCAAACGTTGTGCACAATCCTGCAGGACCAAGCTAAGTGCAGAAAGGAAGCACCAAAAGCGTCACACCTGGGACACCTCGTTCCTCATACCGGATCGATCTTATTGAGTCCACTAGGTGTGAGGAATGTCCTATGCACAAAATTGAAGTGTAACAGTTTAAACCTATTGTTGCATGACAACGTGCACACCAGTTGCAACGCCATTTCCCAATCAGCTTCCTCTATGTGGTTCCCCCAGTTCATGCTCCCACGCCCTGCGTGCCACATTTATTGCACCCGGCTGATCAAACCGGAGGGCTTCATAGAACCGAGTGACCAAGTGAGTCCCCTTGCCCCAATTAATCAGTCCATTCAGCACTGCCGAGGCCTGCGGGCCACCGGAAAACAACACCACATCTCACAAGCCACACTCTTCATTTTTGCATATTGCAAGAACTGCCCGGGCCCACGCTGAACGAATCCCGAGCATCAGTGAAGGGAATGAACTCACCATGGGGTATAAGTTTCCTACCAGTTCACATCCACTCAGCCTCTAACCCTCCATGGACATCAGACTGTCCATGTCCCTGAAAGGTGCTAAGTCCCATATCCTATATTCTCTGTCAAATGGGGCCCATCGTAGCACAGTCTTAACGGCCTGCTCCCAGATCCAGGCAGTGTTCTTTACTAAATAGGGGACAGCTGGTTCAGACCGACCATCCGACATCAACAGATGCACCAGCATCTGTCTGCCCAGCATTCCTGCAAACAATCTCTTCTCCCAATTGTCTAACTCTGTCATCCACTTTGCAGCGTGTAGTAGATGCACCGCATAATAATAATGTCTAATATTGGGAATAGCCAGTCCTCCCCCCTCGAGATCCCTTTGCAACACAGGCAATGCCACCCTACTACGTCGCCCGGCCCACACCAATGAAATCAGCAAGCTATCTAGATGGCGGAAGAGCCGAGCGGACAGTAGAAACAAGGAGTTCTGAACCAAGTAAAGACATCGCAGCAGGAACACCATCTTTGCTACAGCCGCCCTCCCCATTACAGAAAGAGGAAATATGTTCCAGAACGAGGCGGAATGCTCCAGGCCGGTAACCACTCATTCTGTTATGTTTTTCGTGTGCCGCCGCAGTGTGAGCGACCCAAATGCCTAGATACTGGAAGCTCTCTATCTCCTACCTAAGTCCCACCCTAGGCAAACATCCTGAGGCACACCGTAAACTGACCCCAAGGGAAACAGGAGTGACTTTTTCCTACTCACCTTAAGACCAGACACAACTCCAAAGGCTCCCAACAACTGCAGCAACAAAGGCACTGAGATCCTAGGCTCCCGAACATACACCAACGCATCATCTGCATTTAGGGAAACAATATGCGTAGCCTGCCCCACCTGAATACCCCACGGTCCTAGTTCCTCCCGGAGCCAGATCGCCAGTGGCTCAACAGTCAAGTTGAAGAAGAGCGGCGAGAGTGGGCATCCCTGCCTAGTTCCCCTGACAATCTCCCAGGGGTCCGATAGCTCTCCTCCAACCCAACCCCCATGCCCTGCAGCACCTCCAGAAGACAGCCCCAATAGGCCACTATGTCAAAGGCCTTCTCTAGGTCCAATGACACTAGCGCCAATTTGTCTTCCTCACCCTCGGTTTCATGCAGGACATGTGCCAAGCGACGCAAGTTATAGGTCATGCTGCGACCAGGGATAAAGCTGCATTGATTTCGTGCACTAAGCTCTGAATCACCCCATGAAGCCGAGCAGCCAAAATCTTACACAGTATCTTTACATCACTGTTCAGTATAGTAAGCAGGCGTTAGGAAGAAGGATCACTAGGATCCCCTCTAGGCTTAAGCATCAACCACACAATGCCCTGGCGCATGCTTTCTGGCAATATGACTCGCATTAGGGCCTCCTCAAACACCGCCAGCAACTTCTCCCGCAGGAGGAGGGAGAATGTTTGGTACATCTCGACCGGAAAGCCGTCACCACGCAGAGACCTAGACTTATTAATTGCACCCACTGCCTCACTCACTTCCTCCACAGTAATCGCAGCCTCCAGAGCATCCCTACTCTCCGGTTCCAAACGCTGAAGCCGTATCTGCCGCAGAAACTCCCCCAAGCCATCCTCAGGGATTGGCGCACCAGCCCTTGATACCCTCTGCAAATGTTCCAAAAACACCTAAAGGATATCCTTATGATTAGTAATCATCTCACCACTAGCATTCCTTATGTGCACAATGGGGGGCGCCTGCACCTCCCACTTTAGGGTCCACGCCAATAGTTTGCCAGATTTATGCCCCTCTCTGTGCAGGCGCTGCCTATATGCTCTGAGTGCTACCCTGCTCAGCGTATTTTAACAATTGTTAACCACTTTGTACAACCGGAGCTCCTCCCTGTGACCACTCTTGTGGTTGGTATCCGGTGCTGCAGAACTGCTAACTTCTCCTCGGAGCTCGTGAGTTCTGGCTCCATTTGTCTGCGTACCCCACAAGCGGTGCCTATGCAGACCCCCTGCACTACAGCCTTCAAATCCTCCCATTCCTTATCCCTAGACGTTGTCCTGTTCCAATTCAAGTCAATATAACCTTTAATGGCCTCTCCCACCTTGTCCCAACACCCGCATCTGTCAGAGCGTCCGCAGGCATACGCCAATCAGCTCCCTACTGCAACTGCATCAACACCGGTACATGATCAGATCAAAACCTACCCAGGTGCGTGACATCCAGGACATGTGAGCTGTTCAATCCGCCCAGGAGAAACCGATCTAGCTGATTATACGTGTTGTGTGTCTTTTGAATGACAGGTGTACTCCCTGCCCTCTGGGTGCAGTTCCCTCCAACCATCCCATAACCCTAAATTACTCATAGCTTCCGTGAGAGATTTCACCATCAACGGTTTAGCCCCGATCTTGGGCGGGAAGCAATCCTTTTCCCCATTCAGTATACAGTTATAATTGCCGGCCCACACAAAAGGCCCATCCACACCATCCCCCAAGATCTCAGGTATTCTGGCATAAAAGGAGTGATCTTTTGTGTTGGGCACATAAGTGTTAAGGATAGTGATGGGCGACCCATCCAAGGTGCCCTCTACAAGTACATATCTACCCTCTACATCCACTTCACTGTACACGTGGGTAAATGGGACCCCTGGGGCCACCCATACAGTCACGCCCCTTGCATAAGGGGAAAAGGAGGAGGAGAACATCTGACCCCGCCATTTCTTGAATAGTTTTTGTGTTCCCTCCTCAGTCATGTGCATTTCCTGAAGACAGGCGATATGAACCTTATGTCTGCTCAGAAAGGAATGTACCCTGTAACGCGTGGCATACCTCTTCAACCCACTGACATTCCACGTCAACACATTAAACTGTCGACTCATGCCGAAGTCTAACCTCAATCCCTCCCTCTGTACCTCTACCCCTCACCTTCCCCCCATCGTGAGAAGACAAGAAGAGTACACACTGCCCCCTTGTATAAATGCCTGCACTGCTAATATGAACTTCAAATATTGATAAACCTCACCAACCAAATAGGCCAACCCCCCAACCCTCACCCCGGATGAACAGTAGGACAAGCACAACAAACCATACTGTAGATCCATGCTATAGATGCTGCCAGGACAACAGCCTAATCCCCAACTACCCAGTCATGAAGTCCTACCACAACTGTGCAGTAACCACCCCCCCTACCCCGGCTTCAACATACTAATGCATGAATACCAACCCAACATGACTTGATGTTATCATAGACCGCCCCCGATGTCCAATACATTCCTGAGTTCAAATAGCACCCCTTCAGGACTTTGATGGTTGTCCTGATGCACCTCTCCGCGCAGTTCAAGTGCTCTCACTTAGACACAGGCCCCCCGATAGAGGGCTTGACAACTATTTCCAGATATCAGTAACATAGTCAGACATGAGTGGAGACCCTCTCTACTCCCTGTTCCTGCTCCCCATTCGATCAATCCGCCGATCCAGAAGTCACTACCGCCATTGTCCCATCCTGTTGTATCTCAGTTCTATGAGTAGAATCAGTAGCTGCCACTTGAGCCACAGTACCCTCCAGTTGGCCGTCCCCATGGGTCCTCCAGTCCAGGCTGCCAGCTCCCGAAGCTCGATGAGCCACCCCACCTGTCCTCTCCGAGCTGCCCAGTGTGACTTTGTCCCACATCTCCAGCCATCTCCAAACATCCTCCGGATGATCGAAGAAGTGGAAACTGCCACCGGAGAGTACCTTTAGGCGTGCCGGATACAGAAGCATATATCTGATGTTCATGGAGCGGAGCATCACTTTCACCTCCACGAACCCCTTTCAGGAGCTCTGAACCTTGTTCGTGTAATCAGGATAGGTAGAAATGTTGCAGTTCTCGAATATCACCCTGACAGATTTGCGGGCCGCCCGCAGAACACAGTCTCTGTCTTTATAATTCAAAAGACAGGCAACAATAACCCTCGGCGGCGCAGCGTGCCATGCCGGGGACGCGCGCCAAGGGCCCTATGAGCATGCTCCACTACGAACACCCTGGACAGCGCGACCGGCTGCAGAACGTCCCTGATCCAATTCTCCACAAAGGTTTCAACCGTGGACCCCTCTGCATGCTCCGGGAACCCCAGCAGTCGGACGTTATTCCGCTGGGACCTGCCCTTTCATCCTCCAGCCTAGCCTCCAGCCTTCCAACCATGGAATTGGCCTGCACCATCTGTTTACGCAGGGCCCCCACCTCCGTTTGCAGCTCCACAATGGAGCCCTCCGCCACCTTGACCTTGTCAGAAACCTTCCTAAGGTCCGCCCGAAGGAGGTTGACCTCAACTGCTACCGTTTCTATCTTCCCTTCTATGGCCACCCTAGAACCCTGTATAGCTGCAAGAATCTCAGCTCTCGATGGCTCCTCAGTAGTCACTGGTGTACTCAGGCCATCTCCGGACCCCCCTAATCGGGGCTGGCGATGTGGTAGGGGAGCCGGCGTGGTGTATTGCTCCATGGTGTTCCCCTGCAAAGTTTCCTCCTGCCAGTTTTGCCCCATTCCGCAGCGGACCTCAAACCAAGCGGTATCTCCGTCTCAATTGGCCCCGGTGAGGTGGTAAAAGTTCCTGGAGTTCACAGCACCAGAAAATCGGGCACCAGGGTTCCACTGCTACCCCAGTCTTGGGACACCGATGTGCGCCCCCTCCCAGCAGGCAGTCCCAGACTCGGGGGATACGAGCACCCTTGGAAGCTCCTCTCAGCGAGCTCAGCGGACCCACCACCAGGCCCTGGGCCGATCACCAGGACACCATCTCCTCCACGCATTGACATGCGGCCGTCCCTCACCAGGCTGTATCGCAATTCTTTCGGCCACTCTCCGGCCGCTCCCTCCAGCACCCTCTCAGCCTGTCTGCCGTGTGTCACCCAGGTTCCTTGATCCTCCGTGCCCCTGGGCCGACCACCAGCCCGACCGGGAAAGCCCACTGACGCAGTCCCGAGCTCCGGAGTCGGAGCTACAAAAACGGGGCTGTGTCTTGCCGACACACTCAGGGCACCGCCCTGTGATGGTGGGGGCGCCAATCGTCACAGGCACCCCAGGATCGATGAAGGATTTAGCCGGGATGACTGGAGCTCACTAGGAGCGCGTCCCGCTGGCCATCTTGCTGGGCCATGCCCCCGACTTTTAGGGTTTAGTGTGGGTATGGGTTTTAGGGTGACACAGCATTTTGGGTTGTGGGTTAATAATCTAAGATATATATGTGTGTGTATTTAAAAAAAAAATCTATATAAATATATATATATATATCTATATAGATATATATATATATATATACATAAACGTACATACATTTATATGTATATTTATACACACACGCACACACAAAGAGGTTTTATACTTACCTGTAACTTTTTTACCATTTACGCCTTTACAACGAAAATTCGTTGTAAAGGCATGCGTGGTAATGGCATGTGTGGTTCGTCATACAACGCTCACTGCTGTGGAATCACAGTTAACTCAATGGAAACAGGAAATAACACTAACAACTCAAAGTCCTTCACTAAAAGAAACGAATGAATTAAATAAAGCGGGAAAATGTCACAAAATGTATTGCATACATCTATACAAATCACACTGTAAAAATATTTTTTTAAATGATTAAAAAAGTAAACATAAATAAAAGGGTCACGTGACTTTCTATAGTTTGAAAAACATTGTAAAAAATTTAAACAAATACAAAATAAAATAAATATAAAAAAAAGAATTCATGTGAAAAATAGTGACGTAACTGTATGCATGTGGCACATACAAATCGTGTAAAAATGTAAAAATAAATAAAAATAAAATAATTATAATGTAAAAATTATCATATAACGGCATAAATTGCAGACCCCATGCAAATCGCATTATAACAAGAAAGGGCAAAGTCAGTAGGCCTAGCTTCCATTTTCAGTTCTCAGCAAGACCAATTGGGTTTGCTTATGTTTGTTAGAAATGCTTTCGATATTTCATGTCAGCGTATGCTATGAGTATACTATGACCGGGTTGTGCCTCTTGTTTTGTCTTTCCTTCCCCTCTGGGAGACAGCGGCGGCAAACAAAGGATGCATGGAAGTATTGTATTTTTCATTAACAATTTATGACTAGAAAAACTAATAACAACGTTGTCAATAGAACGTGTATAAATGGTGTGTTTTCGTCAGCTGTGTGCTGTTAGCCTGCTCCACTTTCTCATTACAATGCCCTCATGCACTCACTCTCTCATCAAGCAGCCTGGCACACCAGCTCACCCAGCCCTCACTCATACTAACACTAATACAACCATGATTCACACTCATGCATTCATCCACACCAGCTCACCAAGTCCCTCACAGAAGTGCTCATGCACTAACTCCAAACATCTCACCCAACACTCTCACTCATGCACTCACAGCAGCTCACACATGACCCTCACTCGTGCACTCACACCATCATTAATGTGTTTAGTCTCACTTTGCACCAATTCACTGTTCAAATTTACACTTATGCACACTTGCATTCACTCACTTTCAACAGGCAGACACTCAGACTCAAGCATGACCCTCACGTATACACTCAGCCCTGAAAAGGGCTCTCACCCGTGCACTTACATCATGACTCACGCTCGCGCTCACATCTTTACACTGTCTCACTATGGTACGACTGACGCCAGCCCATACTTGATACTCACTGATACATATGCACTTTTATATTCACTCATTTTCAACATGCAGATGCTCACACCAGCTTAGCCAAGGCCTTTCCTCATGCACTAATTCCCGCCAACAGACTGTCCGACACCTGCAAGCTGTCTGTCGCCAGACCTAAAAAGGAATGACAGCCTTTAACACTGACTCAGTGAAAGTCAAGAGCAAAAGCAAAGCTCTATCATGGGTCACTGCATGTCACAAAAACAAATCTTAAAAGGACATCCACCTTTCAAACTGGGCTGTAGATGCGGCCAAAACTCTTAATGTATTCATAAAACTATTCCAGTGCTTGTGTGGCGAACTGCCATCAATCCAGCCATATTCGAATGGGCGAAGGTGTCTTATTCCACCGACGCTGTGCTCGATTAGATTGACAGCGTGGGAAATGTGCATGGACTGACACTGCACCAGTGAAAATGTGTACTGATATTCCTGAAAATGCTGCATTACTTCCTACCTGCGAGGTTGAAATAAATGAGGGCAATGCCTAACCTTCAGATATTTGACAGCAACTTCCAGCGTCTCTGTAAACTTCACAAGGGTCTTGCATCGTTTTCCATACTCATGTACCAACCAAAACTCTAGCAACCAGACACAGCGTAGGAAAGCCTCAACTTCACGTCCAGTCAGCTCCTTATGAGTGAAAGCACTACAATGAGAATAGCCGCTTATTATTTTAAACATAAAACGTAAGGTCTTTGTATCACAGACAGAAATTATCACATAGTATTCGCTGCGCGTGTCTATTCCTATCAGTTGGTTTGTAATTGCCCAAACAGGATTTTTTTACCTGTGCACAGCGTGGCATATGGAAATGGTCTCTTGCTCCTGTGGCCAGGCTTGTACCAGTTGTATCACACACACGTAACCCTGCATTATACTTCAAGAGGCGTTTCTGAAACAAAGCGAAAGACTCCATTTGTCGTCCTTCAGCGTCACAGTGGAATACCCTTATCTGGCAGGCTTCTCATGCCTTCCCACTGTGCATCTGGGACCGCGGCCAAGGGCACACAATTACTCGGAAACGGGTCTTATTGTCGGAGATGAAGAGAGTAAATGTAGGCCACACGCTGGACTTCTATGAATCATAGATACGGGCAAGCCAGCAAGTAGCGCCAGTTACTATACGGTGTGGAGGGGGTCGAAGAGCACGAGCCGAGCCACGCAAGTATTTAGTGATTTCCCTATTGTCACTGCCCCAGAAAAGGTTACAGTAGAGACAACACCGACAGGCTGACCACTCTCCCAGACGTGATCAGTGCAGCCACTGTGAAGCGTGTGCTACGAGTCTCCTCGGCAGGTCCGTGGCCAGAAGTACACGGCTAAGGGGTGTGGCCCACAAGTAAAAACACGACATTAACGAGAGGACCTGAAGGTGGATTCTCTCCCTGATATTTGACACAGAAAGTAGTAGGCTGCGTTAGGTGCGAAGGTTTCTAAAAACACAGAAAAGGACTTGGTTTCTAAAAAAAAAACGAAAAGGACATTTTCAAACATTCTCAACAAATACATTTGCTCACAACGTGATACATTTAAAGTAGGGGTGTTCATAGTTGCAGTTACAGCTTTGCATATTTTATGTAAATCGTGCAAGCTTTGTGAAATGTGAAGCTTGTAAAGGTTATTTTTTTTTCAAGAAAAAGAAGCAACCGTTCCCAGCCCTTTGCGCTAGCTAGTGTGAAACATTGCTGCTTAAGGTCCTGAGAGGCAGTGGGTGACTGATGTTGCACAGCAGCTGCCTCCTGCGGGGATCCCTAGGACCACCTACCTGTGGTGGTGCAATTTCGTGCCAGTGGATGGTCCTCCCTCGGTGGACCAGAAAATTATCACTACTAGAGGATTTAATGAGATAAACATCACCCTGGGCGAAGTCAGAAAACGTTATCTAACTTTTTTTAAAGGTGGAGGTTCCCTCCTCCAACTAACTTCGTGGGCAAAGTTTAAAAAATGTTCACCACTAATTTAAAGACAACTTCGAGTGTAGTTTGATATAGGTCTGTCAATGCCTTTTGCTTAAAGTGGTGGCAAACACTGTATGGTAAATGCTTTAGGGCTGCAGCACTGGTCAAATATAAACCGCATTAAAATTCAGTTTTAATGGGAGAGGGAGATGTAACAACTAGTGGTTATTTCAAACACTTTTGATCAAAAACATCGGTTAAAACTAAATAGATTTTAAAAGCAGTTTGTGAAAACAAAGGTCCCAGTAAAATGCTGAGGGCTACATTCTGATCCCAGTGGAATCCAAATTATGAGTTGTGTAATAATTATCACAGTTGAGAGAGCATAACTGGGCTGTGCGATTATGTCTCATAAAACATGAAATAAAGCAGTGGTTATTTTCCTTTGTAGACGTGTGAAAATGGCTTTCCATCGGGGGTGTGGCCAGCTGTCAGGGAAGATGTCCACAGCTTTGCTTTCCATCGGGGGCGTGACCAGCTGTCAGGGAAGATGGCTGCTTCCTAGTGCGGCTCTCACCGGCCGTCAGCAAATCCTCTAACTATCCATGCATTATCCGGAACCCGTGGCGTATGGAAAAACAGCTCATGCTCGACACGCCCCAGGGGCACCTGTGCAGCTGTAATGTGGGGCCCTAGGCCCTCATGCTAGTAAAGGAAGGGACACAGACACGGTGGTAGGGTAGTACTGAACTGGCCTCAGGCACGTGCGCCCGGCCCCTTTTATTGGCAGGGTCACCTGACTGGTGACGCCTGTGTTGGGTGGGTGTGGGTTATACAAGTAAGACCAGCCCTCAGCAGAGTGGCTGACAGAAACACTAGAATGAGTCCAGCTGGACTCTACACCCCTCCCAAACTTTATTGAGGAACCAAACAAAAGTCCAACCTGTAAAAGAAACAATAACAAAGCACCACAATCAGTCTCTCGGCCTCGAAAAGGCAGACTGCAGAATTGCAGTGGACATGGTGCAGCTGGGAGCACCCGGACACCTCCGCACGAGTCCATAATTTAACCAGGTACAGCTGGGCACGAACACAGTGTGGATGAAGTCCAGATACTTCAGTCGCTTGTCCACGACCTCACAGTTCGCTGGATATTGTCGATCCGGTCCTGCCTGGGCTCATGTGGTCAAAGTCTATTTACAGTTTCTGATGCGAGTGCATCTGGAGCAGTGGGGAGTCCACTGTACACAGTTCTGGACGGCATTCTGACTCTGGAGATTGTCTACCTCCTAAGATTGCAGATGACGTGACGGCCTGGGGCGCCTGGGAGTCCAGCGGCAGAGAAGCGGCAGTCTTCCCTCTCGTGCCAGATCTCCATCAAGCAGGAGTCTCCTCGAGGCCCTTTCGCGGGCTTCCACAGGACTGTGTGGACTGTGCTTGCCTATCTCAGGCCCAGCAAAGACGTCTCAGAGGAACAGCCTACAGGACCACATCCCATTCTCGTCGCCAATGTAATGTGGGGCCCTAGGCCCTCATGCTAGTAAAGGAAGGGATGCAGACACGGTGGTAGGGTAGTACTGAACTGGCCTCAGGCACGTGCGCCCGGCCCCTTTTATTGGCAGGGTCACCTGACTGGTGACGCCTGTGTTGGGTGGGTGTGGGTTATACAAGTAAGACCAGCCCTCAGCAGAGTGGCTGACAGAAACACTAGAATGAGTCCAGCTGGACTCTACAGCAGCCACTCCGACTGCTTTCACCTGTCCCGACGGAGTTTAACAAGATGGGGCCTTTAACCCACGCCGCAGCACCGTCCCCGAGTTGCCGCAGATCGCAGCTGGGTCCCTGCGTGAGGTGGAGCTGCTACTACTGCGAGCTCTGCGACTCCTCCAAAACACTGCAGGCAAAAATCAACAAGACATGTAAGTAATCTGGAGAGCTGCCAGAGCAACTGAGAAAAGAAACAAGGAGCTGTGTAGCAGCCCCAGAAGCCCGGAGGCTGGGAGCCACCATTTTGAAGCCACACTAATTGGCCTATATTAATCTCAACCGTGAGTACGCCACCGGGAGTACCAGAAACCATCACTAAGATCCCTCCTGCTTAAGGGATAGCTGGAGGGGGACAGGTATTCTTGGAAGTGTAACTGCTGAGACAAAGTCAGACGAAGAACTGCCACACAAGACCTTCCTGAAACCTACTGGGTGTCCAGCTATATTCCCACCTGAACTGACCACACTGCTCAATGGCGGCCCATAGGAGTGTTGGGTTAAAGGGAGAAGCCCAGATCGCTATCTTGGGGCACATAGGCGCAGTTGGGTGCTCCCAACCCAAAGAAGAGTACTTGATGCCCAGTGTGGCTGTGGGCCCTTTGACACAACGATCCATAAGAGAACCTCCTCAATACTAAATTGAGTTGCTGAGGTCTGTGCTGATATCGAAAAGCCTCCCTCATGGCAAATTGGAGGGGCCTCAGTGGCAAAGCTGACAGGCTGCTAGGGGCCCCCTACACACCCCCAGGCAGGTGGCAGTGAGGAACGCTTGAGCCCACTCGCCCTCTTCTCCCTCCATCAAGCGAGTCGAACTATCAGCACTGATACATTTGGTGGGTGACCTGGCATCATGGTGGGAGGCAAAGGACCCTGAGGACCCCAAGAGACTAAACTTGACTAATGTGCACTCACCAGGGAAGCACCTGCACCCAACGACAATAGGCAATGCTGGTCCTCACGAACTCCTTGTCTCCAACAAAAGAATCCCTCACATTACATGATATAATGTCTGTGATCCAGAAAGTGCGGGCCTCTCTGGAGACTAAAACTGACTCTAACGATGGAGGTGACCCTGATCAGAGCAGATTTGAGAAATATGGGGTCTGTGTCAAGGAGGTGGAAGATTCCACGGCTTCTTTTAAGGAAGACACAGCAGCGCTGACGGTAGAAGTCAATGCCCTGTGACTCCCCACGAGGACCTTGGAAGCTTGACTGGAAGACTATGAAGGCGGGACCCGGCGCAATAATGTCTGAATAATTGGAGTACCGGATGGGCAGAGGGTCCCTCGGGTGACCTGTTTGTGGAGGACTTAATACTGAACGGACTACAACCCTCGGGCCTCTGCAAGTACTTCTCAGTAGAAAGAGCACACCAAGTCCCCGGTGTTCCCCCTAGACCAGGATTGCATTCTTGGCCAATTATAGCTAAGATCTTTGATTTCCAAGATCAGGATGTCATATTATAGGTTGCTTGGAGTGCCCCACCAGTCATATACGAAAACTCCAACATCACCTTTTTCCCAGACTTCACTCTAAAGGTTCAGAAGATGCGCCACAGTTTCTTGGAGGTGAAAAAAGCCTTGAGAGACCGTGAACTCAAGTATTCTATGCTCTGACCTGCCAAACTTCACGTCCTAGCTGACAGTAAAACTTCGTATTTTTCCTCACCTGAGAAGGTGGGGGACTGGTTAGACAATTGGAGAAGAGTAGGTAAGCCCAAACTTTGGGCCTATTTAAAACGGTTTAGACATATCTGATCTGGAAGGTACACAAGACAGCCAACATGACAATCCTGTATCACTGTCACAGCAAACTCTGCAGAGGTAGGCATGAGGCTTACCTGGCCTCACCTGCTCCTCAGTAGTTATCGACTTGAGGGCCGTGAAGGTTTACGGTTATTAACCAACAGGCATGTCGGGCCTGCTCTCCACATTGCCATCCCGCCTTGGAAGATCAGATTCACTCAAAGAATGCATAATTACACAGAGATTTGGACTCCACTAGTAACATCTCATCCACCAATGTATGCGGTGGAGCTGGCAGCCCCCTGGCTCTGGGGCCTATCCACCAACAGTTATCTAAGTTGTATTAGGTAACAGGCACTCTGCAGAGTTGGGGATGCGGGCAGTTTTAAGTCCACTATGCAGGGAGGTGGGGAGGGGGGGATTTGTTCAGATGTGACTGTTTCAAAAATATTTTCTTTAAGTGGTCATTCTTGCACTGTGACAATTCCGCCACTAAGCCACAGCCATGACTGTACAGTTTTCTTGGGGGCTCCACCACTTCCCCACACTGGCTCTCTCCAGTAGGTTCCCAGGCCCACCACAATAACTCTCCCCCACTTCAAAGTGCTCTTCTGGAATGGTAACTGGCTAGGGGACAAAAATTAAATGAGCAGTAGTACTACAATACCTAAAAAGATACCACACGTTTAACCTAAGAAGACACACTTCTTAGGTAACACTATCAAGGCATTGGATAGATGGGAATACAAAATGGTAGCCCATGAGGGTTACGCTTCCAGCTCCAGGGGAGTGGGTATCCTAAACAGATCCTTACCCCTCATTATACACAACACTTGTTCTGATACTCATGGGTGCTATGTAGTGGTGTCCGGAAGTTGGGAAGGCCAGACTCTCAACTAAATCTCGGTGTTCCTCCCCCACTAAGATTGCATCACCTTGTGCTCCCAGAACTTGGCATCCTCCTCCTCCTCCATCTCCCCGAAGGGGGCTAGTGGTGGGGGGGCAACTTTAACTGTGCCATGTTTGATTACTGGGACCCTTTCCCCTTAGAAGGGACAGGCCCACTCCTACCCCTCTGGCAGACTTCGTGGAATCCCTAGGCCTTGAAGACACATGCCAAGCATTGAATCCTACAACACTGCAATACA
Source organism: Pleurodeles waltl (assembly GCF_031143425.1). Taxonomy (NCBI): domain Eukaryota; kingdom Metazoa; phylum Chordata; class Amphibia; order Caudata; family Salamandridae; genus Pleurodeles; species Pleurodeles waltl. The sequence goes on from NC_090440.1 coordinate 837,274,436, forward strand.
CACATCATTCTGGAGCTCATGGCAGTCTCTCACGTATAGATCACATTTTCACACTATCCACCCAGATCCCACACTTCCAAGAAACTCACCATCTAGTGAGAGGGATCTCTGATCGTTCCCCGGTCTGGGCTGTATATGGCCTGGAGGATCGACAAGGACCCAGATGCATAGTGCTTAACCCCTGGTACTTGTGAGTACCTCACATCCGCGAGAGCCTCCTAAAAGCCACCGAAAAATATTTTGACGAGAATGACTCCTTCTAGCTGCGCCGCAGACTTTGTGGGAGGTACATAATGCAGTTATCAGCGGCCATGGCCTTTCCTTAATAGTAGGACACAAGAAGGAAAAGGGAGCTAAACTGGAGAACCTGGCTAAGCTCCTAATAGAGGAGCAAGGGGATCTTACACACACTGACATTTAAACAAACCAAATATAAGGAGGTCGCAATGGATGCCGCCAGGGCCAGCTACTGTGCGACACAACACCTCTGTGGGGTAGGAGACAAAGTGGAAAAAATCCTGGTTCAGTTAAATAAAAGAAATTTATCCAATCGCCGGGTCAGGGAAATCTTAAATGACAAAGGAGACAGAGTGGCTGATCGGCAGAGCGTGACAAACTCCTTTGCAGCATACTACACAACTCTCTACTCGTCACACATCGTGTCTGACGACGAGTGCCATGAATTACTAGCCGGCTTACAACTCCCACAGCTCTCACACCCCACAGGGTAGACCTAGACCAGAAGATTACAGAATCAGAGGTCATACAACGAATTTGACACTTGGCCTCAGCTAAAGCAACAGGCCCCAATGGGCTGTATGTGGAATTATACAAGCTCACTGCATCCAAGACCGCACCCTATCTTTTGCGAATGTTTAAAGAAAGCCGGGAGAAGGGCTTTCTGCCCAGTGACCAGAGGCAAGCAACCATAGTGGTGATATCAAAAGAGGGCAAACCCCCAGATCAATGTGACTCATATAGGACTATTTCCTTATTAAATGTGGAGGCCCAAATCTTGGCCAAGTTACTAGCCAACAGAATAATTAAAGTTATTAATACTTTGATTCACCCTGACCAATATGGCTTCATGCCAGGCAGGAGCACCTTCCTTCAATTTGTGACGCCTCCATGGGGTTCTGGGACGTGTTTTTCACCTCCGCGAGGATGCACTGGTGTTCTCTCTGGATGTGCCAAAGGCCTTTGATACTATCAAATAGCCATTCATGTTTGCAGTCCTGGACAGATTTCACTTTGACCCATATTTCATATCATGGGTGAGACTCATATACACCAATCCGCTGGCCCAATTGGCAGTGTAGTGAATCCTAGTTTGTTTTAATGGGAAAACAGGAGTTAGCTTAGCCTTTGGCTTGCAGACTCGTGCCCCCATCACCTAGTGACTTTTAACCTACTTAGCTTGCTCTGTCTTAGCCCATTTAAATATTTAATTCATCTAAGATGGCTGCCTTGTTTATAGTTAGGCCACTTGTTATGCTTTGCATTATCAGTGCCACCGCGCTAAGGCGTCAAGATCAAGCGACAAAGGCAAACAAACAGTAGGTGTTCACACTTAGGGATTTTCCCTCTCTATACTTTCGAGGGATTTGTTTATAATAATTGCCGTCCCAAGCATGTCTGTTATCTATTGTTTGGGAACACACCTACGTCAGGGGTCCTGGTAGATCTGTATAAATACATCGCACTTTAGACAGATAATCAGAGGGATTCTGACCAGAGGGCATCGCCACCATCACTGATTTCGATGCTGCACGTCGCCTTGACGTTGACCCAGTCTTGTGTCCTTGCGGAGTCAGAGATAGAGACCTCATTCCAAGGTAACAAGGGTTGGAGGCTCCTCTCATGGACATGGCATTGGCAGATTAGGTTTAACAAACCCAGCTCTCCTTTAGGTAGGAGGTTAGGCCTATCATGTTAGGGTATTAGGGCATAATACACCTCTTATGTCTTTTACATGCTATTGCAAGATGGTGGTGGTCCTTGTAATAATGACTCTTGTCTTCACAATTCTGTTTCTTGCACTGTTCATTATCCTAATCATTGCAGCCAATGCAACATATCGCAAATTGCAGTTGTGTTAAAAACTATTGAAACTTGACTGCATTTTCGGTTTTGCCTGTGTTTGGTTGAGACATTATGTATCTGTGAGAAAGGGGTAATCTCCATTTAACCACAACACTCCCTGAGATGTTTTACTTTTGAGTCCATGCGTAAAGGCTGCCACAAATCACCTTTTACTATTGTATTTGGTGAGGTGCTGCTAGTGAGCCGGAAGGGTTGGGATGCCAGCTGCGATTTGTTGTAGGATAGGCATAGTCGCCTACTGATCAGTATAGGGAAAGGTGCGGAAGACATTGTGAAGCAAAGGGTTAATTAGCTTGAGCAGTGTAGATGAGTGTGATGCCTGTTGAAACCCCCCCAAACAACGTGGAAAAGTTCATGATATTATTTTCAAGCTTGTTTGTGTAGAAGACTCCGTCTCAACCTTGAGAACGAGAGTACAGGGAGAAGATGGAATGAAAACAAAGGCTGGAGAAGGGCAGAGCAGCCAAGTACTGATAACATAGCTAGAAAATGCCAGAATGAGATGGAATCCAAGCTTCGAGTTATTTAAGCACTGAAGTGTGGGTGAGGGATTTGAAGCTCGCAGATGGAGTTGTGAAAGCTGCCATGGCCCAGCGCTGCCTCCCTGTTTTGCTGACCGTGATGCTTGAGGGGGAGAGAGGTCCAAGCAGACGGTAGAGGGCTTCCCAGCATTTCGTGAACTAAGTTAAGTTCCACACAGGGATGAAAGGCCTTTGTTTCTCTGCTCTATTATTATGACTGATTATTTATGCTTGCACTGTGTTTATAACCTGAAGTGTTCAGCTCGTTTATATTTTGCTTTCTAAACCTCGTAGTGTGAACCTGCTACAGTAACTGAAACATGCATTTTGGTGTGCAGTAAATCAAAGCTTATCTGAAGTATTCAGTTCGTTTATATTTTGCCTCCTGAACATCGTAGTGAGAGCCTGCTGCAGTAACTGAAACATGCATTTTGGTGTGCAGTAAATCAAAGCTTATTTGAAGTATCCAACTCATTTATATTCTGCTTCCTGAACATCGTAGTGTGACGCATTTTGGTGTACAGTTAATCAAGACTTATATCTGTCGATGAACTCTTTGCTTATATGTATATGCATGGATGCTCTTTGTAGTGTACTTATATATAAATAGATGCTTTTCATTGCTATTCTTATTCTACTATTCTTAATGTGCTAAATGCCTACATTTACCTGCAATTCTAGTAGAGCTAAATTGTATTTATAATTGGCGTGTGGTCCTTCATTGAGCGTCCTTGTTGACTTATACCGAACAGGTGTCAACCAGTCACCTGGATAAGACATTTTGGTACCAGAAGTGGGGCATAAGTCAATAATGCCTCTTTGGGGACGTAAGAAAAGTGAGGCAGGGAGCGGAAGGCAGGATGGGGCAGAAGCCAGATCCATTCCCGGGTGGTTAGCAACTGAACTGTTCTCTGGTGTGGCAGGACTCCTGAGCCGGTGGGCAGCGCCGGTGTTATGGGAGGCATTAGATGAGAAAGTGACTCATCTCTTAGTGGAAGATGCGGTTGAGAGTGTGAAGCTAAGAGGGGCGAAGCTGGAGCTAAAAGCAGCAGGGCAAGTGGGATGGCTTTTCCTGTCTGCGCTCCGTGCGGTATACAGGAAAACATTAACACAAAATGCAGAGATAAGAAAACTGCTGGATGAGGTTGCAGCCTTGCAGGAAAGGCAGTTACTTATGAAAGAGACCATAGAAAGTGCAGTGACTCGGGGTGATCAAATGAAGGCAAGGTGCACCGCATTAGCAGTACGAGTAGCAAAACAGATGAGTAGGCAGAAGCCTAATATGCCCTCAAATGTGCAAGTGAGGGCACTGGTACGCAAACAGAAAAGTAGGCAGAAGCCTAAAATACCCTCAACTGTGCAAGTGAGGGCAGTGGTACGCAAAGAAAATTGGGATCCATATACTTGGGATGGAACAATCTCAGACAATGATGACTGGAATTGGGAGGATGAGGTGGAAGTACGTGTAACAGAACTAGGTGGAGTTGAAAGTGGAGAAGGACGTGTAGGTGAAATTGAAGGTGAAAAGGGAGTGAATGGTGGGCAAATACAGAATTCTCATTTGGTAAGAGATTATACACAGAGTGAGTTGTTGGAAAGAACCCATATGTTTAGGCAGATGCCTGCAGAGCCTTTGTTTAAATGGTTGGTGAGATCGTGGGACACTGGAGCAAAAGATGCACTACAGAATCCTTTTACGTTAGGTCCCATCACAGAAGGAGACCCGTTTGAGCTGGACATGATAGTACAGGATGATGTAGATGATGTAGTGATGTGGAGCCTATGGCAGAGGCAGGGAAAAAAGAGGGTGCCACAAGATTGGGCCTTACTGGAAATAGAACGCATAACTGATGATCGGCCGGTCACCTTAAAAACATGGGTCCCCTTACTAGGTTGGACAAGAGAAGGACGGGTTGGCAATAAAGAAGGCAGAGCGCAGGAGTTTGCCATCGTGAAGTGGAAATGGTATCTGCAGCAGAGGTCAAAACCGGGACCAGCAGGAATGTCAAAGTTACAAGAAGATAAGCTAGGGGCAGTGGACTTGCAGGCAATGGCCCCTGTGCCAGTGCCCTCGGAAATGGAATCCTCACCATTTAAGACAGCCCCGCCTTTTGAACAACTCACCGAAGAAGAACAGCAAAATGCATGGTTCACAGATGGCACCGCCCAGTACTACCAAGGAAAAAGACAATGGCAAACAGTTGTATTCCAGTCTGCTACAGAAACGATGTTGCTGCGAGGAGGGGATACTGAATCAAGCCAGATTGCAGAACTGCAGGGGGTAGCAGCAGTGATCGAACAAGCCCCCATTGGAGAGAAAACATTTGTGTACACTGACAGTCGGGCCACTTACCAAGGACTAGTAAGCTGGGCCCGACTTGGCGCAAGAATGGATGGAAAATTAAAGGCACCCCCATTTCGGGAGGCGAGCAGCTATGGGAAGAGATGTGGGAGAAAGGGCAAAACTGTCAAATCTATGTGGGACATGTGGATGCCCATTGCCCATCGGATACCTCACTTGCATCTCTATTCAACAACACCGCAGATCAAATGGCCAAAACGCGAACGTTGCTCATCAAGGAGGAAGCTGAAGCTGCTTTAGCAAACAGGGCCCATGCAACATCCGGACATCTAGGAGAGAATGGCACTTATGCATGGGCACAGCAACGACAAATTCCAGTCACTAAAGAACAAGTGCAAAAAACAGTAAAGGAGTACCCCACATGCAACCAGATAAGACAAATGCCCTTGCAAAAGAAGCCTACCGGCCATATCAGAAGAGGAACTGCAGCTACTACAGTGTGGCAATTGGACTATATCGGGCCGCTACCAAAAGAAGGAGGAAAAAGCTACGTATTGACCATGGTGGACACCTACTCTGGCCTTATGTTGGGTATGCCCTGTAAGTCTGCAGACCAAAAGTCCACTTTGCGAGGGATAAACTACCTGATAAAACATTATGGGGCACCTGTTGAGATCCAAACAGATAGGGGCACACACTTTTCAGGGAAAACAGTGCCAGGCTTGGGCGCAGGAACAGGGAATTCGGTGGATTGTGCACCTTAGTTATTATCCACAAGCTGCAGGCATGATTAAGAGATATAACGGATTGGTGAAAGAACAGCTAAAAAAGTTATCAGCACAAGACAGACTTGCGCAAGTGATTTGTGAAGAAGCGTACACCCCCCACATTGAAGAAAGATCTGCCCCCCCCCGATAACACCCAGAGAGGTGAGGGAGGATTTGGAAGCACAGGAAGAAAAGTATAGGTGAACCATCCAGGGAAAAAGCCAGAGGCAGGAGAGCTATTGAGTCAAGGGGTGGGGAGTACGTATATTGTACTTTTAAAGAACTCTAATGTACATGTATTTGTACCTGCAGTGAGACTTACCCCACGGTCATGAACAATGACATCTGCGTTGATGATAGCAGAGAATGCCGTTACGGACCTTCATGTCACTTGTGCACCTCAAGCCGCTAACGTAACTGATGACCAGGGAAATGTTTCACTTTGCAACGTGGAGGTACCTGGAGGCAAGTAGATGGCTGCCAAAGCTGTGACCTGGAAGGTAACTGGACAGCAAATCCGACATGCCAACGGACTGAACAAGGTGCATGGGACGCCAGCAATAGTACAGGCTTTGAGTTATATGCTAAACATGATATGTAAATATTGTGATACCAGGACACATGGTGGTTGTTACAATGAACAATAGAACACCAGCCTTCATGTTTTATGTAACCGAAAGATGCATGGTTAACAACTTAAGCAACGTTTCTATAGTGCGATATAGAATAGGATGTAAGCAAGTTCTGCATGCAAGCATAATTAATCGTATTGTGTTACAGATAAATATTGCCAAGGGGAATGTCTCAAAGTAGATCCATTATGTGCACCATAGACACCACAGTTATGGCCCTTGCCAAAGTTACGCACTAGAAGAGATCTAGGGTCCTTGATAGCTGGGGCCACCGGAATCGGGGTAGGGGCCCTGAATTATTTTGATGTTGAAGCCATTAGGAATAAGCTATCTTCTACAGGATATAGTACAGGAGAGGCCATAAAAGTAATTTCTCAATGGGGGCCCACACACTCACAAGAAGTATGGAAAGTCCTGCGTGGGTTGTATCGCGATTGGCAATGGCATAATTTCACCTATGAACAAGTCGGAAAAAAAAAAAAAAACTTTTAAAACCCACAAGCAGTGTCCAAGGGCATCCAGTGCCTACTATGGCAAAGCATTGTTAATCTACAGTATGCTGACTTTAACGCAGAATGGGGACAGCCTCAGGGTGAATATTGGAGACAACAATTGCATTTGCCTGAAGAAATATGGGTTAAGCCCATACAGTTTCACAGTGAGGAAGAAATGTGTTATGCTCTTTTTGATATACTAAGAAGTGATTTTCCACCTGACATATGGTGCCCCTTTATATTGCTCCCCGTAGTGATAAGTAAAAGAATGGTGGATACCTCACACTGACAAAAAGTAGATTGATTAAACAAATCACACTGTAGATCCCACTTGATATGCAGATTGGTCTAAGGGGTGGGTATGTACCCACACTGGACGGGTGCTAGATCCATGTCTTCACACAATACCAGGAGAATGTGAATGGTTACCTTATCCTATTAAATGGCACAGACTTATATCAGATAGGGACAGAGAGTATATGTTATGTCATTAATCATCCCTTACTTATTAACGGATTTATACAAACCACCGGAGAGCAAGTAATGTGTATGCGCAATATTACCAGCATTATTGACATAAGCACTCACATCTTGTATCGACCGACTACATTCACCATAACCACATTACAGATGCAAATGTGTGAGCAGTTAGAGTGGAACATCTCGCTTGTTTTTAAGCTACCCAGATTAGAGGCAATCAGGCACTACACACAAGTTACCTTTGCTAAATGTGATATGGCAGCTAAATACACCAAGGATACAGCCATACTGATGACCATAAACGCTAAACAGCTTATGCACACTGCTTCATGCATCCAACAAATAACTGAGCATCATTGGTATGACATCTTCTTAGGCTGGGCACTAGGAGCTATGAAGACGCTAAATATAGTGTTACAACAGCTAATTTGGTTATTGATTGTTTGTGACACACTAATGACTATACTATGTAGACTATATGCATGCACAAAACAGCTTCATACTAAAGATGCAGGCGCTTAGAATAACGCTGACCAGTATTAGTAGCAACTTAGCTAGCGGAATGTCAAAGTAAATGATATCCGTTTCAGCATGCATCACGCTCATCTAAGGGGTGGAGTGATCAGTATAGGGAAAGGTGCGGAAGACATTGTGACGCGAAGGGTTAATTAGCTTGAGCAGTGTAGATGAGTGTGATGCCTGTTGAAACCCCCCCCAAACAACGAGGAAAAGTTCATGATATTGTTTTCAAGCTTGTTTGTGTAGAAGACTCTGTCTCAACCTTGAGAACGAGAGTACAGGGAGAAGATGGAATGAAAACAAAGGCTGGAGAAAGGCAGAGCAGCCAAGTACTGATAACATAGCTAGAAAATGCCAGAATGAGATGGAATCCAAGCTTCGAGTTATTTAAGCACTGAAGTGTGGGTGAGGGATTTGAAGCTCGCAGATGGAGTTGTGAAAGCTGCCATGGCCCAGCGCTGCCTCCCTGTTTTGCTGACCGTGATGCTTGAGGGGGAGAGAGGTCCAAGCAGACGGTAGAGGGCTTCCCAGCATTTCGTGAACTAAGTTAAGTTCCACACAGGGATGAAAGGCCTTTGTTTCTCTGCTCTATTATTATGACTGATTATTTATGCTTGCACTGTGTTTATAACCTGAAGTGTTCAGCTCGTTTATATTTTGCTTTCTAAACCTCGTAGTGTGAACCTGCTACAGTAACTGAAACATGCATTTTGGTGTGCAGTAAATCAAAGCTTATCTGAAGTATTCAGTTTGTTTATATTTTGCCTCCTGAACATCGTAGTGAGAGCCTGCTGCAGTAATTGAAACATGCATTTTGGTGTGCAGTAAATCAAAGCTTATATGAAGTATCCAACTCATTTATATTCTGCTTCCTGAACATCGTAGTGTGATGCATTTTAGTGTACAGTTAATCAAGATTTATATCTGTCGATGAACTCTTTGCTTATATGTATATGCATGGATGCTCTTTGTAGTGTACTTATATATAAATAGATGCTTTTCATTGCTATTCTTATTCTACTATTGTTAATGTGCTAAATGCCTACATTTACCTGCAATTCTAGTAGAACTAAATTGTATTTGTAATTGGCGTGTGGTCCTTCATTGAGCGTCCTTGTTGATTTATACCGAACAGGTGTCAACCAGTCACCTGGATAAGACACCTACAAATAAAGGTACTGTCATCCTTAAACCAGCAGTCTTGCCTAGAGCAAGAGTCCAAACTACAACATGGCGCCATCAACGATGGTGTTTAGGCACTAATTTACGGATACCCCGACTATCACTGTCTCACAGACAACAGGTACCCTAAGTACCATTATACGCAGACATCCGTGGTCTTTGAGAAATTCCTCCTCAGCTGAAAAGGTAACACCTGATTAAGCTGTAGGTTGTTTGAGCTCGAACTCATAAAAGGACTTTGCTCCCCATTTGGTGTTCTGTTTTTCTAAACAAATATGGCTAACGCCATTGACATTCCTGAAAATGCTAGACAAGCACTAACACAACACTTATTAGTGCATCGCTAGACAGAGGATGGCGGGGATGTTACTCTTATAATAGAAGCTAATGAAGCATACCAAACGGAAACATTTTATTGTTGGGTCACCTTTCCTGAGGTGGACCAAAGAACACATACATTCCACACATATGAAATTGCGAACGTACCTCAACGGTACCGAGCATACAAGTATCATGAAATATCGCTCACATACCAAGAGCATCAGAACTGGTTTGAAGGTGCCCTACCACACACATTACAAAGAGTGAGGCTAGGTCCCTTAAGTAATGATGGACCAACGTGGCCTGTGTTTGCCACATACACACCTCACTCAGGCATACAAAATATGCCAATAGCAGACCTGCGAGATTTATATAATGAATTAGTGACATTATATAGACGACTAGTTCAGTTCGTAATGTGAAATTTGAACACCACACCAGCGCATCCAGCACCGCCAGCACCTGGTGGTTACCAATTGGCTACTGGGATTAATCCACAAACAGTACATACTATCATGGGTAAAGTACCCACAGAATGGGAAAAAATACTGTTCTGGATTGCCCCGAAAACTAATCAGCTGGAAGCTGTGTTTCCCCATACGGGCCCACAGGAAAATCATTGACTGCTCACTATGTGCTTGCCCTTTGGGATGGTTCCCTCGGTGGATGACTGTGCCACATGGGGTACAGTCTTCGCTGCTATTTACACTACCACATATGGTACCCCGACACTTGCCAATATACCAGAGGTGTTAAAACAAATGCAGAATGAGCACAGGTTGCACCAGCTTTGGATTTGGGGATGAAATTGATGCGTAACTTTGACACTATTTCCTCAATAATACTAAGTAATATTAAAGGGGAAGCGGTAGCACTGGCAATACGCCAGCGTCTCTGGGAAACTTGGAACAAGAGAGACACCTACCAAAAATAATTTTCGACACCTATACTAGTATAGGGCGGGATAGTTTGGGAGCTAAACCAAAGAAATTGGAGTTACAAGGTACCGCCCTTAAGGAGGGTACAAAGCAGGCACAAGAGGGCTCTAAAAAGCGCTGGGAAAAACAAAAAGATTTCAAGGAAAGAAGAAATAAGAGAGCTGATTCTCCACACCCAGAGAACTCCAAAAGGAGATACAATCTCAGAAATAGGGAGAATATTAAAACTCCTGACAGATATACTGATTCACGTCCCTCTCGTTCCTTTCAGGACACACCGGATATACGTAGCGAAAGAGGGGGCAGTCCTGATCAATGTGCTGAATATGTGAAACCGAAGAAAGACTCGCCGCAGTCTACAATTAAAAAAAGAAGAAAAGACTCCACAGCAAGTTTAAAAAGAAAAAGGTGGCAACTCTGACAGCTAAAAATGCCAGTACACTTGAGAACACTGTTGAGGAACAGGACGTGGGCAGTGACTCTGTTAGACAGCGCTGCAGAGGTCACGATATGTCGTCAGAGTCTGGAAGATCATCTTGATGCAACAGCAACTAGCGATTTTTTTTGCAGCTGAAACTGCGGACGGCTGCGTCCTCCCACTCAACAGGGTTTACGATTTAAAAATTCAGATAGAGGGAGACGTGGAGAGCACCATTAGTGTGATATTTTGGGATGAACTTACTAGTGACATCCTATTGGCCGAAAGAGACTGGCCACCTGAACACGTCCGTAAGCTCCTGCGTTAGGAAGATGTCATTTTGCCTTCTTTCTCTGATCTGGTTCCGGAAGCAAAAAAAAAAGCCTATGCTGTTGAATGGGCTTTAGCGCAGGCACCTGCGTTATATCGCAATCATGTAGGTTGGGACAAGGAGTCTCCTTGTCATGTTATTCCCGTTAGGTCCACACCCCAACCACAGCCACAATATCCTGTTAAACATGAAGCGAAAGCTCCGGTGAGGGAAATCCTCACCCAGCTTGAGTACCAGGGAGTAATTGAACCCTGTACATCTGCAATGAATGACCCGTTATTCCCGGTTGCAAAGCCAGACCATTCATACAGAATAGTCATTGATTATAGACATTTAAATAGTCATACACGCACATATGCTATACAAAACTCACATAGCACAGCACTAATAAACAATATAGTGCATAAAAAATATAAAACAACATTAGACATATCTAATGGCTTTTTCTGCCAGAACTTAGCACATGAAAGTTGGGACCTGAGTGCGTTATCATGTGGCTCTCAGAAACGCTTTTGTTGTTTACCTCAAGGCTATATAACATCGATATTACATGATATTGATTCTGAGGCATTATCCTACATGGATGACACATATCTCACAGACGACGACCTCGACATTCATCTTGTAAGGGTCAATCGGATCATTTTGGGATTTGCAGACCACAGATACAAATTAAACTTTAAGAAAAGTAAGATTGCCTTTCTCAGTGTATTGTTCCTGAGATATGAGCTATCGAACGAGGGGAAGAGCCTGGCCCGCACATTCTAGTGAAGTGTGCTCAACTGCACCCTCCTAACACGCTTAAGAAACTACAGTCACTACTGGGTTTCTTTAACTTTGGCAGAACATACATCCTAGACTATGCACAACGTATCAAGCCACTTTATGACTTGTTCAGCCCAATTTTTCTGGCAGACACTGGACAGACGAACACACACGCATCCTTAGGGAAATGCAACAGGACATGCTAGAAGCTAAACACTTGCACACACGTGACAATAAAACAAATTTGGTCGTCAGAATAATTGCTGGTGCCATTGGATTTACTTATGTCACCTTTAACGAGGGTGACACGGTACCCATAGCATATAAATCACATTTATACTCTAATGCAGAACAGCGTTTTGCACCTACAGAAAAGATTCTGACTGCAGTTCAGATGGACGTCATAAAAGAGAGGCCACTTGCCCAGAGGAAAAGTATTATTGTTGTTTTCCTGGTGCCGGCCTTAGAGGGCTGTCACCAAAGCAAGCGTCCCTAACGCAAAAGCATTACATCCACGTTGGATTCAGTGGGGAACGTCTCCGAACACAACTGATGTCGATTACATATTTTGTCCAAAACTTCAGACACAAGAGTTTCTCCAGTACGAACAGGAGTACCCTGCTCCTCTAAATATCTTGCCACTAGACAGATACCATACTGTCATATACACTGATGGTTCAGCACAATCGGATGTAGGTACTAAACATCAATACTCAGCCGCTTGCTCAGCCGTGAGCGGAGTGATGGAAGATGGAGTCTTCCACCCTCATAATACCTACACGCAGACCCTAGGGGATTGCACAGCTCAGTTGGCTGAACTTAAAGCTTTCATGCTAGCGCTAGAACACACAGATCCAGGAAGCCTGACTTTAATAGTCTGCGACTCATAGTACTGCGTTCAGTTATACAATGATTATCTTAATCATTGGAAGCTGAACGGGTTTAGAGATTCTAAAGGGAACACCATTAAACGCAAGACATTTTGGGGGAGGGTGGCTGATCTTAAGGATGAGCTACAGTGTGTCCAAGTAGTACATACATTGGGCCATCAATGTGTAGGAGTACACGTTACCGGCAACACATTGGCTGATGAAGCGGCCAAAGCAGCAGTAGCTACGGCTTCTGTGGCTGCAGTCACTCAATCACAAACGAGATTAGATAATGAAATACTAACTGCTGTAAAAGCTTTGGCGCAGGCAAGCCCCTTCCAAAGGGATACCCTACGAGCTATTCGTACCATATCAGTGCACAGAATGTTGCCTACGCAACAATTTGTGGGATTGGAGATCGAGTTATTCCCAACGAAGACCAGAGATTAGATCTAGTAAAAGCAGAGCATGAGGGTGTCGCTTCTGCACATGCTGGTATATCGACCACGATAACACTCTTACAGAAATGCTTCTGGTGGCCTGGTCTATGCAGACAGACAAAGAAATATGTCCTTTGCTGTGACATATGCCAGCAGATAAAGGGTTCTAATATCAAACACCCACCGCAGACATCCCTCTTAGTGTCCAACAGGCCACTACAGTGTGTGTACCTGGACCATTGTGGTCCCCTACAGCATGACGGTACATACAAATATATTCTAGTCGCTGTAGATTCTTGTTCTAGATTCCTGTGGGTATGGCCGAAGCGGTCGGCTGACGCTTGAACGTTTATAAAAGACTTGCTGATCTTTATCTGTACATATGCGGTTGCAGCATTCCATTCGGACCAGGGCCCTGCATTTGCCTCTAAGGCATTCAGGGACACCATGGGGACGATGGGTGTTGAACTCCATTACTCCTCACCATACCATCCCGAGGGAAATTCTGTTGTGGAGAGGCAGAATCGTGATCTAAAGCAGTCCTTAACAGCTCAAGTACTAGGTTCAGGCCACAGCTGGCTACATCACCTATATGGGGTCCAGATAGCACTGAATAATTTGCCAAGACGGTCCTTGGGGGGGACGCACTCCTTATGAGGTTCTCTTTGGGATACCTGTGTATGTCCCAGATCTTGATGCCTCTGGTATGGTGGCACCAGACGTCGCACTGTCTTACAGGAGCTTCAGCAATTTCATGATGATAAATCATCTACCATTGCTGCCACCTTAGGAATAAGGGATTTAGTGAAAACTTCGACTGGCTGGATTCCTAAAGTTGGGGATCTGGTTTGTGAGAAGATCGCTGTGAAGAAGGAATTCGGTCCATCATACAGAGCACTTGTACCAGTCTTGGGAATTCAAGGTACCAGGACTGTCATCTTACCACCACTGTCTGGTTCTTGAACAAACAGATTAATTTCCATTGATGACATCAAATTACACCATGTGGCTGATCCTTCACAGTAGACCAAGAGGTCCCTTGGGTGGTTCCCGATCCCCTCTCACTACCCAACAGGACATACATCTACATAGTAGGATGAACAACACTACTACGGACTATGCAACAATGTCCAACGCTGTTCCAAACACCTCCTCGACCATGGGGAGGGCGGAAAATAAACTTTTGCTAGTTCCAGTCACCACTTCAATGACAACTCCTGTCCGAGATTTGGCTGTTTTTTACACAAACTCTTCACAGACTGATGACACTGTCTACCAAGCCTCCACACGAAGTGGATCAAAGTACAAGTAATGCGCCGGCTCCAGTTTTTGCAGAGACTGCCTCTGGCTATTTCATAGACATTGATGACTTTTCTTCAGACTCATCCACTACTATTATTGACAATGTTTCAACAAGAAGTAAGCTGTATCAATGGCTTAAAAATAACTTTTTAATATACCTGTGGAACTACTTATGGTTCAGTCTGACATTCTCAGCATTATTTTTTGGGGTTGGTTTTGTGCCTGTTTTCTCTTTGCTCATAAATGGTAACTATATTCCTGATCGCTCCTCTGTTGAGCCTACTGATGAAGTTTTAACTCCATATCATTCCTCGCATAAGGTCCGAAGAGACTTGTCCCTTGTAAATATTACAGCAATACCGATTTCTGATGGGATTGTGTGGGACAAAGTTCCCTTTGATATATATGGGCCTACATAGATTATTCAAATACCATACGTGTTCAAAATATCTATGACAGATGTAATTACACCTGATGTTGTATCTGATGATTGGGATGTCCAAACACTTGATTCCATGCTAACTGAAATGAAGGACTATTCCGCTTTTAAAAGTGATAATGTATATGAACATACAATGAATTATGGAGAAATGTCCTGTTATAACAATTGGGGACATTACTACCTACACTGTGCCACTAGACACAGACCAGTATTAAACTACACACAGTGGGAACACTGTTCAACACCACCAGTGGGGAGCCCAAAATACTATACTGATAAATTTACGTATTTTTCTGGGCATGACACGAAAAATGCAGAGTCGTATTATTTTAAATTACCTCCAACACAAATTAGGAAAATTTTGCTAACTGACACACAACTGATTTATTCAGATTCCTTTGTTTCCCGGCTCGCAGTTGAAGGTTACGGATACTGGAAGAGCACTATTGATTTGAAAAGTGTATGGGGAACACAAAATTGGCAGATACAGGGTAGGGAGGCTTTGTTCCGAGCATGCCTGGTTCCTGTGCAAATGATTTTCTTAAATGACACTATTCAGGAGACATCCTGTCTGGGGTTAGCAAAAATTTAAGACATGAACATGACCAGTATCGCCACACCGGCAAAGTTGAATGATTGGCAACAGTTCCTTAATGTCACAGAGGAAAGACTAGATGCAATGGTTAGGGCTGGTACCTATAATTCTTCACTTTCCAGTCCCGGCGGGTGGTTAATATGGCCAACTGACACTAATGAGTGTCAAGCGTGTTTTTTGAACTCTTCCTGGGGTTTTTCAATTAACAGTCCAGATCCTCGCTTTGTATTGGGTCAACATACAGGTATAATTACAACATAAAGTGTGGGTAAACTGTGCCAGAAATGGGTACAGTCTATCAAGTTAGCCGCAGTTAAGAAACATCTGAACACTCTTTCTGAGGATGTAGACTTGCAGGATTTTCTGCTAGGTCTTAGGAAACAGCGCTCGAAAAGGTTCCTATATGCCATGTATAATGAGATCTGGAAACTTTCACAGATTGAAGCTGCTGCGCGTTTAAGGCAATTGGATAAGGAAAACTTAGAGAAGGCTTTAGCAGTTGCCGACAACGGCATGAATACTCTGTCCAACAGGATTTATTCACTATCAAATATAGTGTTGTCTACTATTGATATAACTCAGACTGACTTGTCCCGGTTATATCATGGACAAAACAGCTACGTTCCATCATGCAGCTGGGTTGGACATTACAGATGCTGAAAAATGGGCGCATTCCAAGGAAATATATTAACAGGAGTGGATTATTCACTGCTTTTAACTTTTCTGTGGAACAACAGACAATGGCTAAAAGGGAAGCTAGTTTTACCATGCTTCATGTAGAGAAGTTAGACAAGTTGCTCTTCACGGTAGCAGAGAGTCCTCCAACTATTTGGCTCTTACATGGCATAATTATTTACCCATTTCGACCTTTTGTTTCTCAAGCTGCCTGAAACACCTTGCAGTGGGAAGGTACAAGCAACTAGGCGATAGCTACATTAGGGAAGAGTGGGAGCTGCCCTTTGATTATAAATGTCTGAACGGCAAAACAAAGGTCTTTCTTAGCGGAAGCGAATGTGAGACTACTGTTAGTCATTCAATGATATGTAAGCAGGTGTCCCTTCACGGCCTTTGCAATGAGGGGGTCGTGAACTTGGCCTGTTTTCTGAAGGGTACTCCCGTCCCTTTGATTCCACCGGTATTTCATGTAGTTTCCAATGGATGTTATGTGGTACTGAACGATCAAAGTCGTTGCGGCATGCGACCAGGAATTGCCTTCACAATCTCGGTCTCGAAGGTTGTTACGTGTTGCGGACATGTTTTATTCCCCCCACACAAGAGATAAAAGTATGTGACATGTGGCCCCACATAGATACTATTAATGTGAATTATGACAAGCTGAGCAGGCTGAAGGCGCTATTGTTTCAAAAACAGGTCGCCTTGACATCTGCCAGAGAGACGTATGCTCTCCAGATTGCGAGATCATCAGCCGAGATGCAATTCCTATCAAATACCAACATCCCCAACCACTTTGGAGAACTGGTATCCAGAATATTCAATGCCTCAAGCACTACTGGGATTGTCCACTTCTTTAAGGCTGTTGGGTCTGGTTTCGTGTCCATCTTCCAGACTGTCTTCGGAGTCATCCCGTCGGCCATCCATTCGCTCTTTTCAAGTGTGTTTGGTGGCTTTCCAATTATTTTGGCTTTGATTGGCAGACTACTACTGCTATTTCTTCGGATCCGCAGTGGTTGTTTCTTTCCAGCTATGCAGAGCAATGGAGCTGCTCCCACCAACTCCACTGTGCTGTGAACGCATGGTTTGGATCTTCGGTGCACCCTTGCTGGTGGAATTGGAGCATGATTGGTCGTT
The DNA here is from genome assembly GCF_031143425.1 of Pleurodeles waltl. NCBI lineage: Eukaryota > Metazoa > Chordata > Amphibia > Caudata > Salamandridae > Pleurodeles > Pleurodeles waltl. Next base: position 837,291,666 of record NC_090440.1, read on the forward strand.
TTCATTTCAGTCCCTTCTCTGGTGCGTACAACCAGTTTTCCGCTGTGTGTGGTGCTTCTTTGAACATCTGCCTATGGTCTGTCTTGCTGTTGAACCGACATCTCCTGTGGACAACGAACTGCTGATGTCACCGATGAGGGTTCATACACGGTCATGCCCCTTGAGACTGAGGTTGCTCCGCAAGGCTTCCTATGAGCCTTCTGTTTTAAGGTCTACCATGGACGACGGCACTGCAACAGATGACTTTACACTAGAGACTACTGCTCTGTGGATCTGTTTGTCCGCCCAGCACTTGACTTAAAATCAGATGATGTGGACTCATTTTTTAGGTCCTTGGTTGGTGACTTCGATGACACTCTTCGAGATCACACTTACAGCAAATAATTTGATGAATTGGCTTGCCATTTCCCGATTAAAATTATGCATTTAAATTGACACTTTGCTTTGGCACGCTGTGCTTGTCAGGTTGACATTAACATCTCTGTATGTATTTTAGCTGAACTGTTTTTATCCTTTTTTAACATATTTTAAAGAGTGTTTCAGCTAGTTTTTATGTTTTTAGCTTTTTAGTTTAGAGCAGTTTTAGCGTTTGGGTTCCTGTACCTTTGTCATTCGTATTACGGCAGTGGGGAGGGTGTAGTGAATCCTAGTTTATTTTAATGGGATAACAGGAGTTAGCCTAGCCTTTGGCAGCTTGGATTAGGGACGACCCCCTGATCAGGCGGAAAAGGTGGACGGAAGACTGGAAAGACATAATCTCCCTCTATGCCGATGATATCCTACTCTACATTTCAGATCTGTCCCATACTGTTGACAGAGTACTGCAAATCCTTGATATATACCAGCAGCACTCGGGCTACACTATCAACTGGGATAAGTCCCTGATCTACATCCTCTGAGCGGCAGTACCACGCCTGCCTCGGAAATGTGTAATGAAGGTTGTGGAGAGAGGTTTCCGATACCTAGGGATATACATCACCACTAACTCCAAACACTATTACATACACAACTTTAACCCCAACTCGAACACTTCTGACGAGACGTCAACCACTGGAGAACATTACCCCTTTTGTTGCTCAGGAAGGTGGCCCTGTTCAAAATGATGGCTCTTCCAGATTCTTATATGCCTTACAAAACACACCATACCCGGTCACACACTCATACTTCCAAATGATTGAGTCAAAACTCCGGACATTACTCTGGGATGGAAGCCCACCCCACACCGCCCTTAAGACGCAAAGCTGGTATGATAGGGGCATTGTGCACCTGACGTACAAAACTATTACTGAGAGGCACAACTTATTGTCATCAATCACCGGGCTAACCTACAGGAGGAAGAACCTGCCTATCGTATGGACAGATTGGCCATGAGACCCAGAGGCTACCTCAGAGTTATATATAGAAAACCACGCATTTCTGCCTTGCCTACCCCGACGTCTACCACACTCTCAATATGGCACATGACACTTAGGGCCTTGGGATGGCAGGGAAAGATCACGAAGGCCACCCGACCCCCCGGGACACAACTTCTTTAGGCACACTGGGGACACAGTCGGGATCTGAAAACTGGGAACTCATTGGCATTTATAGGGTGGCGACCTGTCGACTCAGGATGGGGTAGTCACATTTACAGACCTCCAAAAGAGTGTCACCAAGTACACACCGAGGTCTTAAGGTACTTCCAAATTCACCATGCACTGCAACAGGTGATACCCAAAGGTGAGGAACTTCCAGCTTCCTCACCTCTAGAAGGCAGGCTACTAGATGAACATATGCCCAGAAGGGAGATCTCCCTCATTTATCGCAAACTAATCCACAAATCTCCAGATATACTCCTCCACCTACGGCTAAAATAGGATTAAGATATGGAGGATGACAAGTGGCTTGAAGCCCTAGCTTTCCCCCAGGAATGGCTATCCGTTCCAGATTCCGCCTTATCCAACTGAAGCTTTTACACAGAAGTTACTATGCCTGTACTACCCTGTTAAAAATGGCTAAATCCACTTCTGCGAAGTGTTGGCAACAACGTGGTCAAGAGTGGACATTTTTCCTCACACTCTGGAGCTGCCTGGTTGTCCAGCAATACTGGGTGGCAGTGTTCACCTGTTTAAATGGGGAGTGTGGAGGCAACCACATGGCCTCTGCACAGTAGTGCCTTTTAAATGTGTGGGAGGTGTCCAATCTTTCTAGCGCAGACCAACTGGGGATGACTTATGGGTTGATGATTGCAAAGTGCAACATATTTCAAATGTGGAAGGTCGAACAAGCGCCCCAGCTGTGGGATTGGAAGAATGATATGGACTGGTCCATCCTGGCCGAAAGATCAATCTATGAGGAAAGGGGTTGTCCCAGCAAATGGACTACGATCTGGGGGAAAGGGAATGACCACAGAGGCGGCCTCTGCCTCCCCCCCTACCTACCCCAGGCGTAGGGGCTGCAAAGACCCACACTTGAGAAGCCTTCCTACTTAGACTTTAGATGTATTGTACGGGGAGGAAAGGACAAGTTTTTTTTATACAGTTTGCAATCCCTAGATGTACACAACGTCACAAATGGTGCCTTGGTTTTGGTGGGCTGGAGGTCTTTGTCACAGTGCTTCTTTGCTGTTGCTTTTCTCAATAAAAATAATTTTTAAAAAACAAAACAAAAAAAACAGAATATGACTTTCCATATAACGTTGTGCACTAAAATGTATGCAAGTAAAGTGCACATATGAATATAACTTTTCATGTAAATCACATTAATTCATCGTTTTGCAAGTATGTTTTTGTTATGGTTTAACTCTGTTTTATTGAAGATTTAAGAGAAATACACATTCTCCCAATTACACTCATTGGCCGGTTGGGAGTGATAAATGAAGCAGTTGTAGATTCAAAAAAGAGAAACAGTAACTTCCCAACTTCAACCCACCCTTTCCCCCCAGGGTACTCATTATGCGTGAAGTTTCAGGGAAACCAACTAGTTGGTGTGCATGTCTGGTGCGATATTAACAGGTGCATTTAGTTCTTGCGAGGATGTACGTGTAAGGCGGAGTAATTGTAAGTATTTGGGACAGGTGAGTTTGCTGAATTCTTTAGATAAAAAAAGCAATGATCGGTCTCCATGGTTTCCTGTATGAGTCACCCTGAGACACCACCACCAGGGTCAGCTTCTCCATCCCTAGGACATGCAATAAACGGTGGAGCCAAGTCAGATGCAAAGGTATTTTATCAGCCCCCCAGTGTGCAAGAATTGTTTGTTGTGCGGCCGCCAACGCTATGCCCATTTGACAGCCCTGGCATGATTTGAGTAGGTAAATGAGTGCGTTTGGGAGGCCTAGAATTGTGTAGGCTGAGAATCGAGGTAGTGTTGCGTCTAAGCTTCCTTCTGTCGGTCAGGACAGCATCCCAGAAATGTGCCAACTTAGGGCAGTCGCAACGTATGTCGACCAGGGTCCCCGGCATTCCACAGCAGCACCAGCAGTTCAAGCTGCGGGTGGGGTTGCCCATGTGTAGTTGCATGGGTGTGAGATGCCAGTATGTTCCGATTTTAGTGGCCATCTCTATGCTAGCAGCATTAAGTGCCGTGTGGCGGGCCCAGTAATATATTTCGGTCCACTTCTTTGGGGAAAGCTTTCAGCCAAGTTTGAGTTCCCAGTGCATCTGGGTGGGGGCTCTGCCTAGGCAGGAAGCGTGCAAGAGCAGTCCATAGAACTCAGGGGGGCAGCATGCTCCAGCGTGGATGGAGTTATGAGTGTGCCAGTTTCGAACCTCCAGGTACCACAAGCCTTCAGAAGCGTGTGCGTCCGTCTCATTTGATCAAAGGGGATAGGACAATCCTCATGAAAGAAGTGGCCAATGGATCAGCAGGCTGCATCTTGCCAATGGCGAACGCTGCATGGTCAAGACTGGGGCTGAAATCTGCGTTGAATGTTATGGGTGTTAAGGTTGAATGGAACATCATGAGGCCCTTGCGCATGACCATGGAGTATCACAACCTCAGCATCAGTCACATAACTGGGAAGCAGTAAGGCCCCATGCTTGCCGCGTTTGTCTCAGAAAGAGGACCTTCAACTGCAGCGTGCCTGCAATAGCGCGATCCATGAAGAGCCAGTCCTTCTCTGACTCTGCACAGGACCACTCTGCCATATAGCTGAGCTGTGTCACCTGATAATAGCTTCTAAGGTGTTGGACTCCCAACCCTCCTTCAGCTGGTGGGCGGAAGCTCCAATCTTTGCTCATGGGGGTGGGGTGGGGGGTGAGTCTCAACCCATACAAAACAAAGTAGGGCTTGCTGTAAGAAGTGTAGCATCCCAGCAGGAGGCTCGACCAGGAGGGTCTTGAAAAGAAAGAGGATGCAACAGAGAGCCATCATTTTTATAGCCGCCACTCGGCCCAGCCATGAAAGGTGATATAGTCGCCATTAAGCCAAATCCTTTGTGACCTGTTGGAGAAGCATCCTGTAATTGATGGACGAAGTTTTCGCCTCCATCGTAGCGAGCTGAATGCCCAGGTAAGCAATAGAAACTTTCGTCCACTGTACAAACTGAAGGAAGAGGTGTCCTTCAATGCTGGCTGGGGCCATGAGGTTGAGGGCCTGGGATTTTTGGATATTTATATGGAAGACACCACTGTTCCAAATGATTCTACTTCTGCCATGAATAGTGGGAGAAAGCATAAGGGGTTGCCTAGGGCCGCTATAATGTCGTCTGCAAACAGGCTGATGGTATGCTCCTCCCCCTGAAAGCAGACCACTGTGATCAAGGGGATGTCACAAACCCTTGAGCAAAGGGCTCGATGTAGAGTGCAAAGGGCAACCTTGTCTCGTCCCTCTGCTGATGGAGAATGGAGTGGGTGTTCGTCCCTTGATTCGGACTGTCACCCTTGACTGGCTGTCATTGCTCAGGATCCAGGAGTGAAAGCACTCCCCAAAGCCAAAGTGAGCCAGTGTTGCTGTGAGGTATGGCCAGTGAACGAGATAAAACACCTTTTTGGCGCTGAAAGATAGCAGCATGATGTGTCCCTTGGAGCGATGTGTTTTATCAATAAGGTGGAGGAGACTCTTTGTGTTGTCACTGCATTGCCGATGGTGAACAAACCCTGCCTGGTCAGAGGCTACCAAGCCCAGCATGAGCGGATTCATATGGGCTGCCAGAATACCCAAGAAAAGCTTGGTATCAATATTACGATGGAAGTTAGGTCTATAGGACCCGCATTGATTCTTGTCTTTCACTAGTTTAGGAATGACTATGAAAGGGGCTTCTGTCATTGAGGGCCCAATGGAGGCAGGGCCCGTAAATGAGTTGAAGAGTCTAGTTAAGATTTGGGCCAATACCATGCAGAAGGTTTTGTAGAATGAGGCCGGGAACCCGCCTGGGCCCAGGGATTTGTGGGGCTTCTGCTGCCATATGGCCACCATGACCTTTTCTACTTGGAGGGGGTTGACTAGCTTACTCACCTGGTCCCTAGTGAGCCAAGTCATATGTGTACCCTGAAGGAATCGTTCAGCGTTGTCTGGGGGAAGAGGTTGGGCCGCGTATAAGTCCGCGTAGAACTGTCGGAATCAGTCTGTTATGTGGCAGTCAGTTACAATCTCCTCCCCATTCTCCCCCTCCAGGGACTCTACTCTTGCGACCTGTCTTTAGGCTCATAGTCTGTTGGCCAGAAGCCAGCCGCACTTGATGCACTCTGTAAAGAAAAAGTGTTTTAAGTTGCAGCAGTCGCAGCAAAGCGTATTCAGCTCTGTCAATGTCCAGTCCCTCAAGCTGCTTCCTAGTGGCTTCCAGTTGTCACGACTCACGCGGAGTGGCCGTGTGATGGTGAATACGCTCCAGCTCTCTCACCTGGCCCTGTAATTTCTCTCTTTGGTCCCTGCATGCTTTATTATCTGCTGACGATATAGCAATGAATTCTCCTGATTACTGCTTTCATGGTGTTCCAGGACAGTGAGACTGGGGTATCAGTCGTGTCATTGGTGTCTAGGTAGTTATGTAAGGCCGTTGTGGTCTGCTGGATCACTTTGGGTTTGTGTAGGAGGGCTCTGCGCAACCACCAGGTTTGAAATGAGTGCATGGTCAGGGGGACAGCTATGTCCACTGACACTGCTGCATGGTCCGAGAGTGATGGTGGCTCAATATCAATCGATGTGATTAGATCTTGTACATCCTTAGGGCCAGATGTAGGAAACAAAAAATTTGCGAGTCGCAATTTGCGAGTTGATGCGACTCGCAAAATGCGAGTCGCTAATCGAAATGCAGGTAAAATAACAGGGCCGAAATAGCGACTCGCACCCGGAGTCGCAACGCATTGAGCGAGTCCGCCGATTGCGAGGTCGCTTTTTGCTACCGTGCAAAAAACGAACTCGTAATTTGCGAGTGGGTGTCACAAATTGCGATTAGCTTGTTAATTGCTTACAGGTGCTGCAGAACACTCCAGAAACCACTCCAGAACACTCTGGAAACACTTCCTGGCACATGATGATGACATCACAGCCAGGAAGTTTACAAATACACCTGGGAGGAGGGAGGACCACACCCTTTTATAACTGCTGAACTGCACACAGGAGAAACAGCAGCTGCCATGGAAGGAACTCCAAGGAAGAGAAAACTGAAGTTCTCAGAGAGGGAGCTGGAGGTGCTGACAGACGAATGCTGTCAGCACTATGACAAATTATTTGGGAAGGCAGCCCTAAATGTGCCAGAAGCCACCAAGAGACAGCTGTGGCAGGACATCCAGGACAAAATCAATTCCCTGGGGGTGAGCCACTGGAGTATTGATGACATAAAAAAAAGGTGGTATGACCTCCGCTCCCGGACCAAGGAGAGGGTGACTGAAAGGCTCCGGGAGATGAGAGGCACAGGAGGGGGACCATCGTCAGTGCCACCACCCACACCCCTGGAAGAAAGGGTGGAGGAAACCCTGGAGCAGGAGGCAGTATCCGGATTTGGGGACCTGGACACCTCAGAGCCCAGAACATCAACCGGTGAGTACCATGTGACATGCCTGTACCCCTATCAATGCCATACCCCCACCCACCATGTACACAGGGGCATGCTCAACCAAGATAGCTCCATTTCAGGGTAGCAAACACCAGAATGATGCATTATGGGAAATGTAGTCAAGTAGGCAGTTCATAGGCAATTGTTTATTAGGAAGTGTGCAACAGATAGTAGACACTGACAGTCTGTTCCCCATGTCCCACAGGTCTCCCACAAGACACCACCACAACTCAAATCAGCCAGCCCCATGAGGACACCTCAGGACCCGCCAGCACTCCCACCTGCACGGCCAACATCATCCCTGCAGTATCCACACCTGCTGCAACTGTGTCCCAAGAGGCTGCGCCAGCAACAGGCATGAGTGAGACATTGGAACACACAGGGCAGCCACCGCTGCGCAGGCGACGCAGGTCCAGGACATCAGGGCTGCAGTCTGCATCCGGCCAACTACCTCCCAGCACCAGTGAGGCACAGCTGCTGCGTGGTCAGCGCCTACAAAATAACATTTTAGGGAGGATTAGTGGTGTGCTGCACCGCTTCGTGCGCACTAACGAGGCCAGCATGCAGCAACTGAACTCCAGGATGGACATGATAGTGACAAACACTGGGGACCTTGCCCTACCCATGAGGGAACTGGCGGCAGGACTACTGGCCCAGGCCAAGGGTGGGCGGCGCAGGGACCGTCAGCTCCTGCACAGACTAGACAGGATGGCCGCATCCATCGGCAGGCTGGCGATGAACACCACAGGCCTGTCGAGGAGGACAGTTGGCCTCCAGGTCGAAATGGGCCATTTCGCAGGGGATGTGGCTAGGGGCCTGGGACGTCTCACCCATGTCATAGACTTAATGGAGGCACGGCATCTGTCCAGGGGCACAGGGGAAACACTCCAGGACAGTGAGGAGGGCTCTACAGTGAGCAGTGTCTCTGCCACTGACAATAGGGTGTTCAGGAGTACCAAGCAGAGCACAGCAGAAGCACCAGGGACCAGCTAGGCTGGCAAGAGGCGCAGAAGGACATAGAGATTACCTTGGTCCTGTTGAAGTGGCACATGACGTCAATGTGCCACATGCCTGGTTTGCATTTTCATGCCCATGAACATTCATTACTTGTATATAGTTCTATTTCTGCACTAATTAAATAGTTTTTTTGTTCCACTTAACAAATGGTGTTTTTGGTCAATAGGTGAGTATGGTTGGAGTTGACAAGTACCTTCCAAAGTATTGGCTTGCGATGTGTTCCCGTCTCAGTCTTCCTTGATTAGCTATACTCCGATCCCCATGATGGCGATGTGGTTGCTCTTGCTCTTCATCATCAGGATCTGGGTCTGCAGGGGTGAGAGGTATCCCACGTCGGGTGGCTATGTTGTGGAGGATGGTGCATGCGACCACAATTTTGAATGCTGTAATGGGGGTATACTGGAGGGCACCTCCACTGCGGTGGAGGCATCTGAATCTTGCTTTCAGGAGTCCAAAGGTGCGCTCGATAAGGTTCCTGGTCCTCTTATGTGCATTGTTGTATCGCCTCTCACATTCATTGCTGGGTGTTAAAAACGGAGTCATGATCCATGGCCTTAGAGCATATGCACTGTCACCTGTTGGGCACAAAAAGTACACTGTTAGGAAGTCCTGGTTGGTGTGCACAGTGACCTGTGTGTATGTCTGCAAGGTGTCTGTAGCTCTACCTAGGAGGTATCCGTCTCCAAATTCCCCACGTTCCAGGCGTTGATGTATCCCACTATGCCTAAAAATGTATGAGTCATGGGTACTGCCTGGAAACTTAGCTACAATGTCAGTGATGACATAATGGGCGTCACAAACAACCTGAATATTCAGTGAGTGGGTACACTTTCTGTTGCGGAAAAGATGTTCCAGGTTTCGAGGAGGGCATATTTGAATATGTGTCCCATCTACACATCCTATGACATGGGGAAAGTTTGCAATCCTGTAAAAGTCCAGCTTGGTGCTGTTTATTTCTGCCTCATTCCTTGGTAGGTATATGAAGTGAGACATGTGTGTGACTAAGGCATCTAGGAAGGCCCTGAGGAACCTTGACACTGCACTTTGAGATACCCCACCTGCCACAGCAATGACCCCCTGATAGCTCCCTGAGGCCAAGAGGTGCAGTAAGCATAGCACTTGCACATGCGTAGGGATGGTGCAGCCTCGCAGAGTCTGGTGTTCTAGCTGTGGTTTCAGTAAATCTATTAATTCTAGGATGGCTGCGCTGCTAAGGCGGTATTTGTCATAGATCTCATCCTCAGTTTGCTGAAAAAGAGTCTGCCTTGTTCTATATATCTTCTCCTGTCTGTGGCCCCTCCTCCTCCTCTGCTGTGCGGCGTGGACTCTCCTCCTCACTGCTATCAGGTATATCTCCGCCATCTTGAGTAACCCAGATGCTTTCTGGGTCCCCTTTTATACTTTGGTTATGGTTACCACCTGCTCTGAGTTAGTGGTAAATTGCAAGTGCAAAATGGGCTTTTTGCGACTAGTCGCAATTTGCGAGTTGCTATTGCATAAGCTTTGCGACTCGCAAAATCCGACTTGCTAATTGCGGGTCGCAAAATGGGGTCGCAAATGTTGCGAGTCGCAAACGGCTCGCATCGCTTTTTGCAAGTCGGAAATGGGGTTTTTGAATCCCATTTCCGATTTTGCATAGTCGCAAATAGCGATTCGGGCCATTTGCGACTCGCAAAAGTTTGCTACATCTGGCCCCTAGTCCCTAAAAACTGATCCAGGCATGCATAGATTTTGTGGGCATGTGAATAAAACATGTTAGGTGACGGTCCTTCCACAAGTCCCTCAATCCCATCTCATGGAGCCATTGCCTACTCTCTGTGCTCAGTTTCCTCAAGCCTCCCTGCCATTGGACTGAACGATCTAGGGTGTTGCTAAAGAGTATATTAAGGTCTCCCCTAATACCACCAGTCTATCTCTTGTAGTCATTACCTCCATGACCACTATATGGAGGAAGAATTCCTGGCTTTCATTGGGGGCATATATAGTGCAGACCCCTAAGGTATGGTCTCACAATTGTAGTTGGAATGTGTGTAGACGACCCCTAGTGTCAGCTATCCTAGTGCCCACTCTCCCTTGAAATGAGCAGGACAGCAGTACAGCTACCCCTGCTGTTTTTGAGGCACAGAAGAGAAGTATTGTGGTGGGAAGAATCTAGATTTGAGGCAGTGCCAATTGCTTGACACCAAGTGTGTCTCCTGGGGAAGACACACATCACTCCCCGACTGTTCTAGGTATGACAGTAAGGCTCATCTCTTAACTGGGTTACTCAGTCTCTTTACATTAAGGGAAAGAATTTGCAATGTGCTAGAAGGTGTGCCCGTGACTCAGCATTAGGGTTTGAAGCTCCGTGTTCTGTGGATTACTGTTATCTCTACAGAGATGCCCCAGTATGTCGTCAGTTATGCAAAACGGAATGACCCTGACAAAATGTAGCTCTCTGACATGTGAGTACCCCCGTCTATCTAACATAACAACAATAAACATAGTGTTCTGAGTAGGTCTTGAGCTCCAGGTAGAGCTGCAGGAGTTCTAATGGTGGCTGGTGGGTCAAGGGCCTCGGCCAGAATTATTTAGCAAACAATGACTTCCTTTGGTCTGGTCCTCCCCATACCCCCTCCCCCCCACAAGGGCATCACTACAAATCATTCCATGTTCTCGGTAGCTGCCAGCCATAGATAAGCTGTCAGGGTCCCCGGACAGTGTCTCCAGGACTCCTCTTCTCTACTTTGCTATAGTGTATGGGTCGGGTTGCAGGTCTCTTGAGGTATTTGGGCTGCTCCGCCACCTGCGTCCTTTTTGTGCCTCTCCGATTCTGGGTGCCTCGCCTTTCAAATCTTTCTCAATCCTCAGGAGCTCACATGCAACAGTGAGGGAGCAGATTTGGCGAAGTGTCCCCTCCCATCGAAAAATGAACCGGAATGGGTGTCCCTATGAGTAGAAGACATTACACTCTTGAAGAAAGAATTGATCACAGGGAGGAAATCCTTACGTTTCTGCAGTGATAGTGCCAAGGGATCTTGAAATAGCATCAGAGTATGGCCTCTGAACTTTAGGGGATGCTGTTCTCTTGCTTTACGTAAGATTTGCTTCTTCATGGGGCAGTCATGGATACATACTAAAATGTCTGCTAGGCGGGCATTCGCAGGTCTAGGAAGGCCCATTCTATGTGCAGGGTCTAGCTGTATTGTCAAGCTAGAAGGTGATTCCATTATCTGGGCAAAGAGGGCCTGCACGTAGGCCTGCACATTACCTTCTTCAGCTTCAGTCGGGGCCCCTCTAATACGGATGTTATTTTGTCTGGATCTGTTTTTCAAGTCTTCCGCATGGGCTTGCAAGTCAATTTGTTGCTCCTTGAGGCAGATGAAATCTTGTTGGAGTTGTTCAATTTTCTCATCTCGGGTTGGCCCCTGGTCCTCCAGTTCCAACACTGTCTCTGAGTTCCGCTACATCTCTACAAACGGTTTACAAATCTTAAGAGAGAGCTCTCTTGACTGCTTAGAGGTCACCCTTGAGGGACGCAAGTAATGCCTCCAGAAAGGAGCAATGAACAGGGCCCTAGGTGTTCTCATTGTTTGGGGTCTTATCCTGCTCGCCGGGGGCACCCCTCCCTGGGCCCCCGGGGATTTCAACAGCATGTCCCTGAGGGTGCGATCCTTTTGGTTCTGTGCAGCTGACATGGTTGAGGTCAACTGGGGAAGGCCAAGTACGTCTGGATGCGCCAGCCAAGGGTAGGACAGCTCTGCAGTCTACGATATCCCTCAGTGGGGTGGGAGCAAGATCAGTGTTCTGCTCTGCAATGGTGTTAACCTGTTTGTTTGTTGTAGGTGCCAGCGGCCCAGCTCTAGATCAATCTTCGAGTGTGACCGCCCAGAGAACCCTTCTTCACGCCTCTCATTTCTTATGGAAGGCTGGCTCACACCTCTAGGTGTGTGCATTAGGCTAAGTCCTCCCTCGTGCACAGGAAGACAGGTAGACTATGAAGAATTCTGACATGAATGTGGCCCCCAGCCGTGTAAGCCTTTCCACATGATGTGTGGTTTCCAGCCGCCAGGACTGCCATTGTTTGCTGCAGTTGGGGAATGGGGGTGAGTACGTTTATTGTCCGACCAAAGGGCCACTGTGAAGAAAAAGGCCGTCTGCCACTCAGTTAGAGATACCCTTCGTCCAGGTAATGCCAAGGTTATCCTAGGTCACTATTCCATGTTAAAGGCTGGCAGTCAGCTCAGTCAGTCAAGTCTTGTGTTCCCCCCAGGAGTGGCTGAGTGTGGCAGCTCGCTTGCCACTGGGCTGTTGAGGCAATAAGTCCCAGGCCGTGCTAGACCACCACCACTGCAGGGAGCGCCAGGGCACATGAGGACACCAATGCAGCGGCCCAGCTTCTGCACCTTCTTTGGGCTCTATGTTTACTGTGAGTCACTGCTCCTGAATGGGCTGCCCCCAGCACCAGCTGGGTGGTACTTTGCTGTGTCTCTGGTTATACGGGCCCAAAGGTCACGCAGGTCTAATCTGCCTGCTCCGGAGGTAGTTTTCTGGGCTCTACGGCCCACTTGATCGGTGTGAGGCGGGTGGGAGGGGGCTGGAGTTTTATGTGCTCTGAGCGACTGCTGCCTCGACACCCCTGAGGGCGAAGATGAGGATCCCTTTCCCTCAGGTTCTCCTCTTTCACTGGGCCCGTTGCTGGACTTTTGGAATGCACAGGTAGCCTTGGCTGCCTGTGCTGCCCGGCCTGTCTAGGCTTCACTGCTTTGTAGAGGAAGGAGGAGACTACAGGGTGAGCAAGGATGAGGTAGAGGGCTGATCCAAATAGAGGGGCTGGCACCCGGTCCAGCCTCCTCTTCCCCCACAGCCACTAGAGTATCATAGGCTCGCTTTCATTGAGGCTTTGGAGGGCCCCACCATTGCACCCCACCCTCCGACCTGCAGTAGCGCTCCTTGTGTTCCTCTGCCTCCACGACCCTCCTGATCTGCAGGCACTGCAGAGCGAGATCTGATCACTGCTGTGCTGCTTTCCCTCTGACTCGAGGGGAGGCTCTCATGGGTCCTCGGCTCCCGCGGCGCCGCTGGAGCGGAGAAGGCAGACTAGGTCTTGCAACAGGCACACAGCGCCTGCCATCTTGAATCCACACTTCCGAGCTATGGTACAGCCACCCCGGGACTCCAGTCGTGGCCTTCTCCTCTGCTGTGGGGGCACAAGATAGTGAAGCGCACTCCAGACTACATTTGGGTGATGGTCATGGAAGGGATCTGCTCACATTGGTCAGTGGCGGGAGGGAGCACTGAGAACCCGTCTTACGCTCTCGCCATGTTGGCCACGTCCCAAGTATGTTGATGTTATAGTACTTTAGAAATGTTATTTCCGCAATCATTTTTTATTCACCGTGACAACTGTGTGGCACATCAATTAAACTAAAAGTTATTTGTGGTATTTTAGCTTGGCCATAGTGAAGATCCATGCGTTTTTGTATTTTTAATCTTCAACTTGAAAGTCTGTTTTATTGCATATCTTCCTAAGCTGCAGGTATGTAGAAAATACCCCCTTTCTTGGCATGGTTACCCCCATTTTCTGCCTGTTGAATGTGTCCACTCCTGCTAACCAGGACCCCAGTAGTTTTGCTCTCTTGTGCTTGTACCTTTTTCTTCCCACAACTGGCATACTGGTCCCCTATGTAAGTCCCTAGTATATGGCACCTAGCTACCAAGGGCATTGGGGTTCCATGGGATCCCAATGGGCTGCAGCAGTTATTCTGCCACACATAGGGAGCCCATGCAAAGGGTTCTGCAGGCGTGAAACGAGTGCATGCACCCATTTTCACTACAGTTCACTACACCTGGTCACTATAAGTCACCCCTATGGTAGGCCCTCTCAGCCCAGAGGGCAGGGTGCAAGTACCTATGTGCGAGGGCACCCCTGCACTAGCAGAGGGCCCTAACAAACTCCAGATCCATTTTCCTGGACTTTGTGAGTGCGGGGATGCCATTTTACCCGTTTACTTGACATAGGTCACTACCTATGTCCAGCCACATAATGGTAACTCTGAACCTGGGTATGTTTGGTATCAAACATGTTGGAATCATGCCCCAATACTGTTGCAAATATTGGAAGTATGATTCCATGCACTTTGGGGGCTCCTTAGAGGACTCCAGCATTGCTACCGCCAGTCTTACAGGGTTTTCCGGGCAGCCCAGCTGCTGCCACCCCTCAGACAGGCTTCTGCCCTCCTGTTGCTTGATCTGATCAAGCCCAGGAAGGATGAACAAAGGATTACCTTTGGGAGAGGGAGGTAATACCCTCTCCCTTTGGAAATAGGTATGACTGGCCTGGGAAGGGTAGCCTCCCAAAGCCACTGGTTTGCTTTGAAGGGCCCATTTGGTGCCATCCATGCATAAACCAGTCTCTGCTCTGGAGCGAAACTGGACAATGGAAAGGGGAGTGACCACTCCCCTGTCCATCACCACCCCAGGGGTGGTGCCCAGAGCTCCTCCAGAGGGTCCCTGGGTTCTGCCACCTTGTTTCCAAGGTTGGCAGGGAACTCTGAGAGCATCTGAGTGGCCAGCCAGGCAGGTGAGGTCAGAGCCTCCTCCTGATAGGTGCTTACCTGGTTAGGTGGCCAATCCCTCTTTCAGGGCTATTTAGGGTCTCTCTTTTGGGTGGGTCCTCAGATTCGGCTTGCAAGATTCCAGCAGGACTCCTCTGCAACCTCTGCTTCAACCTCTGGCCTTTGGAACTGCATCTGGAATCCCCAGCACCCGACAAGCTGCTTCCAAGAAGAAAGGATTCTTCAGCAACATTATTTCCAGGGCTCCTGCCAGCTTTGCAACATTTTCCTCGCCGTGCATCCTCAGAAGACTGCAACTCTTTGGCCTGCACAAGAAGAATCTCGCTTGGAGTTAAGGAGTCACTCCCCTGCAACCGCAGATACCTACAACAAGCGACGACTGGCTGCATGGATCCTCTCTCCTGCTGAGCTGCGTGGATCCTGCATCACGGGTGGTGGTCTTGAGTAGTACTCTTGGTCCTCTCTGCCAGCTGTCCAACTTTGGTGGAGGTAAGCCTTTGCCTTCCCACACAGAACAGTACCCCTGTGTACTGTGTCTCTTGCAACTGCCAAGGCTTGTTTGCATCTCCTCCAAGGGATCTTCAGGTGACGTGTAGCTCCAGCCCCCAGCACTCCATCCTGCAAAGCACAGCCTCCTGTGACTCCCCCTCCTGGGCCTTGCTGGTTCCCGGCAGCACCTCTTTTCCATTAACCGTGAGTTTGCCTTTGCCAAGGCTTGTTGGTCGAAATTCTGCAACAACACCTGACTGCAATCTTCCTTCCAGCGTGAGACATCTTCCGCATCCATCAGGAACTCTTCTCCAGCTCCAGGGCTGCCATGCTGACCTGTTCTTGATTACCGTCGACCAACTCCTGCATCCACAGCTGGGTGGGTAGTATCTCCTACTCCTCCTGGACTCCATTGTGACCCTTGGACTTGGTCCCCTCTCTCCACAAGTCTTCTTTCTTCAGGAATCCACTGCTGGTTTTCTTGCAGTCTTCTCTGGGTGTCTTCTTTTTCTTCTTTTCTACCTTTTTGGGTGGTTTGGGGGAAAATCCAGTGTTTTACTCCTGCATTCCTGGTCACTGGGGGGGGGGGTACTGTGTTACTTACCTCTGTGGTTTTCTAGTACCCCCAGCTCCCCTCTACACATTTTACTTACCTAGGTGGGGGTACCTTGTTTGCATTCCATTTTTTTAGTATATGGTTTGTGCTCCCCCTAGGGCCACTGTTGGTTATTGATATTTGCACTGTTCTCTAACCTTTTCTATGCCTGTTTCTGATTATTAGTGTATATATTTAGTGTATTACTTACCTCTTAAGAATGGGTTACCTGTCTAGTATTTTGAGGTGATTTGTTCCAAAAATAAAGTACCTTTATTTTTGTACAACTGAGTGTTTTCTGTCATGTGTGTAAGTGCTGTGTGACTACAGTGGTGCTGCATGAGCTTTGCATGTCTCCTAGATAAGCCTTGGCAGCTCATCCACAGCTACTTCTAGAGAGCCTGGCTTCTAGACACTGCCTACACATCACTAAGAGGGGACACCTAAACCTGGTATAAGGTGTAAGTACACCAGGACAGCTTCCTACAAGGTGTCATGGTACGAGTCTTTGGCTAATAAAAATACCATTGTGCAAAGAAGATAAGAATGCCTGAGAAGATGTGTTACCAAGGTGTAGAGGAGTAGCTTGAACATGCCAGCCGAACTTTTGTGAGAAATTCCTGAGCATGGGATTGAACCAAGGCTGAACTGATTTAGTTTCAAAAGGCTCAACTGTCAATTAGACAAATGATTTACAGAACTGTTGTTCCTTAGAAGATTTTGGCTGCGATGTCAGCTTCTGGAAGAATCAAGATTTAAGTGTGGTTTAGTTTGTTGTAGATTCAGATTCTCCCTGCCCCTTTGTCAGAGCGGACCTCTCTGAGGTACAGACCTCACACTTTTTTCCTTAAGGGGCTTCATGCTACCCACACCTCTCTTAACAAGAACTTCTACAAAAGTTCTGTAGGTAGTGCTGACACTTTTCCTGAAATCCCTTTAGTGTTCAGAAAAGTTAGGAATTTAGGTTCAATGGTTAGGCAGAATAAATTGAGTTTGGTTTTAAAGCATCAGACGCTTTTCCTTATTTTCTGTATTATGACTATTGAAATATTGATTCTGCGCTTGGTGATTAAATTTGATGTTGTGTGGCACTTTAATTCTCCTTTGGTGATTTTGTATATTTATACCATGATTCTAAGACTCCTTTATGTAAATTTGACTTTGAATCTTCAATAAAACCCTTTTAAACATTATCTTGATCTCTGAGATTCAATGCGTGGACAACAGGTTACACTATGATTTGCACTGAGAATGTTAATGTGTGTCTCCCTACTCCTTGGAACTCGTAAAAAAATGTATCGAGCCCCAGACTGAGATAAAGTGTACAGAGCCGGACAACACTCTTCCAGTTCTCCCCCAATAGTCTTGGCAGGTCAAACCTGCCGAACTTTATCAGGGGAAAAAGTCAATTAAGAAACTCCAGAAATCCATATGTTAAATACTGATTCTGCACTATGAGCCTCACTTTGAAGTTGAAAACTCAGAAGAGCAGATATTTACCACACATAGTAAATACCACACCCTGTTATGCCCAACTTGCAATAAGTGTCAAAGGTATGTGCTCTTTAACGTTGAAAGGCAGGCCTGGTTTGGAAGTACGTGAATGGCTAGGCAGCAGCTAAAGGGCTGTGCTTTCACAGTTGGAATCCAGATTCACACTTTATGCTGGCCTCTTTCTGTTTCCATTGTACCTCTCATGCGGTTGCTGGAGATGGCTCAACTATTCATAAAGAAAAACATTCTTCTCTCTTTCACATGCAGCAGGCCCTATGTAGAGAATACGTATTGGGTAGTTAAAGCTGGTTAAACATGCATTTATTTTTATGAATAATGAATGTAAAAAATGAATGTCTGCTTAGTGTACTGAAAACAGAAAATATTTACTTGAAGTGAGATGGATTATTCAGCAGTACTAGAGGTGCAGCTAAAACTCAAGGTGCAAAGTATGAGGTAGCAGAAAGGCTGCCAAGTTTAAATGTATTATGTACACTAGACACCAATTATGCCACCTCAATATCAGAGCCAGAACTTTTCAATATGTATGCTGTACTTTAAAAAAGTACTAACTTAGTATAGTACTAACAGTACAGTACTTAGCAGGACCGAAAGGCATTTCAAGAGAAAGTAACAGAACGTCTCAGCTAAGGTGTGTTGTAACAAGTAACTAGGAGAGGAAGAGGCAGAATGTAATTAAAAGATTCACCAAAAAGCAATATGAGGGAAGTAGCACTGGCGAGACCTTAACAGAACTGAAAATAATGCCAATAAGTTCTAGCCTAAAGTCAATGTTAGAAAATAAGTGCAGAATTGTGCATTAGAAAGAACTTTGGGCCAGTAGCACTTTATCCGTCTTTTCGTTTCTTTTTTTAAAATAAAATTTTTATTTATTTATTAATAACGAGAACCAGAAACAAAGGTTAACAAGTAATTCGACCCATATGCTCCAATGCATGTCCCCTGATGTACAGCTCATGTACAAGAACCCTCAACAATGCCACAGCCTTCAAACCCAGTCCCCGAACTACATCTGGTTTCTAGACCTCATGGGTCTTAAAAGTGCATATCTCACTGTCTAATTACTAAGGCAGGCAGCAGCAAGGCTCAAGCTGGATCCCCCAATATAGACCCCAATCTTTCCAAAACTTACTATGTTTTGGAGGACAGCCTATGGCAATGTACATTCGTTGTTCCAGACTCATGCAAAAGTCTAACCCCTTTTTCCACCTTCCCAGTGTCAGGGTCTCTGTATCCTTCCGAGCTTTAGGACTGTCCTGCTTGGCTACGACCATGCCTGGACACAGACGGCCCTCTTATACCTGTTGCTATTCAGATCACTTGTGATGTGTAGTAGCATGAATTTAGGCTCAAACCCAACACAGCGCCCCAACAGGTGAGAACCCCTTCCTAGAGCAAGACGAGTTTTTCACAGCTCCAGGTAGTTAGAAATCCCCCTGCGTTTAGTGCACTGTAAAGAAATTGGTGAGGCAATCATCCCCATTTTCCACAGTTTGTCCCTAGTGATATGAGTCCGGAATAGATATTTCAGCTGTACAGCGGAGAACTGGGTTACAATGACAAGCTCCCTAGAGGACTCCTGAGCCTCCAACCAGTCATCTTTAGTGAGAAAACCCAGGTCTTGAGCCCGAGCATTTTGAAGGTGATGAAAGGAGTCTGGTTTGTTAACCATGAGGGATTTTTGTATAAGGGAGATTTTGCGGTCCCTTTAGTAACACCTTAGCTTCTAGTGGACCGTATTCAGGGACAGCGTCCAGGTCAGAGACATAGGGTGTAAATGCATGCCTAATCGACAAGCTGCTGTAAAATTGACCACAGGGGAGGATATATTTCACATGTTAGTCCGTAAATGATTTAAGTGTAATTCCAGTCATAAGATCCCACAATTTCAAGATTCCAATGAGATCCCATTATCTAAAGCCCTGCAACCCGGACACTTGCGAAAGGCACCTTCCACTCCACAGAGGGGTCTCCTGTGTCAGGCACCAAAACCACCCAAGGGTTACATTCCAGATCTTGAATCTACTGCATGGCCAGAAGAAAAATCAGTAAAGACGGTCCCCCATACAGTAGTTATGATATTGGGTTTTCCTAATTGCCCATCCTTCAAACATATAGGCAGGGTCCTCAAACCTTCTAAACGCCATTCATTAAGGAACACAAAGAATGAGGGCCTGTATTATCATCCTAAAAGTTGGATTTAAAACATTCAGTCAATGTAACCAAGACCATAATCCAGTCTTTACTCAGCCTAACCAGCTGCGGCTGTAAGTTCTTATCCATGCCCGCTTTCTGTTACTGGTGATGTACACTCTCAGATACACGACCCCTCTTTAAGGACCTGTATATCATCCACCCAGGCCATCCAGGAAAGGAGAGCATCAACCTGGTATATGGATGATTTTGCTGTGTTAACCCAGAGCCCAGTGAAACTCACATAGACGTAGAATCTGAAGGACCAGTGGCCCCGCCACTGCTGCTCATCCAGAAAAATAAGGACATTATCTGGGTACAGTGCTATTCTCTCTGCTACACCTGGTGCCCGGTTGAACCCCTAACCCTCAGCCACTCTGCCAAGGGTTTAAAGCAAAGACAAAGAGTTGACAATGGGCACCCTTGTCGCCTTCCTTGCTGTATTGGGAACTTGTCTGATACAGATCACTATATGGAAAGGAAGTGGAGGATAAGCTATGATGCCACAAGCAAATTAAACTATTAAAAAAACATTAAAAAAATTCCAGTATTCCATAAGAAAAGGTTGGATTAACAACCTCAGTTTTAAGATCAATAGTTCTTCCAATTCACTTAAGGAGTTACACGAAATATATAAAACTCCTTTATAAAACCAGCAAGTATGGGCGCTGGTCCACTACCTTCTAAGACCCGCTGCAACATGTTAGCCAACTATTTTCTCAGGAAAACAAGTAGTATATATGATTCATTAGCACGGGAGTCAGACTGTAAGGGCACTTCTAATTGCTCAGCACAGGGTGGTTTGGTAAAAGAGGAATTAGCCACTTTCCCGCAGATTAGGAAGGAAGATGTTACTGGTCTTGCTAAACTGTGAAAACAGGCTCCCTGCTTGATCCAGCACCTCTCGAAATTCCGATGAAAGGAGGAGATGTAATCTTTTCAGTGTTGACTGACATTTACAACTGCTTACTGGGAAGTAGCAGGGTTCTAGATGCTTGGAAACATGCTATTACCAGATCTCTGCTTAAAAAAAAAACCTTGGATCCTGCGATAGGTGAGAACCACAGACCAATTTCAGTACTTCCTGGCATCAATAAACTACTAGAGAAATGTATAAACAAACTATTCTTCATTTTGTTTTTAGAATCCCATAATATACCACAACCTACTCAAACACATTTTCAGCCTGGATGCAGCACAGGAACAACATTCTTAGTGGTCACTGAAGAGCTGAAAATGGTCCTTGACCAAAAGGGATCAGCCGCGGTCATTTTGCTTGACCCGAGCGCTGCATTTGATACTGTCTGCTATTCAATTCTACTTCAAAGATTAGAAGAGGCTGGGATTCTTGGTCTAGCACGAAAATGTCTTGCCTCCTCCTTAAAAAATAAAAATTTTCAAGTTAGTGAAGGGACTTTTCACTCAGCCTACCATTGTTTAAAATGTGGGGTCCCGCAGGGATCCTCACTGAGTCCCATACTTTTTAATCTTTATGTTTGCCTACTTTCAGGTATCTTATGTTCTCATGGATCTTCAATTGTGTCATATGTGGAAGACACACAGATTATTATTTCACTCTTTTCCAATACAGGAGTAATATGACACCAACTTAATTACTGCTTAAAACAAGTTGCAGACGTGCAGACCAAATGGCTGCCAGCTGCCTAAAATTAAGAGGTGATAAAACTGAGGTATTAGTAGTTGGCAATAATCCATCCTTATGGAATATATTTAGCTGGCCTAAGTCTCTCGGACACTACTCCTCCTCCAAGGCAGCAGTAATAAGCCTGGGCTTTATAACTGATAGTATACTTACTATGGAGGCTCAGGCCAGAAAGCTGTCATCAAGTTGTTTTGTTCTACTAAGAACCCTCAGGAAGCTGCTGGGCTGGCTACCAAGCCCTGTGCAGAGTGGCTGTACAAAGCTTTAGTACTATCACGCCTAGACTTTGGAAACTCCCTATACTTGGGGAGTCCGCAATGAGTGATAAAAAAACTCCAATTTGTCCAAAACTCTGAGGCCCAGATTCTTATGGGAATTCCAAGGCATCAGCTGTTTTGCCCGCACTACCCACGCTATATTGGCTGCCGATACAAAAAAGGATTCAGTTTAAAGCTCTATGTCTGGCCGAACATGCATTGCACATGAAGGAGTCCCAAATCTTACAATATTTGATTTGTCTCTATTTTCCCAGGAGAGAGCTAAGATCTGGGATCCTAAATCTACTCTCCACCCCAGGGTGAAGGAAGCCAGGAGTGGAGGGTGCTTGTTTGCATACTTAGGGCCTCATTATAAGTTTGGTGGTCTTACAACCGCCAAACTTGCAGTGGCAGTCCGACCGCTAGATTACAAACAACACTGGCTATTGGACCGCCAGGATCACGATCCCGACGGGGTGGTGGCAGTCGTAGTCATGGTCAGCCACAGCGGTGCCTCTGGCAGCATTGCCATGCTGATCACGACTCCACTTTCTGCCAGCCTTTCCATGGCAGTATAACCGCCATGAAAAGGCTGGTGGAAAGCCAGTGCTGGGGGCCACAGGGAGGCCCATGCACTGCCCATGCCAATGGCATGGGCAGTGCAGGCCCCCCCGCTAGCACTGGCCTCAGCTCCCTTTAGGGAGCCAAGGCCAATGGCATGTCACTGTTTCCGCCGAACTGATTGGGGGGCAACGTTGTAATGCAATGTTTGCGCCAGTCAGCACAGTGGAAACATCATAATACAACTGTCCCTTTAGTCCCCAAATTATGGAATACCCTACCATTAGCTCTCAGGAAGAATGACAATGTATTCAGGTTCAAGAAACAGCTCGAGACATCCTTATTTGCTTAAAACATGATGATTTGGAGTCTGGTGGATCTTTTAGCGCTGGGAAGCCCGTTCGGTAGCTATGAGCTTATTAACTGCTTTGAATTTAAGATAATTAATCCATACTGCCATGGCCTTATGGAGCACTTAGACATAACTGATGTAACAGGGGCAATGTTTATTTTTGAAAGTAGGAAAAACAGATACTTCCACCCACCAAGCCGAAGGCCTTGTGGAAATCGACCAACAATCACTCTTGGGTGCCAGATAATCTGTCGAACAAGGCCAAAGCAATCTGAACTTGTAGAATACTGTGTCTGGTGGCTCATTTGGGCATGAAGCATGACTGGTCTGGGTGGACCTGTAAGCTCAGGACTTTTAGTAGGTGGTTCGTAAGGGAGTTAGCCCAAACTTTCACTCTGATGTTAAGAAGGGATATATCATATGAGGAACATTGAGCTGCAGGTTGGCCCACCTTACGGATAATCACAATATCGGTCATTTGAAGGTCCGGCTGGAGTACTCGCCTCTGTAGAGCTGCCTGGAAAATGTCCATGAGTGGTGCTTCATGCATTTACTATAAGGCTTTGTAAACCTATACTGGGAACATCTTCATCTTCCATTCTGTTTTTTAGTGAATTGTAATTGGGTCATGGCTTCTCACAGTTCAATTGTGATGCTCCCTTTAGGAAGTGTTCTCTCATCTGAGCTTAATCCTCGGGTAGGAAAATCTGCCATAAAGGTGGTCAATGTAGACTTATCAGGAAGATGGGGCTGTGCATAAAGGTCTGCATAATATTGTGCGACTCTTCGTGTGACAAGGAGCCCACCGTTATTTTATTGACTTATTCAACTAGAACATGCAAGATGGGGTCCCTTGCAGGGGTATTTGCACAAAGGCAACATAGGGTGTTGCTGGCTTTATTCCACAACTAATATGTACAACTTTGGGTGGTGAGCCACACCATCTGTGCTTCATTTAACAAAGTCTGTTGGAGGACACATTGTGTGTGTAGTGAAACCCAAAAAAGGGCCGTCTCAGGAGGCACCAAGGAGAGTGAGTCTAATTCCAGAATATTTGTCTTAAGATCAGTGGTTTCTTTCTGCATCTTCCGCTTCTTGCCTGCCTTGTCGCAAATGATCTCTCTTCTCAAAGTGGCAAACAATGCCTCCCAGATTGTTCCTCTTGAGCTGACTGCCTCCTTGGTAATTGTGAAATATCCGTCAACTGCTTTAAGTGTGGGTCTGAAAGCATCCATGTACCTAGACACTAACTGGTCCCACTTTGTCCAGGTTGCTTCTTGTGTTCCATCAGGGAGTGATTCAACAGACCGCTCACCAGCATGCACATTCCAAGTCCAAGCAACTAAGGAGCTTCAGGTCTGGGCAAGAGAAAATATTCCAACCTGGAGAACACCCTATGTGACCCAGAGAGAAAAGTGAAGCACCTTTTAGGTGAAAAAAAGTTGCCATGCATGAATCAGACCATTGGTTTCCAGAAATCTTTCTAAGTGTGTTGGCCCTGCGCGCCTCCCCGGCACCTCATGGATCTGTCCATCACTGTCTCCCTCACCCTGTTCAGGGCCCCCCTCAGCACCCAAGCCCCTGTGGCTAGCTGCATTACCAAAATAAGAATGCCTACTGACTGCTATATATCTGCCCAAATTGGTTTGAAAAAATCTGGGTTTCTTTAAAGGAGATATGACTAGGAAGCAGGATTGCCACTCCTCTCAAACTCCTAGCGAACCCACGCGTAAATTACCTGGGGGGGATCCCAATCTAGCCAGGACCGGTCATGTTTTGCCACCTTAGATGGGTTTCCAGAAGAAAAGGTGTATCCAGCCCAATATGGCGAGCTGCCTTCAAGATGGCCCCTTTGAACACTCTATGCAACAGACAATTAACATTATAAGTATTAATCTGCAAACAGCCCTCTACTGTATCATGTTGCTCAGCCACTGGGGGTTTTACCAAAAATGTAATACAAAACCTTATATTATTTCTGAGTGGCAGGAAGTCCCACTCAACCTCCTCCCTATACTTCTAAAATGGGAAGTACCTATTGTGGAATAAACTGGGAACAATTGTCAACAAGGCAACTGATGAAAGTATCCCTTTGTACTAAACCCCCATGTCCCATCCCATAACTCAACCACCTGAACTAAAGAATGCATTGGGAGTAGGGCACACCTTGTGCGGCTCTCTCTACCAATAATATAAAAAAGAATGGAAACAAAGCACACACAATATGCTGATAAAGGGGAACAGAATTCCAAGCCTGCCTCTAAAACATGGCTCATCACCATCAGATGCACAGCATTGGTATTTAGGACTGTCAGTATCTGCCTCCCCAGACTGATGTCTCTGTCTGTTCTTCTGAATCCTTCTCTGGAAATTATCTCCAGGCCTCCAAGTCTACCCTTCTCTCCAGATGCCAATGCTTGGGCCGGGGGAGCCCTGTTTCCGGAAACCAGGATGCTCTTCCAGGCATAATGAAGAATATATGGCTTTATGTCCATAGGAGACCTTAATGCTGGCCAGGGAAAGTAGCATGTATTTAAATTGTATGAACTTCTTTTTTTGCTTAATGCGCAGCTTTGCTATTGTACTTTCAATGTGAAGTCGAGGAAACCCATGACCCATGAGGAGCCCCATGTCAGAGTGTCCAGTTTGTGAGTGATCCTTGAAATTGTATTTCTGTCAGCAAAGTTGAATATGCAGGCAAGGAAAGGCTATGGCGGTACACCCGGGGAGGGGGTGTGAGACCAAATACGTATCATCATGCTCCACTATAAAACACAGCAAGACATACTCCAATACACAGGATTTTTTCCACTGTGTGATGGATTGGGTCAGGGCCAATCCCTTGGAGCCCTCTGAGATGCCAGCTATCCAGGTGTTGTTACGCTTTGACTGTCCTTCGGCATCTTCCACTCTGATTTCTAGTTTATATCCTGTTTGCTGAAATCAATTTTGTTTTAAAACCTTCAGATGGATTTTGTTGCCGCTGAAACGTGTCCCTCAGCTTCTGTGACCATGTTCACAGTGTTCCATAAGTCCGGCTATATTAGGAAAAGGTCAAGGCTGAGTTTGACAATCTTTCCCTCTAAGCATGCCCTCGACTCTTACATCACCTGCAAATTGAGGTTGTGCGGCCCACAATCAGGTTTGTGGACGTCAATGACATACCACACTTAGCCTCTGCTGTTTGTTACCCATTATTGTCACTGTTTTCTAGTTGGGCAGGTGTCATGTACTCTACTGTGACCTCTATTTAGATATGCTATGTACCTATGTACTGTAGTTTGACTGTGCAGTTTCATGATCTATTTAACTAAGTACAAATGATTGGAACTTGTGGTGCTGATTAGTTAAAAGCCTGTGTTTTCTGCTAACCTCAAAGTTACCTGATATGCTTGCTTGTTGTTTTTCACCTTCCACTACATTTCATTAAAGTCTTCAATTTCCTGCCCCAGTCTTCTGACAGAAACAGCCTTCTATTTTGCCAGAAAACACTCAGTAATCTTCAGGAAGGCTCGAGTGTCTAATGTGTTTATTTAGTCAATCTTCGATACCCTGCTGTATTCTCCTGCCAGAGACAGCTTTCTAATTGACAGGAAAACATCTGTAACCTTCAAGAAGGCTCCAGATTAACACTTGTATGACAGGCTTTAAAAACTATTTTCAAACTCATACCCTGCTTGGCTTTGTCGATCCATCTTGAAAGAGAGCTCTCTCTCACATCAGCACCATCCCTGGATTCTGATCTGCACCACGTGCAACAATCGTAAACTCAACATCTTCGTTTTGAAGTTGGGGACACTCTGTTCCTTTGAGAAAGCTTCCAAGAATACTGAACCTCGGAAACTGGTTAATCAACCGGCACCGCTGTACCCCACCCCATCGGCTTGAGTCCTACCATTTTTTGGTGATTAACACTTCAGCTATTCCAGCCCATTACACGGACCTAAGCTTAGTGCACTAACTGCGCACTTCTACTTTAAAGACATTCTAGCAATTTGATTAAGAAAGCCTTGGCTAAAGGAAATGCACTAGTTGTGTGAAGAAACACAAAGGCCAAATAAACACTTCAGAGTCATCTGAGCAAAGGCTTAAAGCATAAATGCTCAGGATTCAGCACAGGCATCAGTGCTCAAGGTTCCTTCACATGATTTCTATTTTCGTATACTAATTCTTGTTTGGTGTTTTTCATGGAGGACTTGCACCTCAGGCCGACTGTAAAACATTCATGTATGGTTGCCTGAAACAACTGTGTTCTTCTAGCAGAGTCCCTCTCCAAAGTGTGCCGTTCCACTGGAACTTTAGGGGTTCTCCTTAGAAGGATTAACACCCATGGGCCCTCCAGGTACATCTGAACCATTGCGCTCTTGCTCGCTCTCTCACCAACCCTTCCTTTCTCCAGGGTTAGTCACCAGAAACATTATCTCTTCTGATATCAATCATTACCTTTATGGCAAAGCGATGAAAGACTTTTGATTCTGCAGACGTCCAGGGAATTGGTGAGTGGCCCTGGTATTACATAAAGCCAAGTTTATGAAAAATTAGTCTGCCCAAGCAAAGAACGAGTCTCAGGACCCCAATGACTCTCAAGATTGGTCCATAGACCGTTCTGAAGATAACCCATCTGCAGCAGACAGGACCAAACCCCTCACTATTGTCTAAGTAGAATTGCAAAACCTATGCCAGGACATCAAGCACTGAAGTCAGAATTCCAAAGATACAAGCGTAGGACTAGCCTCTGACCTGGGAACCCAGGAACGACACCCAAGACCATACTTACCAATCAGCTACCTGGCAAGTTAATGAATACCAGTCCCACAGCGCAGGGAGGTCCTGAAGGGGGGCCTCCAGGGAACACCAATACTCAAATGGATGTGATCAGTATCATACCCACTGTTTTCACTGATCACCTATTCCAGATAATGTTATATCTGATTTTTGACTACTGTGTCTGGCCCTAGGCTGTAAATATCTGAGATGGCCTCTTTTTCTTGCCATTCTGTATTATTGCTGGGCCAGGCTTTTCTTAGTCTTAATTTTAGATTCTCTATTACTCCTGGTTCTAGATTATCTTCAGGGGTGTACACTTCTATATAATGTCTACCTCCTGATTCTAAATAACGGCTGTGACTGTTTCTGGGTCTGGAGGCTCTGGAGCACCTGGTTTCTAACTCTTTCCAGGTGTGTTGTGTTCTACACCATATGCGGTACCCTTGATTTCTGTTCCTGTATTTCTAAGAATTTCTGGGAAATTGGTCTGTTGGTCGACTGGGGTGTTCCCTGGTCAAGCAACAGCCACAATCCCTTGCAGGGGAAAACACAAAAAGTCACTAAATTAATATGTGCTTAACCCTGAGTAGCTTGGCTCAAAAAAGCAGTAAGGCTTGAATTAGAGGAAATGTGTAAAGTGTTTATGCAGCACACAACCTGAGATAAAGTGGAAACACAACACAGGAAAAATCTCAAACCAAATTAGAAAAAGAGTAAAATGTAATAAATTATTTGACACCAAAACAACAAAATCCAATCAGTAGAACCAGAGTTCTGTATTTTTTATCATTTTTAGCTCCTAAAAGATCAAAGAGCCAACCGTGGACATCTAGTCGCGCTAGACCGGGTAAAGGCAGAAAAATATGGCTGATCCTAATGGAGTGCGGTTCAGATACAAGTGGATTGGGCCCGGTCAGCGCTTAACTTTGGACTTGGAAAGATTCTTGAAAAAACTGTTCTGAGAAGGTAAAGTTCAGGGGGGCAAGGCTACAGAAGTTGTCTGAGAAAAGAGCGTCATTGTTGGATAACCTTGGTTTAAAGCTCTGGTGAAGATTTCTGTTTGGACTTGGTGTCTGAAATCGAGGACGAAAATGTCCAGTGGGACGAGGCTGAGGCCTGTAGCCGAAGACAATTCCACAAGGATACCCCTTTAGCGAAGGGCCGCTGGAACCGATTTCTTGCTGCAGAGGAGAAGACAAAGCGGGAGAAGCCACAAAGTCAATCCAACCGGCAATGGACCTCAGGCGGATAGGCAGGTAGGTTAGTCACAGTGTCTTCCTGGTTCTCAGATCAGTTTTTGGCTAAAATTTGTCCAAGTCCTCATTTTTGGGATTTGGCCCTCTAGAAACGTTAGCAGCATAACCACAGGTCCAGGACTGGTGGACAACTTCTTGGGATTTCAGGACTCACTCAGGCTGGGACCAGGTGCAGGTTAAGATGGTGGGTACCTTTCTATGTCCTATCGCTCTGAATAGGAGGCCAGCAAACTAGCCCTTGGAGTCACTCTGGTAGTCTTGGGTACAGGTGAAGCTGTACGGCTCAACAGCAGCGCTGGCCTGTGAGGGTTCAAGGCAGGTTCCAGGCAGGCAGCCAAGCAGCCCTTCTAAGTACTGCAGCAGTCTGGCATAGGCCACACCATCAGGCAGTCCTCTGAGAACGCTTTTGCAGTTCCAGTAGTGAACTGAAGAGTTGGTGTCTGAGGTCCCCTTTTTATATCCCAGGGCCCTCTTTCAGGAAGGTGGGAAAAGCTTTCAGACAGTGGTTTTGACATATGGAATTTTATGACGCCCCTGCCCTGGCTCCAACCTGACTACAGTGACAATGGGTATGTGTTAGATCCTTATTGTGAGGGCAGAGAACTCCCTGTTAAGCTGCAAGTGGAGCTGTGCTCAGCTCAGCCCACTCATTCTTCCAGAAGCTAGCCCATCAAGGCACACCTAATCCCTCTACAGTGTGACTGTCTGGGAGGAAGCCCCAAAATCATACTGTCAACTACACTCAGTCATGTGACCCAAGACAGACTGCAAGCAAGCACAGAATGGCTAATGGTGGGAAAATGCCTATTTTCTATAAGTGGCATTTTCAAAATTGTAACAAAATAATCTAACTTTACCATTATGAAGTGTTTATCATTACAATTTCATAGATACCACACGACATAGCCACCTGCTCCCAATTAATAATTACAACTTATTAAATGTAATAAGGAATCCCCAATGTTACCCTATGGGAGGAGTGGGCCTCACAGTAGTGAAAAACAAATTTGAGAGCTTTTTTTTTTTTTTTACTATCAGGACACGTAACACTTATAAGCACATATGCAGCCTTTTACTTACACAGCACCGTGCCCTATGGGCTACGTACGGCCCTCCTTAGGGGGGACATGTCATAAAAGGACAGTTTAAGGCCTGGCAGAGGGGTGTAAAAGCAAAGTCGACATGGCAGTTTAAAAATTAATTCAGCCTGTATTGGCAGGCCAGGGACGCTTTAAGGTACTACTTAAGTGAGCAACACAATACGTGATGCAGGTCCAATTGTAGCATTTAATTTACAGGCCCTAGATATATAGTAAACAACTCTACAGGGGACTCACAAGTAAATTAAGGTGCCCATAAGTTTTAATCCAATCATACCAGGTGTAGGGGAGTGAGCACAAGCATGTTATCACTGATTAACAGTGGTAAAGTGCACAGAGTCCTAAGGCCAACAAAAACGAATTCAGTAAGAAATGGAAGGAAAATGTTTGGGGGTGACACTGCAGAAAGGGCCAGGTCCAACGGATTTATATTGTAACTCTTTCAGTCTTGTTATACGCTGCATGTGTTGAAGATGATCCCTGACCTTGCTTCTAGGTATGTTATATAGCATCTGGCTCCTACCTTGGTTCTAGAGTATTTGTGTTACTGTTGGTCCCTCGGTCTGCTCTAGATTGTCTGCATTGTGCCATGCATCCAGCTCTGATCCCTGAGAGTTCTACTGTTCCTGGTGCCTGATTTTGTTCAGATACTGGATGATGTAGTTTGTCTGACTTAGTCTTTCTTTCTGAACAATAAATTGGACCTGGTTCCTTGCCATGGTTGTAGGCTGCCTGCATTACAACTGACTCTAGGTCTGGATGCTGTATTTTGTATTTGATCTCAGATTCTGATTCTAGACTCCCGAAATGGTCCATGGCTACTTCGTATTTCGTTTCAGACTCTGGTACTAAACACTGTGTCTTGTTCTAGACATATCATACCTCTGTTCCCATCATATAACTATTTTTCATAGTGTGTGAGTTTTTAAGCCATGTATTCAATTAGATTTTCCTTATATCATCACTCTACTCCTTCACTGTAGGTTTCAATGCCATACAACTCACATTGTAACTAAAATCATAATGCTGAATGTAATCCTCAGTGTCTGCCTTCTTCATATCGGTTTCTGCTTTTGGTCCTGCATGATTCTTTAGCTTTCTCTAGTATTTGTTTTCTGTTACTGCATTCCTAGAGCCTCCCTTTGAACATATGAGCACAGGACGTATCATGCTATGCCCTTACATGCCACTAAAAGTGTAGTGTAATGTTATGACCCTTAATGGTTCCTGGCATACATTGGTCTTAAGTCCTATCCTTTTCTTAAGGTTCTAAAGTCAGCAAAGGGGTGTAATGTGCTTTCTTTTCAAGTCTGATTTGTTTCTCTCAATGTTTAGACCAAGTTGTTTCCTTGTTTCTAGATTTACAATCTCTAAATCGGTGTCATTGCAAAGAGGCTCCTTGGTAGCAAATACCCCACAGCAGTTCTCATTATGTAACCCCTTCTGGTCCAGGTATGCACACATGTAGTCTCTCCTTTGAGGCACCTTAAAGTGGTATCATTTGTACTCTTTCTGGGCATTAGCTACATTTGTGCTTTCTATCTAAATCTCCTTGAAAGAAATCCTGCTGGTGTTAACTTTCTCGTGCTCTCAACACAACAGAACACAACCCTTTCGAGGATAAGCTACAGTTGAGGAAATACATGTTCACAGAGTGAATTCCACAACCTCCTTTGATTCTATGCTTTCTCAGGTGAATCTTTGTGGTTACAGGGAACAGTCTCAGAGGCCCATCTGGCTCAAAGCCCCCAACCCCTTCAGACCCTTCTCAAGCTTCATGCCTTTTTCACAGAAATATCAGACTCCATAGTTCCATCCAAAAATTCCTCCTCTCCGTTCCCTATGCTCAAGATTCCCACTTATTTAAGCTTCGCCTTATAGAACAAAACGTGTTTCCAGTCAGTCCTTTCAAAATCAACACTGGATCCTTGCTCCCTCCTGATTTCAACCTGCTTCCCTAGTTTACATAGGCCGTCTGGTCAATTGGTTCCTAATCCTTCTGCTTGTCTTCTTTGTTCAGGTACTCCTTTGTCATCCTGGATCTGGTCTTCTGACCCTGGTCACCACTGACATGGTCCTCTTAGCAGTGATCCTCCTGGGTCTGTTTCCTTGTCTTTATCCCTCTGCCCTTATTGTCCTAGTGTAGCCTATGTAATCCCTGCAATACTGGTATAAGGTCATCCTGAGTCTGACCCTCTGGGACCTTCTAATTCAGATCCTGCTGGGCCTGGATGTCTTGGTTCTCTTCATTTCTTTCCGATCCTCTTGGCCCTGCTGACCTAGTCCTGATCCTGTACCTTCTAGTCTTGATACCTCAAGTCCTGATCCTGCTAATCCTCTTGGTCCCTCTGGTCTCTTGTGTCAAGGTCTTCTTAGGCCTCGGTCTCGTGGTAATTGTCCTCTTGGTTTGGGTTATTCCTATTCTCATGGCTTCATTACTTTTCTGCTTGACACTGCATCCTCTGGTCCTGGCACTCTAGATCATTTCTCTTTGTTTAGGTTCCCCTGAGCCTGGTTATTTTGTTCCTATTATTGGAACTGTGCAGTATTCCAACAAACATACCAAGGGAGTTGGGTCCAATAGTTTTCCAAATTATCTCTCCCAGATCCCGCAGCACTCTCTGCTAGCAAAGTTCCATAAGTGGGAACAACACGCAGACTGTGTGAGCAGAATGTATGTGTACATGTGAGGGTACAATGCTTAGAGATATTAGTGCTGAACAGAAAGTGTGCTATACATGTACACTAGAGTGAATGTGCCCGCAATGGTACAGGGTATGGAGGACCCTGGGTTCCATTTTAGGAAACCTAGGCCTGCCTGTTGGCAGACATGAGGAGGAGAGAACACCCCACCCCAACAGATTTGTGGATTGTTGTATTCCTGTGACCTGGGAGGAACACACACTAGAAGAAAAGAAGACACTCCCTTTACCTCACAAAAGACTGCTCTCTGATTCAGCGATTGGTCATAAGAAAGGGGCCTGGATGCAGGGTGATGGGGCTGATAAGAGAATCATAAGAGTAGGACTGAGAGTCTGGGATTAACCATTTGATTCACATAGCACTGTGGCTGATATCCAGGTATAAACTCTAGCCACTCCCATGAATTATGTTGTGGGCAATCAGCTTTGGAGGTGTGCCTGTTGTGACAGACCCCTTTCATGAAGGAAGATGAAAAGAAGTGCCCACTTAAAAAGAAGCAGAACCCCAACATAAACCTTCAAAGACCTAGACCCTAAATTACATTTGGGGTGTGGAAAAGGTTTTTTAAGAAGGGGAGGCAGAGTCCCCAAATATTTGCCATCTGCAAAGCAGCCAGATGGGCTTTGTAAGGAGGGGAAGATCTGCAAGACTTCTGCCTGTGACCGGGACTGGGGGCCAAGGCCTGCTAGTCTCTCTGAGAGGAGACGTCACCCAGGGACACCATAACTACCTGCCCTGGGACATGCAGCACCATCACATACCTGCTTGCCAAGACCAGTGTGCCCCATAAGGAAGAGAAGAGCGTTGGAAGGAGGTCCAGTGGGGAGCCCTGCCGAGAGGAATCCCTGAGCAAGTTGAGAGGAGGGCGGCTGTGCACTGATTGGGTTATTGCCCTTGTGCATGGCGACCCCCAGCTAATAAGACTGACACTGGGGCCCCGAGGGACTCACTGCGGAAGGTGCTGCCACCATAGACAATTTTGATGGAAAATTTGAAGAGTCAAAAGAGAAATCTTGAATATGACCTATAGTATGCATTCCCTGATGCATCCACCAGTAAATGAGGAATAACCCTTACGTTGTTACACTAAGGTGGGTGGGACAGGGATCTGCTGGACAACTACTAGAGTCCCAACCTCAAGGGGGATTGTGTTGTTGCTTTTGAATGTCCTATTCCATTTCATGTGTAGAGTTAGAAATAAAGAACTACCTTTTCTTATAAAAGCAAGTATCCGTAATAGGTCAAGCCCCGGAACATCAGGAGTAAAAGGCCTGAACGACCACGGTTGAGCCTAGTAGTCCTCTGAAAAGAGCTGGGGAAAAATACATTTACACTCCCACTATTTTTTAACAGTCTCTCTCACGTTCCTGGTCTAAGACGTTGGCATGTATGCCTTCCCCTTTCTAAATCCCTTCCCACCTATTGGGAGGTGTTGGTAACTGAGCAATGGTCACCAACATACTGCTCTGATAAACTGTTAGAAGGGAGTGCCCCTTCCACACCCCCACCTAATTGTCATTTGTAATGACTCGAGCAAGTCGGAAGGCTTTTCTGGCTCGCAAAATGTCATTAGTGCAGAGAAAAAAAAGCCCTTTCTTCGCTACAGCCTCAGTGATTTTTTAAATCCATAGGGTTTGTGAGCCCACATAGGCTATGTGTATCTGGCGTTCATGTCTAAACGGTACTGGCTCATCGTTTCGAAATTTGCAAAGATCCCTCTAATTTTGATCTTCAAAAGCTGACACCTATGCAAAACCCAGCATGAAAACATACTGAAAGTCAGTTTCACAAACCTGCATTTACCGTGCACAGGGCGTCATGAAACTGCGGCTTTATTTTTCAAGTAAACATAACAACAAAAGCTCGAGTGAAACCACCTCAGACACGAACACGATCATAAAATACTAAACAACACAACTTCCTCATGACTGCTGGTCCGTGGATTGTTTTGCTAGTGACAGCCGATCACGACTGCTATGTCATGCTGCGAAGTCCCGGCTGTCGCTGATCAAGATAATGTAGTACGGTAAGGTAAAA
Source organism: Pleurodeles waltl (assembly GCF_031143425.1). Classification (NCBI taxonomy): domain Eukaryota; kingdom Metazoa; phylum Chordata; class Amphibia; order Caudata; family Salamandridae; genus Pleurodeles; species Pleurodeles waltl. The sequence continues at coordinate 837,325,704 of NC_090440.1, forward strand.
ACATTCGACGTCATTTCCCTGCGACTATTTCCCAGTCACTAGGCAGACCTTTTGCAGATTTGTCAGCCGCTCGGGCGCATGCGCATTGAGGCTTCTAGTCGTCAAATTTTGACGTGGATGGCAGACTGTGCTTTCCTATAGTCGGAAGTAGTCGCTACAGGTGCAAGGGGCATTACTGTGTCTTGGAACCATGGCCGTTTCGGAAAGTCAGCTTAAAAAGATGTTAACTAAGGTAAGCTGGAGCGATCGGACAATAAGTTGTTAGAGAGACCCTGCTTGGCACTCGGTGACTGCCTGGCATCTCTCACATTGATAGAACCCGGACTTCTGGCACCTGTTTACTGTTTCGCTAAACAGCCCCTGGTAACTGGGAGGTGGTGTGAAGAAGGGGTGGGGTTGGCATCTGTCTTTTGACAGGCTGGTACTTTCTCTTTGAGGGTCACCAACTGTGGTGGGCATATGTAGTGGAAGAGCATGGTGTGCTCCTTCGTTTTACAACCGCGAGCTAACGCCTAAAGACATTAATTTGTGAAGGAGAAATCCCAGCACGAAAACACGTTCCTGCTGACACCTGCCTCCTGATGGCACCAGGCACCTCATCTAGTGTATTAACGCGTCCCTTTATGAAAATGTATTACACATTAGGACTCGTTTTAGGCCAATTAATCTTTCGACCCAGTTGAAAGACCCCTTAGGACGAGATAGCTAATCAATATGTCAATTAATATGTCAATAATGTCATCAATATTTATTACCACAGTGCATTTTACTTTAGTCGAAGACATTAATCGATTCAAGACACCACCATGACCTTGCAGTCCTGAATAACCACACCAGTTTAGTAGAATTTTATGAGGTTTATTCCCTATTGATTACAACTCTAAGAGCAGGTGTGTTAATCTCAAAACCAAGAAACAAAATATCATAGTCACAATATGGCAACTCTGATAAGATTTCATTAAGGCAAGAATCACAAACATCAGAACATAACACGGCATGAACATAGATCAACTTTAGCAGAGTGTCATTAACGCGTCTGTTCAACAAAGCATAGATTCAGTCATTTGTCTATTTGCGTCAGTTTAGTGAACCCCTGTCCTAACCACTGATTAGCATTGGCATGTTGGGCTTCATGCAAAACAATTTAGAGCACCAATTTGGAAAACATCTAGCTATGGTCTCTGTCAAAAGTAAGCAGTACCTATAAAGGAAAATCTAACAGACAAATCACAATTGCACTGTCATAGTTACCCTCCAAGGTTTAGGTCAGCACTCGGGTACAGTCTTTGTCTTCAGAACATCAGTCGATTCGCCATCAGTTAAGACTTAGTTCTGGGGAAAAAGGGCACTTCCCTCATAAGGAGGCAAAGTGTAAATGGGCAATCTAAGGAAGAGGATGGTTCTAAGTAAAATCAGCAAAGTCACCAGACAGAGTGACGAAGTTTCTGGATAAAATCAATAGCATTCCCTAACCCACCTAAATGGCTCCCCGAGTCATGTTTTTTTTTTTTTTTTTTAATCCCTTTTTCGTAGTACATTCCCCTAAAATTTCATTGGTTTACGGTTATACCCCACTATCTATACCCTATTAGAAAACAGATTATGTCATTAATCTTTCACCCCATATTATTTTACAGACATTTTATTGGTCCATGTAATTGACGTCTTCGGAGGTAGCACGTCCGGTATGATTTCATCCTTCCGTAATTCTTTGCACATCTTTTGGTCAGTAGCTCCATTGTCTTCACCGGTTTAAACGACCTTGTACATTACCCTAATCTACACAGTTGCATTTCAGCTAGCACTCTCCTACAAGAAATATGAATTTCATGAGAACGGATCCACCATGGTTACATTCAGGTTCTAGTCTGAAGAAAACAAGAGGTCATGTCCTCTTGCGAGTCAGCACACTGCATGTTAGAATACACATTTAATATGAGAGCCAGGCAGCAAAGCTCCGGCTCATGCTAACTTAAGGCCTACAAGATTCATTTAGCATTACTGTAATAACATAGTCATTAGTAATTAGTACAAAACCACACTTTAATATCATTTTATCAACATTAGTCATTTCTATTAGTTCCCGTATATATTGACAGCCACTCCCTGTGGTCACATTTCAAGTGCACGTTTAAATAAAATACATTAATACAATTTCTAAGCGGCATTATCACACATTAGTTCATAAACATTTCATGTTAATATAGATTATATAAGCTACGCTCTCTCAAGTGTATACCTGTCCTGTGTTGGTCAGCTGACTGATGGAGTGCGCTGGCCAGCGGGACTTATCTAAAATCTATTCAGGATGTTTTGGGATTCCCTTGGCTCCAGCCGTAAAAACAGTGGGCACTGCTCTGATATATGCCTCTGAGCACCATCCAGGGGAAGCCCATACCTGCTTAGACAGCCCTTTAACCTCCATAAGGAACCACAGTGCCTTGCCTAGAGAGCACCTGCGTAGTCCAAAGTGCACTATGCCTTTCACAGGCAACTTTGCTACACAACAGTGTCACCTACTTCAAAATGTCCTGTTTGTGGAGCTATTACATTTGGCTGTAGGCACCTTCTTTTAGTGGACTATGATATGGTAAAATGCCCCGTAATAGATTTCCCACGCGTTATTACCCCAACTACAGATTGTAAACAGTGCTTGTATTTATTACACCAGCACTTAACAATTGTTCTATCACTGGTTTAGCCAGTGGTAAAAGGAAAAAAAAACGGGAAGACTGTAGTAGAACAGTGTCAGCTAATGTTGTAGCCACTTATTTTTCCTCTTTTTCACAGACCACCCTAAATCCAGCTTGGTAATTTAAACTACTACTACTGTGCGTAACAAGCGGGTCTAGCATCTAGTAATTCATGAATGAAAAGCAAGGACAAAGAATCATGCCATCTTCCTAGAGAGAGCTGGCTACTAGTACTTGATCTAAGTAGCTCTGACATCTGTTCAGGTAAAGGCTGATCCGAAAGCGTAGCATGGGGAGCTTAATTTCCTCCTGGCTGGAAAGCACTGGATGCAAGAATTTACATCCTTAAAAGGCCGATCTCTTACAGCAACGGCCCTAAGACATTTTAATGCCATGTACCCTCGTGTGAAATAATTTAAATCTGGCCCTATCCCTGAAAATGGCAGAATTGGATTTACATATTTAATCTATAAAATGTAAACTAGTAAGTTAAAACATTTTATGGGGATTGCGGTCACACTCTAAAAAATCTAGACAATGCTGTTTTGCAATATTTATTTTCAGTTTTTCACATTAGATCTAGCCAGGGTAAATCGTAGCAAGCAAGATAAATGTTTTCAGGAAGATCGTGAGCTTGAGGAACATAATAAATGATCCCTTAGAACATTTCTTCTATTTTACTTTTTTCTTACAACAAATTGCATATGTGAAATTGAAAAAAACGTATATATTGCAAACCAAGGAACCAAACGCTGTAACCGACTTCAGAGGGCGTGAAAAATATTTTGATGAAAAATTGTAGGCATTCTTGCCGTTTATCATGTCGCATTGTCATTCATTTTAGTATAACACGAAGGGAGAGTATCGGGAGTGACCCAACCCCACACTAACTCCCGTTTAAGCTAAAGACTGTAAACACACAAGGTGTGTGGGCTGGTATAGGAGAGAACAGGTCTCTTGTGGCCTGTTCAAAGTGCGCTGATTGAGCGCGTAATGAAAGAGGATGTATGGGTGTGATGGGTAGCTGGACCTTAGAGGGAGTTCCCTTTACAGACTAGGTGATCTCTCACACATTATAGTGTCATGCTTCATCATATGACCACCCAGCCCCACCCAGGTAAGATGATACTACCTGGGCGGACTTAACCTCTTTGTTAAAAGAACTGCAGAGGGAGTGCTGAGATTTAATCTTGCTGGATAATACAAGGGATCCAGATAAGGGCAGTGAAAAATAAAATGACCTTACAAATCACCTGTTTTGTTAAGAAGTTTTAATGTAGGTGTTCGTAGGTAAGAGTAAAAGCGGGGATGGGGACTCCTTTGAATATGATGACTCAAGGGGTCTAAAAAATGGGGACCAACATGTTTCTGCCCACACTAAGAGCCAACAAGATCAGGGTCATGGATCCCTAAGGGTGGGGAGCAAAATTGTATGTTCGTTGGGAAAGATAAGTGCTCTAAGAAAATAGGCCTACCTGGAGAATTTGAGTGGGTTTAGCCTAAAAAAGAAAACAAGCAAACGGTTGTGAGGTATCTGTGCCTTTTCACTACAAGCCACAGCACACTGAAGGTGTCAGAAACATGCAGTGGAAAAAACACATACCCATGCAAGAGATATAAAACTTGGGACAAGGAAAGCCTATTAGAATGGACCATGTGAAAAAAGGCGGATAGCCTCTGGTCTGGGATCTAACAGAGGGGGTTGCCCCTTGTAATCACACTCTGTGGGGGAGACATGGGTTAAAATTAAGAATAAAAATTAAAATAGACTCTAGGCTAAGGAGGACGGGCTGCCACTTGCTGGCAGGCTAGTAGTTAGGATCTCCTAACTACTGGTTGATAATGCAGAGAAGGCTGCTGAGTGATTACTATATTAGTCTGATACAGGAGAATCACTGCATAACACATTTGGTAATCAAGTCTCCTGGTAGAGAAAAACACACATCATAGACACACAAACATGGATACTTATCTCAATATATGAGAAGAAGCCATGAAGAATCAAAGGGGGCCCACTGGGGAAGTTATTTGACTTACTACTCCAAAGGCAGCAACATGTTCGTACACCTAAATCATCCGTGTCCCAGCCGCTCGTTTGCCTGGGTCCGAATGCGACGGGGTTTTAAAAGGACGGGCTAATCTGTGTAAATTTAGCTCATGTGTACCTCGGCTGAAACGTAGATTCTGTGCAGCTTCCGGCCGCCGGGGGCAGGAGCACCCGGCTACCGGGCCTGCTGGGAGGAAGTAAGTATTTTGGAGACGCCGTGCGTCTGCCCGGGCCCCCGAGTGCTGGGAACGGAGGCTCGCGTGTCGGGTGGTTGCTATGGCAATCGGAAGCCTGAGCGAGGGCTCCAAGTAACAGTTGCTCCGATCGGAGCGAGAGGAAACACCTCTAATTACCTCTGTGGATACACTCCGCTAATAAGAGGATAAATATGAGAACGTCATCGGCTAATCAGGTTTTCAACCATGGCGGAAGGGATAGCTTATGATGAGGAGGAGGTCCTGGCCATCCTCTCAGTACCATTCCTGTTAGGAGACTCCACAATAACGAAAACAATAGCCCAAATGGGTGATTGGGACACCCTAATAGAATTAACGAGGACACAGGTGAAAACCATCCTCCACGGTACCGTCCTGACAAAATATCTGTGAAACAACTTGGCACCGAATGGGCTTATCGTGACCACCGAGCCCCACATCTGCTTAAAGGACCGGGAGTTCAGAAAAGATTGGTCTATGATAGCCTGGAATTGTACACGAGATTGGCTAATTTTGATTATCAAGACAGCAACCAGACTATCCGAAGCCTTAGTAATACAGATAAAGACAGCGGAAAACAACCTGAATACAGAACTACCAGCAGCATACTTAAAAAAAAAAGTTAGAAGAATCAGATAAGACTATCAATGAATTTAAAGATTACTTGACTCAACGCAAAATCTCAAAATTCCCAAAAGATTTGCAAAAATTCTCAATTGAAAGAATATATCCATACACTAAGGAAGATTATGTTCGCAAATCTTCCAACCCTTCCGATACATCCTCAGGAGGATATACAAGCTCTGATTCAGGCACTGACCCCCGCACAAACATCACACCACAGACGTGGCCGACAGGGCACCCCAAGGAACAGATGGAACCACCCACACGTGTTCCCCACTACGGGCCTCCTACCTACTTTCAACCCCCAATTTACCCTCAACCACCTGCACCGTGGACCTACCCCAATGCTCCTTTTTTAGAAAGAGGCCAGGGAAGAGGGAGAGGAAAGAAGGGAGTAAGCTGGAAACCAAGGGAGGAACAAACAGAAAGTGAAACTCCCAGCACGAGCAAGATTTGACAAAAAAGTCAACCATAGTAATTAACCTAAGCCAAAGGACATTAATGACTAATGAACTAAACGTCCTGGAGAAGGGCCTTGGTTTTGTCCCCACACCGAAACTAGACAACTTTAAATTGAGAATTGAGGTAGCTGAGTTCTTCCGCAAAATCAGACTTAAGACCTTCTTCTTAGAGCACCCTATTGCTAACACAGGACCAGATAAGAATACTGGGCTACTACCCAAATCAAAATTTACCCCTCCAAGTAACCAGATGCCACCGGAGGTACTGGCGTTTGAGAAATCAGTGAGTCGGAAAATCGACAACTTACGAGAGAACCCTACAGATGTATTCCAGAACATAAGCACCCAGGAATTAACAGCTCTATGGGAGCTTACCGCAGACACCTCGATAATGGTAAAACCAGCAGACAAAGGAGGGGCCACGGTGATAATGCCGACTGTAATGTACAATGAAGAGTGCTTACGTCTATATGAGAACACACATTATAAAAACTCTCCAGAGACCCCACACATGAGATCAAAGAAGAAATAGCCTTCCTAATATCGAAAAGGTCTAGGTAATGGATGGCTCACTAAGCACGAGGCAGCCTTCCTCAAACAAGAGAACCCTAAAATACTGTACTTTTACATATTACCGAAAATACACAAAAACAAACACCCTGCTCCAGGGAGGTCAATAGCATCTGGGATCCAATCCATTCTAGAACCTCTCTTGCAAGTCTGTCAAATACTAACATATCTACATGACAAAAGGGATGTACTCAATCTGCTAAACGGCCTAGAATTCAACAAAGAAAAGGAGTACTCGATAACCTTGGACGTCGAGTCCTTGTACAAGAATATACCCCAGGAAGCCACCCTTGAGGTTATCTGCAACATTTTCAATAACCGTGCCTGGAACTCTATAACACCCCCCAGAGTTTATTTTAGATCTTGCACACACAGCACTCACAAGAAACCTTTTTTGAATTCAATAAGAATTACTATCTCCAAGTACACAGAACTTTGATGGGCAGCACCTTTGCCCCGAGTCAGGCCTGTCTCTATGTAGACACTTTGAGAGAGAATTTGTCCTAAATGAAGAGAACCCATACTATGACCATATTAGGATATGGAAACGTTACATCGATAACATTCTCCTGATATGGACAGGTACAAGAGAAGATGCAACAACCTTTGTGAACTGGTTAAATGCTTTAAATCTTTTTTTGAGATTCACATCAACGAAAGGTGACACAGAACTCTCCTTTCTCGAGCTCCTTATATCTGAAAAGGACGGCTTCCTAAAGATGGAAGTCTTCTATAAGCCAACTGACTGGAACAACCTGCTACAATTCCACAGCTTTCATCACCGCTCTCTCAGAGAACCTACCAGTAGGTCAATTCCTCCGCCTACGACGTAACAGCACAGAACTGACAGACTACACCAAACACGCTAAGAAACTTACTAATAAATTTGAGCCAAAGGCTACCCTGCCCATCTCACCAGAAGAGCTGAAAAAAGGAGCTTGTTTCAGCCACAGGGATCTGTTGCTGCAACCATGGGTACGAGCTGATAAAAAGGACAGCTTAATTTGTGTAACCAACTTCAATCCCTTATCAAACACATTTAAAAAGATAATATAGGAAGATTGGAAGATCTTAACATCAGGGGGCCTTCTCTTTGAACCCCCACTCAACGCCTTCAAAAAAGCAAAAAGCATCCGTGACATGTTAGTCCATACTCGATCACGAGACAAGCCTCCTGCTAACAAACAAATGACATTACGGCACCTACTGGCACCAACAGGTCACTTCCCCTGTGGCAACTGTAGTGTGTGCCAATTCACAAAAAAGACTACCAAATTGGAACTCGGTTTGCAGACACCCTGGGAATTGAGGACCCTCACAAACTGCAACAGTAAAAATGTCATTTATATGATAAAATGCCCTTGCCAACTCATGTATATCGGCATGACCACCAGGAGAGTGGGTACACGCATCTGCAAGCATCAGAGTACCATTAGATACAGACGGGATGCAACCCGTCTTACAGAACATTACATTACGAACAACCATGATCCCGATGACATGGAGTGGTATGTCATAGACAAACTCTGCGATCCGACCACAAATATGAAACAAAAACTGCTATTTTATGAACAGAGATGGGTATGGAGGCTGCACACAGACACTATGGGACTCAATGATAATATCCAATGGTCGTCTCTGTAAACCCTTAGCAACATTCCCCTGTCTCTTTCTTCCCCCTTCCCCTTCTTCCCCCTTCTTTTTCCCCACTCTCTCCTTTCCTATTCTCTCCCCCTTCTTTCTTTAAACTGCAGGAAAACTCTATCCCCCCATTCTTTCAAACTTCTTCTCTCTTGTCGTCTCTCCTTTCTGTCTTCTTTTCTCCTTTTTTCCCTTCCATTTTTTCCCTTTTTTTAAATCCCGCCCCCCCCCCTTCTTTTTGTCCCCTTCAACCCCTCTCTCTCAAATCCCCCAGTGGGCCCCCTTTGATTCTCCATGGCTTCTTCTCATCTATTGAGATAAGTATCCATGTTTGTGTGTCTATGATGTGTGTTTTTCTCCACCAGGAGCCTTGATTACCAAATGTGTTATGCAGTGCTTCTCCTGTATTAGAATAATATAGTGATCACTCAGCAGCCTTCTCTGCATTATCAACCACCTCCTAACTACTAGCCTGCCAGCAAGTGGCATCCCGTCCTCCTTAACCTAATGTCTATTTTAATTTTTATTCTTAATTTTAACCCATGTCTCCCCCACAGAGTCTGACTCCCAAGGGGCAACCCCCCTCTGTTAGATCCCAGACCAGAGGCTATCCGCCTTTTTTCACAGGATAAGACCGTACTAATAGGCTCCTTGCCCCAAGTTTTATATCTCTTGCATGTGTATGTGTTTTTTGACGGATGTTTCTGACATCTTCAGTGTGCTGTGGCTTGGAGTGAAGTGGCACAGAGATCTCACACCGTTTACTTGTTGAATTTTTTAGGCAATACCCCCTCAAATTCTCCAGATAGGCTAATTTTTCTTATAGCACTTACCTTTCCGAACAAACATACAATTTTACTCCCCACCCTTAGGGATCCATGACCCTGGTGAATGCCCAAGACCTTTTTGGCTCTTAGTGTGGGCAGAAACATGTTGGTCCCCATTTTTTAGACCCCTTGAGTCATCATATTCAAAGGAGTCCCCATCCCCAGCTTTTACTCTTACGTACAAACACCTACATTAAAACTTTTTAACAAAACAGGTGATTTGTAAGGTAATTTTATTTTTCACTACCCTTATCTGGATCCCTTGTATTATCCAGCAAGGTTAAGTCTCAGTACTCCTGCTGCAGTTCTTGTAACAAAGAAGTTGAGTCCGCCCAGGTAGTATCATCTTACCTGGGTGGGGCTAGGCGGTCATATGATGAAGCATGACACTATAACGTGTGTGAGACCACCTAGTCCGTAAAGGGAACTCCCTGTAAGGTCCAGCCACCCATCACACCCATACATCTTCTTTCATTATGCGCTCAATCAGCGCACTTTGAACAGGCCACAAGAGACCTGTTCTCTTCTATACCACCCCACACACCTTGTGTGTTTACAGCATTGTCATTCATACCCACCTCACAATTAGCCTCAAGTCATGTTGGACACTTCTGCCCATCTTGACTTTTCAGCATATTATTACAGTGCAAAACTGCAAGTTCCGAAATATAATGTTGTCTAACATATCATGGTATGGTGAAGATGTTTCACAGGCAATTTGGCTGCTTGGTATTTCTAAGTATTTTTAGCAATTCGAACTTTGCTGTTATATTCATTCAACTCTTTTAAAAGTGCAGTCAAACGCATGATTGCGACATGTTTTTAGTTGACCTGTTGCTCTAAAAGTGTCCACTGTGTAATTCTTTGTCAGGAATGAGAGGGTGATAAGTTGGGGGTAATTTTGAGCTTCTTATTGCCGCCTAATCCAAGCCAGATACAACTTACAGAAGAGTGACTGATTGTCCATTACAGAGAGGCTCACTCCCACTCTTTTCTTTTTTTTTCCCCCTACAATCATACTGCTGCTTTTCAGCTAGGTTTTTGTCTGTGGTTCACCAGGAGCATACTAAAGCTGCTCTTGGTCAGAACCCGGTGCCATCACTGAGATAAGTTCATGCCCTTCCCTTCTCAAGTAAGGAGGCAGATACCAAGACAACTACCTTGTGACTATTTTGAAAATGTCTTGACCCTTGACCCTGACTCTGTGATGGAAGGTGCCTAGACTTATGGCATTGAGCATAGAACGTCAGGATCCCCACCACTGGCCATAAATATATTGTGATAATTTCGACCATCCTGCATCTTTTGATGCTGAAGCAGTCATGCACTGTGCTGGGCATGCATTTAGTAAGCAGAGTGTGTTCAGCATACTCCATCGAGCTCCAATGTTTTCCCAAATTACTGCGATGCACTGCTGGAGATGGTTAAGTCGATATATATTGAGCATTTCAGTGCATGGGTAACTATTTTACAACCTCTTTGCTCTCTTTATATAATGTGTATTAAAATGTTCCTCCTAATTTAGATGTTTTTAGGAATTATTTTTGAAAGTTGGAGTTGTATGAAAGGGATGTCAGAAAGTTGGTGAACAACCAATAATGGTTAACATTCTGTATACATACCTGTACCTGTGCATGTAGTTTTTTGTGTGTGTTCACATTAACACCAATCGCTCAGCAAAAGTCTATAACCACTATTGAGCATGGCAGTGTTGAATTTAATAGTCACAGTTTACTGTTGGAGACATACATGGTCCTCTTTTAATTTTGAGTGCTGAAGACAATAGGTTAATAGTGCATGGCCACCTCTCTGTGTTTTATTGGAGCTAATACAAAAGAAGACTTAGTTTTAAAGGTCACATTGTGAAGTGAAATTGCAGTAGATATTCTGTTTACTTAAGAACACATGTCCATGGTGATGGGGCACACGAGGATTTCTGGTGGAAAATGGGTTTATGTAGTTTACAGTGAACCTCCCAATATTGTTATTTAAGGGACATTTGCACATACACTTCATACAATTTACCTTCTCTCTATGAGGGGATTGTGCACTCTCGTGACCTTTGTTATGGATGTTCTGCATTCAACATAAATTCACACTGGCGATGCCCACTTGGTGTTTGCTTAGTTGGTTTTCTTTAAACGTGAGCGATAACTTTTTTTTTTTTTTTTACAAAAGCCAAAACAAGTGACACTTCTTAACACTAGGCACCTGGGAGGTCTGGCTTGGGGGTTACAACCAGTTTTATTTCCCTATTATTCCATGCACTTAGCAAACATATTTTTTCTGAATTCCTCCACCAATGGGTCCCACATGTCTACAAATAAAAACAGTACCTCACTAGTGTGGGTGGGTGTATCATAACTGACAGGATCAAGTCCAATATGTGACCGTATGAATTCAATATAGTATCATTGTGGTCTTTATTATTTTGGCTTATTCCTTCCCTGAGCGATATGCTTACCCATACACTAGTACCTCTTTTATCAGAAGTTGTGTGGGAACATCGTATGGAAGGACTTTTGCCACTTGCCTGAACATCTGGAGTCATATGAATTAGTAATTTTTGTATTCACATTTGATGTTCACAGGGGATTATTGGTAAGAAAATGTGTTTGATTCATGCAGGTCGCATTATGTTGGATTCCTCTGTAGTTCTAGCTTTCAGAAATGTCTGAGGTTGATTTGGTTCCCTTAGTTACTGCTGTCTGTGCGACCACATAGTACAGATATCTCCAATGATTTCTCCCCATCAAAAACATTCCCTAGTGTCTAGATTGTGGATCGTTACTCAGACCTATGGAAATCTGCCCATTCTTGATAACGCCACACTCAGAATACCTACAAGAACACAGATTTGGGATAGGTCCTGGCAGGAATATGGTCCTTTGACTGAAGAATGAAGGAAACTACTATGTTTTGGAGAGGGAATGTTGAACATCTGATAAATGTCTTGTTCAACACATTGTCCCACCCACCGAATTAGGGTGCGAGTGGTCTGACTCCAGCAATAGAACCATAGGATGTGTTGATTATTTAAAATAAAAGATCGTGGTATGTTTCCATGCAGTCCAGAGATGATACCTGAGCCCAAAAGACAGGGACTGTTGGTCTTACCCCCCTAACTTTTTGCTGCCTTCTCCTATTTTTTTATTTCATTTTTTTTTTTTTTTTACTTTCTTTTGTTGGCTTTCAAACTCTGGGCACTTTACCACAGCTAACCAGTGCTGAAGTCCATATGCTCTTTGTTTAATATATTGGTGAATGGTTTATCCATGATTGGCATATTTGATTTAATAGTAACTCCCTACTATAGTGTTACTGTTACTGTGTGTGTCAAGGGTCTATACATCAGTTGCTGCCTGTGGGCCTGCAACACTGATTGTGCCACTCAGATGAGTAATACTGTCCCTGTAAACATGTCTCAGACATGCAACTGCAGTGTCTGTGTGGGTAGTTTTAAACTGCCATTGCGACCTGGCAAGTGCACCCACATACTAGGTCCAAACCTTCCATTTTAGTACATGTAAGTCACCTCTAAGGTAGGCCCAAGGCAGACCCATGGGAAGGGTGCAGTGTATTTAAAAAGTAGGACCTGTATGGGTGTGTTTTACGTGTCCTGATAGTGAAATACTGCCAAATTCGGTTTTCACTATTGAATAACACGCACATTGCCTTGAAATACTTTTTAAGTGTAATTTACCATTGGGAGCATAAAGATATGTGGAGTTTAGGGTCTCTGAGCTCACAATTTAAAAATACATATTTCGGTGAAGTTGGTTTTTGATATGTGAGTTTGAAAATGCCATTTTTAGAAAGTAGGCATTTTCTTGCTTAACCATTCTGTGCCTCTGCCTGTCTGCTGAATACATGTTTGGATCAGGATGACAGTTAGGCTGTCTGTGCATTCACTCGAGACAGTCACACATAGGCAGCTGAGGTGCACTCTGCATTTCCGGATGGGTCTTCCTGAGCTAGAGTGGTGGCACGAGCAGAGACACTTGCACATGAATAGGGTTGAGTAAGTCCTCACACAAAGCAGTCTTCAACCCCCTGGAGTGTGTCTGGGGCCAGGGCAGGAAAAGACAGGGTTTTGTGCACTACAAAGACTTCTCTTTCTAGTTTGCTTACGTCAAAGACAGAAATGGGTATAAGTACTGGACATCTGACACCACGTAGTTCGAACACTTCTGCACTATACTATGATACCTGGTTTTTATAGTGTGCATGGCTATCCAGTAGTGTGTCCTAGCACTAACTCCATCAAGACCGGACAGAGGTGGCACAGGCAATAGATTTAAAACAGATGTTTTTTTAGCAGCTTCCTAAATCTTATTTTAGACTGCTGAAATGTTAGTTCAGTAGGAAAGTTGTTGCATCATTTGGGTAAAAGATATGCAATCGATCTGCCACCAAATCTTGTTTCATTTGGTGGGATTGACAGAAGTCCTCATGATTGAGAACATAGGGCCTGATTCTAACTTTGGAGGACGGTGTTAAACCGTCCCAAAAGTGGCGGATATACCACCTACCGTATTACGAGTTCCATAGGATATAATGGACTCGTAATACGGTAGGTGGTATATCCGCCACTTTTGGGACGGTTTAACACCGTCCTCCAAAGTTAGAATCAGGCCCATAGTGTACGATTGGGGACATGGGGGAGATAGGTTTTCTATTATTGGGGTGCCTTTGCTGTGGATAATCTTGTTGGCTATACATAAGGCTTTAAACGTAATACTTTTATGAATCAGCAACCAATGCAAGACCGCCTGTGTCGGGCCTGCTGATTGAAATTTGGTGATTTCGAATAGGGCCCTTGTGGCTGCATTCTGCACTACCTGTAGCCTCTTGATAACAAAATTTGGACTGCCAATATACAATAAATTGCCATAATCTAATTTTGAGCAAATTAGAGTTTGAACAACCACTCCTCTAGCGGGTGGCAGGAGCCATTGGAGACATCTCCTGAGTGCTCAGGGGTTGCTGAAACATAGGCACGATACTTTACAAGCCTAGGATTGTATATTAATTCTCTCACCAGTCCAGAAACCCAGGCTTTTCAGGTTCTTAGTAGGTATAGGATGGTCTCCTAACTGTTCTGGCCAGGTAACTTCCATCCATCTTGATAGGTCACTCCCTACAATCAAGACCTCTGTCTTGCCGTAATTCAGTTGATGGAGCTAGCTGCCATCCAATCCGTAACTCTCATTATACACTGACCAAGCTGCGTCTTGGTGGGTTTTGGAGTGGGATTCAGTGCCATAATAATTTGGGTATTGTCAGGATTGAGCACAAGTTCTAAACCAAATGAGTGAACAATCTCTGCTAAGCGCCAGGCATAGATATTAAAGAGCTTGGGACTAAGGGAAGGTCCCTCTGGCACCCCGCAGATAAGAGGAAAAACCACAGAGGAAAAAACTTCCTTGCATACCTGGAAGCATCTATCCTCCAAGGAGGCTTTCAACCATTTTTTTGCGCGCTCCCCAATTCCTACTTTACTCATCCTTTGTTTGAAAGTAGGGTGAGAGACGGTGTCAAATGTCGCACTAAGGTTCAGCATGATCAGTGAGGCTGTACCACCCTTGTCCAGGATCTGCCTTAATTTTTCCATTGCACCAATAAGGTGGTTTCGGTGCTAGCCCCTTGTCTAAAACCTGTTTGCGTGGAGTCGAGGATGATATGGGTTTCTAGGAAATGAGACAGGTGCCTATTAACATGTTTTTCTAAAATTGTATTTGCCACTGGGAGAAGAGAGATAGGTCTATAGTTTTCCAGCGATATTGGAATAGCTGTTGGATTTTTTAGGAGAGGTTTAAGTACTGCCTGTTTCCACGCCTTAGGGATTGTCCCCCCCCCTCTCCAGTGAGAGATTCAAGACCTCCAATAACGCGCGCAACAGAGTGCTTCTTCCTTTAAACAGCACATCTGGGGGAACAGGATCTAGGGCTGATCTCGACTTAATAGGTTTTAGAATTGCCTCCATAGAGTCAAGATAAAGTCCTGGGGAGGAATTTATGGAGCAATCATTTTCTCTTTGTATTCACTTGCTCTGTCTAACGTTAACGATGGAGCTGGGAGTTTTTTAATAATATATTGAGCATTTTGTTTTGAAAGAAGTCAGCAAGCTTTTACATCGCTCAGTAGACCAAGAATAATCTGAAGTGATCTGAGGTATTTTCATCAATGAGTTCACTATTTTGAATAGTTCGTTTGGGGAGTTTGATACAGTATATATTTTTTCCTTGAAATAGATCATCCTAGCTTCTTTTATTGCATATTTATATTATTTTAACATTGACATTACATGACTCATCATGTTTCCTTCTCCATTCCCGTTCTCTTTTCTTGGCAACCTTTTTCGTTTTCGACAATTCCAGAGAATACTAGAGGGCCCTACCTCTATTCTGAGTAACTTTTAAAGCTCTATACAGGACCAGGTCATCTAAGCACTTATTCATCCAGTTTACTAAGGTGTTATATCTCTCTTTAGTATCACTTGCTGCTATAGGTGCTGAATCCTTGAGAGCCTTTTCCCACTCCTTGCTATCTAATTTAAACCAAGGTCTCCTCTGCCTGTGTTTTGAGGACTCCTTTAGACTTTTCTCTGTCTTTTTTAATCTTAATGGGGACAATATAGTGGTCTGACCATTGAGTGGGAAGAGCAACATCTGTGCAATGATTTGGAAGATTAGAAAACACTGGGTCTAAACGTTGACCCTGGTTATAAGTCGCCGTTTACACATTGCTTTAACTGTAGGGCCTCCAGGTTCTGGCCGGGTCTAGTGGCCCCCTCACATTCAGCAACATCAAAATGAATATTCAAATCCTCTAGAAGAGTGAAATTGGCTTTAGCTTGGCAGCATTCTACTAGAATATCAGGGAGTGCCACAGCAATATTGGGTTACTACCCCTGGGGCGCTGTATACCAAATAGACCGAAGAACGTATACGTTGGTGAGAATTCAATGGAAAATTGTAGGCTTTCATACTCTATTATATTGATAGGAGTGAATGTTCCTTTCCTTCCTTACTTAATGATTACCACCACCCCACCCCTTTTATTTTCCCGGTTGTGATTAGCTATGATGTATCCTGGGGGAAGGGACATTACTATGTCTGGTGGGAGGCGATCTAGTGTTTTGAACTTGGGTGGAATCCAGCCCGGTTATTTAGATCACACCACAGCGCAGATGTCTCGCCATGCACCAAAGGCAAGCCTGTCTGCACCCATTTGCGTCCAGCCGGGGCCAGAAATGCTGTCCAAAGTGAAAGCTAGGTTGGTGTATTTAGCAGAATATATACATCGACTGAAAAAACCTTTTAGTAAATCATGTCAGAAGAATATATCTCTGAATAAACTGCTAACCGAATGTAAAGCTTGTAACATCTAACTTGGTCTTCCTTCTACCTTAAGACATAACCCTAAACAATTCAAAATGTCAGCACATGATCACGTAATTCGAATGTATCTCTTAAATTGTATATCTGTCTCAAAACATAATCTAGAAATATGGATGTTTTTGAAAGACTATAGTTCTGATGTCATGTTTCTGACCAAGGCCTGGGACTGATGACATTCTGCCAGGAAGAAGAGTTGGATGCTGTAGGAGGGACTGCCACTCTGCCTGTTTCTTTGATGTGCTGGCCTGGTGCTTGCTGCTTCTGTCCTGGGAGTGAAAGGACTGGACTTCACCTTCTGCATCCTGTTTTCCAAGGTTCTCCAAAGGCTTGAACTGAGCTTGCCTCCTGGTACGAAGTCTCGGGGACATCAGACTTCATCTGCCAGTGCCTGGGCTCTTCTGCTGAGAGCCCTGGTGCCAACTCCAATCCCGGGGCTCGATGGAGAAAGTCCACTGACGTCGTGGCTAAAAAATCTAGGCAACACCTGTCTCGCGGCTGGAGAATCAACACAGTGCTTGTCTTGTGGCTGCAGAATTGCCGCGACTCCATCAACAAAGCACGTATGGATTTTCCACACATCTCCCTTGGGCATCAATTTCTCATCGACTCTTCACGTTAGTAAGGAATTGAGGCTGCATGTCCGGAAATCAATGCATTGCCTTTCCTGCGAGGGGGGGGAAAAAACAACACATCACCTCACCTGCCAGTAAGGAACTGGCGCATCGCCTCACCTGCGATGAAAGACTCAAAGCATCACCTCCCCTGCGCAGTAGGGAACTGACGTATCACTTTGCTTTTTCGGCGTCTCACCTCCCCTGCAGCCCACCTTATCTTTGTCTTTGACGTATCCCAGGTACTTTGTGCTAAACAGATACAACCATTGATTCCTAAGGGCTACGACTCATTTAAACCTTTGAAAAGTGATCTCTTTTTTTCAAACTGGTGTGGAGTCCTTTTGTAGTGTGTGTGTGTGTGTGTGTGTATACAGAAATACTTTACACATTGCCTCCTAGCTAAGCCTGACTGCTCCTGCCAAGCTACTGAGGGGATGAGCAGGGGTTTTCTTAGCTCTGTGGTTCCCTTACCCTGACTAGAGTGAGGGTGCTAACTACTGCCAACTAGAGACCCCATTTCTACCTAGGACCCTAAACTGGCGTTTCGCTTGCAGCTCCTTTCCAAATCTTTAAAATGCACTACACAGTGTTTGCCTGCTATGTGCACTATGAGCTAATAGAAAACCCATACATATTTGGTACCCCACGCTCAAGAGGTCCAGAGGAACAACATTTCAGTTGAAACCGTGGCAGAGATATATTTCTGTGCAAGGGAGACTGGGGGTAATAGCACTGTTTTGAAAAAATGTGAAAAAAAATCTCATGAACATCAATAACTGGCCAACCATTCAGTTAAAGGGAGGCTTTATTTGCAACAGTAGATTCCTTAGGCCTTACAGAATTAGAAAGTATATACATTTTTACACTTTTTGTTTAGCTCTGACTCGCTGAACAGAGTACCATAAACAGTGATTATGCCACAATTTTGTTATTAAATGTGCAGACCTACATTCCTTAGGAAAACCCACATGTTTTTGGCATTCGTGTCCTGGGATTTATAGTTGTCCAATTGAGGAATGAAACAAAATATTGTGGACGGCTCTTAAAAATAAATAAAATATCTCGACATTTTAATGCCTCCAATAAGGCTGAAATGAAATGTTGATGCAGAGTTTAAACCAATACATAGGCTGGATGTGCCAGGGAAACATAGCTTGTATGGGTGCAAACAGACCAAAAAAGTACATGTGCTTAAACAACTTCTGTTATGTTAAGTGTAGTTGTAAAATTGTGCATCTCACCCAGAGAGGATCCAGGTGCTACCTTGTCTAGGTCCTATGTGAAGAGTAATTTTTTTCAGTTTCTTTCTGAACACTCGGAATGAGCTGGTGGCCCTAATGTGAAGGAGTATGTTGTAAGCTTTAGAAGCCAAGCATGAGAAAGGTGCAGTTGCCGCCACTGGCTTTTTGGATATGGGAGAAAGTGGCAAGCAGGAATTTTGCAGAGGGGAGGCATCTGTTATGATAATGGAAGCCTATGTGTTTTTTTCAGGTAGGTGGGACCAAAATTGTGTAGTGTTTTGTATGTATGTGTGTGTCATTTGAACAGTGCACGTGTGTGTGTGTGGTTGGGGGGGGGGGTGGGTTTAGCCAGTGGAGGTCTCTGATGTGTGAGGAGATGTAGATTCATGGAGTGAGGCTGAGTGTGACTCTGGCTGCTGTATTCCTAATGATGTGGAGCTGGTTTGTGAGTTGGGAGAGTTTCCCAAGTAGAATGTGTTTCTGTAGACTAGCTTGCTAGAGGTGGGCTTGGGTGATTGTCTCACAGATGTCAAAAGGAAGCCATCTGAAGATGTTCCTGATGAGCATGAGGGTTTGAAAGCAAGACGAGGTGAAAGATATGACTTTGCTGATCATTAAAAGTTTATCGACCCCCAATTCCCAGGTTCCCGGCTTGGAAGGAAGTGAATGAAGTGAAACCAAGTTCAGATGGCCACCACACCGAAGACCATAGCGTTGAGTCTTTCTTTAATAGTTCTACTTCAATGTTGTCTCGGTTGAGTGTGCGTCAGTAGAATTTCATCCAGACAGCGACTTATGGCATGTACTCCATGAACTTTGCTTGGGTGTTGGTAGTGTCCTTGGAGAGGATGAGTTGTGTGTCTTAGCATATGAGATGATCATTCCAAAGGTTTGCACAACGTTTCTGAATGGGGACATTTAGATATTCAACAGCGTGGGGCTGACTAATCATCCCCGAGAGACTCCTCAGATCATCTAGATGAGTTTGGAGGTACAAGGGGTTCTTGGTAAGGGTGGTTATTCGTTGGTGGTTGACGTGTAGGTTAAAGCAGATCAGCAAATAGTTCAGGTGAGTGTGTTGAGTTTGTTGACAGAGATGTTGTTGAAGTTGGGAAAGATGGGGTTAAGTAGACAGCTGGCAGCATGGGTGGGGTCTTTTAATTGGTCATGAAAGTCCAAGCATGTCCAGGCTGTCCTTGAGGTTGGTGGTGTTCAGGTCAGTGAGGACCTCTAGGTGGAAATTGAGGTTGCTGAGCAGGATGATGGCGCTGGAGTGGAGTATCGGGTGTAAGGGTGGCAGGGGGTTTTGATGTCTGCAATGGAGTTTCAAAGTTTGGCTCCTGGACCAGGTGGTTGCTAGAGCAGGACTTCTCCAAGGATAGTGCTGTTACAGATGCTGAGTTTGATCACCAGGTATTTCAGTTTGTTTCTGGCTTCGGTGATGGTGCAAAATGTGTTTGTTGTAAGAATTGTTGTCCCTCCTCCTGGTTTGTCAATTCTGTTCAGTCTAGCGTTCTTGATTCCCAGGGAGATAGTTTTTGTGTTTTCAGGGGCTGATGTAGGTTTGAGCAAAGTGTCTGTGAGGAGGAGTAGATTTGCAGGGAGGTCGTGTAGAGGTCATTTAGAATGTCCCAGAAGAGTGTTTGGTGAGGGAATGGGAGTTAAACAGGGCGCAGGTCAGTGAGGTCGGCTAGAGGCGTGTCCTTATTGATTGGTGTGGGAGTGTGATTTTTGTGAGAGGTGGAGAGTGCTGATGGTGTCCCAGGAGAAGGGACCTTCGGTAATTGTCAGTTGGTCCAGAAGCACAATGGAGAGATGCATCCAGGGTTCAGGGCAAAGAGGGTTGTAGCAAGGCAGCTCAGCTGTGCTGTGAGGCCGGGCGCTGAATGACTTGCCTTTAGCACACTACGGCTACCTAATGCTGATTTCCACAGCAGAGTAGGACCCTGCAAGCCTTAGACCTTTTTTATTTTCCCCCATTTACCTATTTACATTGGGGGTTGGTATTGTGGGGAAAGGTAAAGGATACAATTAAGGGGTTCAGATAGTCCTGCACATTGGTAGAGGTGGGGGACAGAAGTACTTTTGAACACAAGAAGTTGTTTTTTGAGGGAAGGGGTAGAGGTCTCTGGTAACAGCTGCATTTGTCTCCTGTCCCTCGGCCTTTCAACACGGCTGCTATTAAACAAGATGCTCTCCAGTGTAATTTGCCATTTGCCAGGTTGATATGTAACATGCTGGTGATAACGAATGGGGGGGGGGAGAGATGTTGCTCAATCAAACCTTAATTATTTAAAAGTATTCAGTTAGCTAGAAACTAATAGATTGAGAAAGGGTGTTGCCAGCAATTTTCAAAGATGCTTGTGTTTCTAAATGTATTCCTCGACGTTAAAGCAGAAAAAGAATTCCCATCAGCCGTCTAGAAACCATGCATTCCTCAGATCGTCTGCTAGAGTTGGTAACTGACAAGACTGTTGTGTCTTTAAATATATGTACACAAATGTTGTTCATTAATATGTATTCACGACTCCAACAGTTGTTGCTAGTTCTAAAAGCCAATTTACCTGTCAGTCGACACCACAGCATGACACCTTAACTAATCCTGCCTTTAACTAAAAGCACATAGCATTATTAGATATGTAGTTTTGATTTTAGCATTATATCTACGAGATTGAAAATTCCATCATGCAAACTACAACTGACTACATACAATGTTAATAATACATTGTAAATATAATACACAGATACGCAAAATATTTTCCATTTTTAAAGGGTGGCATAAATTTAGCACTCTAACATTTTTGTGATTTACACAATATTATGTTTCAGCAGTGGCATGATAATTATTTTGATCGCTCTGATTGTGGTTTTTCTCTTAATTGCCAACACATGCCCTTGACTCGGCTTACTGTAACTATCTGATTGGTGAAAGAGACCTCATCAACTTAACCCAACTTAACCCAACTTAACCCATGCCTACCACTTAAAGCACCAGCTCCTGCAGAATGCTGCATTATATATCTTTATTCACGATGTCCATTCACCACATATGGCACCCACACACCTATGCTCCCTGTTAAAGTGTTGGCAGGTAAGGTCATACTGGTACCTCTTAGTCACCTGTATTGTAGTGGATGTATCCTTCTGTCTGCAGTATTGCACTTACTCCTCTATATCTGAATGCTTTAATGTACTCTATTTAGCACATTCCTCTCCTCTACATTGGGACGTGTTTGGATTTGGCTGTTCGTACTAACTTTTTGCAGCTTCATCGACAATTTCCTCATTCACAAAAAGCTACTTCTCTATCAATTAAACTTTGAGGATGCGGATTTTTACGTAGTTCACACTGATCTTTTTTGCCCAGCCCCATTTAGTTACCATGCAGAACAATACAATTTTATTACATGATTAAGATATATCTATACTCTGGTGTCTGTGCCGATTTTGCTAGTAGATGCATTCAGCACCTACTTGAACAGCCACCTAATCGTTCTTATTGTTGTGTTTCTTTTCCAGTACAAGTACAGGGACCTAACTGTGCGTGAGATCACAGGTGTTACTACTTTATACAAGGACCTCAAACCTATCATGGATGGATATGGTGAGTGCATTATTGTAGTGTTCTTGCACAGGTTGTTGTATTTGTCCTTTCGTTTAAAGCATCATTGTCCTCCGATGATTGGAACACGTATTTTACTGGTTATGTTTTTAGAAATTTATCTGAATAACTTTTGTGTTTTGGTGATGCGCTCTGATTGTTTCTGCTTTTCAGCACCCCTTCCTTTATACTTCCTGTGACCTAATGAAAGTGAATTCAAGGTACTCTTAAAGGCAGAATATAGCAGTACCACAGGTATACCTAGTTAAGCATTCCATGCTGTTAGTTCAAGTGCAGGTGTCATCTTGATGCTCTTCTTCCTAATTATGACCTGAAATGTAAAGAAAACTTTGAGTTTTTTTCCTTCACCGAAGTAATTTTCCCTTCATAGCGGCAATAAGTTGAACTTCCACCCTTTTTTTCCCTCCACAAGGACTTTAAGCCGAACTTCCACCTTCAAACATTGGGGTTGAGTTTCATGCTTCTACCTCCTTTGTATATTAACTGGCCTGCTTTGTCTTCCTTATTTTCTTACATTTTTCTAGCATAGCCCTCATTGAAGGTGTTCAGTGATCAGATCAACCCTTGTAACATAACACAGGCAATTGTAGTTATTTGGCAGAAGTGGTAGGTTTGAGGGGAGGAAGGCAGGGAGGAGTAGAAATCATGCATCATTACCCCACCAGTCTCTATAGAATGAGAATAGTATTGTGGTTTTAGATTTAGAAAGCAGATGGGAAGTTATACAAAACCGGAGCCCTCAGACAAAGCATTGGTTTCATAAGATCATTAGCACGTTATTGTAACCCCTCATGCATTTCAGATCTGTCTGTCTTAACTGCAGCTGGCCCTTCTGATCCGATGGAGTAGGAAAGGGAGTACTTCGGAAGTGTCATAAGCTTTAGACACTGAATCTTGCAGGGTACACAGATGATTGTAGACTCCTGTTCAAAAGGCAACACAGCAAACAGCCAGTGCTTATTTAAATAGAAACTCATGATTTATGAGAGCATGTATGAGGGTACTCTTTAATGGCAACCAAAAACAGAGCTGCTTTAAAGGAACTTTGAATCCCTGCCTAGTAAGGATGCATATGGCCACAATGCATCTCCCTGTGTCCTGCCTTGTGGTGAACGGGATCACAGCCACCAAACTTGCAGTATTTTTACAATTGGGTACAAAAAGAATCATGTACTCATAAACCTCTTACAACAATACTTCTTGTAGGAGGCTCTGTCCTGCTCAATGAAATCTGTCTCTCGCCACACCATGACCTTCAACTTTTTGAGCCCCATGCTATGGCAACAACACAACTGACATATTTTTTTAATTTATTTTTTCATATTTATTTATTTATTTAGATTGCCTCTTCCGCCCATAACTTCTCAGCTGTTATTCACATCACAGAACCCACACTATTAAAGATAACAATTCTGACAACATGATTTTGTCCCTATTTTTCCTTTCTTGCCACCACTCCCATCCTCTGGATTGGTCCTATCATTGTGCTGTCCAAATTACAGCTATCATTCCAGAAACCAGTCATTACTGGACAACCTAAGGTAACCAACCTGTTTACAAGAACCGTTCACGTATTTCCCGAACAAAGCTTTCCAACTGACTGCTGAAAGAAATTATGTCACGATATAACACTTGAATGTGGTGACACATGCTTAAATCTCCACACCTAGTTCAATGCAAGTACACTTGACATCCTGGAGCTCTGTAGTGTTAAGACCCAACCAGAAAGCAAACTTGGAAAAACAACATTGCAAATACAAATTAAATGACAATTTATCTGAAAAAT
The DNA here is from genome assembly GCF_031143425.1 of Pleurodeles waltl. Classification (NCBI taxonomy): domain Eukaryota; kingdom Metazoa; phylum Chordata; class Amphibia; order Caudata; family Salamandridae; genus Pleurodeles; species Pleurodeles waltl. The sequence continues at coordinate 837,349,448 of NC_090440.1, forward strand.
CCACAGTCTTATCAGAAACTCACCATTATAAAAGACCCCACTGCTTGGAAGTCACCAACCAAGTTTAAGGGAAAAGTAAAACGCTTATAAAAGTGGTGCTCACTACACTGGCTCCTTTACTTTTCTCCAATGAAAAAATTTACCACAGTCAGACAGTATTTACTAGCTGACAAGACCAGCATACCTCTTTGTGACATTCACAAATAGCCATTGTTTCATTTCCTGGTCGTGAAAGGTCTAGATACCATCTTCAGAATCACTTTAATACTCTTCCTTTGCCATAGACATTTCTTTCAGCAATAATAATTCCCTCTTCACATAATTGCTGCCTCTAGTGGTCAGTATTGTAAATGCATCCCTAGCCCTATGGCTTTTCTTTCTTCATTTACAAACTTTATGCTGCCCTGCCTTGCCACAATGTTGCCAATTAAATTTCCCATCAATTTAAGTCACCAGGACCCACAGGAAAGCCCACCAAACCACACAGGGAACCTCAAAGTCGACACCAAGCTCTTCAATGAATGGCTCACCAACTGCACTACTCCCACCAGAAACAAGACATTCAAACACAACAAATGACCCAGCTGGTACACTAATGACTTATGTGGCATTGCAAACAAGTGAAGAGAAAAAAGGCACTCGTCAAAAACACCACTGCAGGATTTACATACAAAGCCGCCCTCAACCTCTAACCTCCAAGAAGTATGTGCTGCAAATAAAAATGCTCTAACTCTGACCCGAAGCCAGCCCCAACAATGCCAAACAGCTCTTCACCATCTTCAAGGAGTTCTTTAACCCTGCAGCTGCCAACAACAACATCCCATCCCAAGCACTCTGCAACAACTGGTCAAACTTCTTCGAATGCAAGATTGCTGGGATCTACAACACATTCGACCCACAGCATACCAATACAGATGCCCAGCAGGACACTTCCCTTTTTGCCAAATAGCAGCTAAGCAATTGGAAGCTCCTCACAAATGAAAACACCACCGCCCTGATGAATCCCATTCACTAGGGAGCCCCCTCAGACCAATGCCCCACTTCATATACAAGCTTGGAAGAACCATCATCTCCCCCGCGCTTACCGACATCATCAACACCTCCATGTGCACCTCCACCTTCCCGCCTTGCTGGAAAAATGCTAAAGTCAACGTCCTTTTGAAGAACCCAACATCTGACCTCAACACCCTCAGTAACTACACTCCTGCTTTTTCCAGCTAAAGTCATGGAGAAAGCTATCAATGCCCAACTCTCAGACCACCTAGAACTCTAGCAGCTCCTAGACAGCTCTCAATCTGGCTTTCACACCTATCACAGCACAGAAACAGCCATCATTGCAGCCACGGATGACATCAGACGCTTTCTCCACCAAGGAGAAACAGCCGCACTCATTCTTCACAACCTCTCTGCATCTTCCAATACAGTATTCCACAACTCACTCTTCAGAAAGCTTCAGCACTTGGGTATCTGCAGACCGACCCTGAAGTGGTTATCCTCCATTCTCATGGACCGAACTCATTAGACCACCCCCACCTCCGATCTCAAGAAACTCATCAGAGCAGACCCACAAGGATTATCTCTTACCCCAACACTCTTCAACATCTACATGACACACCTCGCAGACATCGTCAGAGCCTATGGCATCAACATAGTATGCTATGCCAACAACATACAGCTCATCCTTTCCCTTAATGATGCAACCAGCACCGCCAAAGCAAACTTTGCCAACTGAATGAGCAACTTCGCTGCTTTGATGAAAAACAACTGCCTCCAGCTCACCACACACAAAACCAAAGTGGCTATCTTCGGCAACAATACCCCCCCCCCCTGCCAGGGGATGCCTCTTGGTGGACCTCTGATCTTGGCCCCTACGAACCATGCCAATAACCTCAGGATCATCCTGGGCACCAACCTCTGGATCATCCTGGGCACCAACCTCTCCATGAGCAGACAGTTTAATGCCATTGCCTCTTCCTGCTTCCACATCCTGTGAATGCTATGCAAGATTTCAAGTGGATCCCACTTTACACCAGACGAACAGTCACCCAGGCTCTTATCACAAGTAGATGTGACTACAGAAATGCCCTCTTCTTTGGAATCCCAGACCATGTTTTACACTGACTCCAAACCACCCAAAACTCCACCGCCAGACTGATCCTGAACATCCTGCAAAATAACCTCATCTTTCCACACCTCAGCAATCTCCACTGGCTCCCAGTCCGGGAAAGATGTAGGGTCAAGCTAATCACCCGCACCTATAAAGTGTTCCACATCACCGGTCCAGTATACCACAACCACAACTTCAACTTCTACCAGCCCACGAGACACCTTCGATCTGCATCCCGCCAAGAGCACACCTACCTCACACCAAGAAGGCCAGAAGCGGAGGACACTCCTCATACCTTGCAGCCAAGACCTGGAACAACCTCCTGCAACAACTCAAAACCTCCCACTTCCTCATGGCCTTATGAAGAAACCTAAAGACATGGCTCTTCGAGATGGAACAGGCATGATCTACTCCTCCTCACTCAGGTCTTTCCTACTCAGTGCCTGGATACCCACTCGGGTGACTAGCCATGCTCTACAAATCCACATAACATAAAGCTAGTCCCCTTATAACTCTAAGCTTATAACTCTACGCTTGCGCAGCCACCAACATCTTTTACTACTTTGCTAATTGCCATTCACCCACAGATGCATAACTGAGACTGAGCCCAATGATTCTGTTGATCATGTCCACTCAGATTCGTGACAGCAGAAACCTCTGTATTCTCATTCTCTTGGATTTGTCTTCAGAAGTGTCGATTACCACACCACATTTCCTTCCTCACCGCTTACAAGATGTGTATCTACTACTCAGTGCTGTAATGGTTAATTTAATTCTGTATTGCAGACAACAACAGTTGCTTATGCGACTCTCTAGCCCCTCCTCCCCTCCTGTTCTGAAAGTGGGAAATCTCCTATTACCACCACTTGAACCGAGTGATGTATGATTGTTCATAGAAAAATGAAAAACCCTTCACTAATGAAAAACACTTCACTAATGAAGACTGTCCACACACCTGTGCACGAGTGACTGATTATTGGTAACAATAAACATCCTAGGATTGATTATTAGGGAGTCCCTAAGTGCAGACGCATATGGCAGACTTGTAAATTGATTTGCAAAGGGTGCAAAAGTTCACCACAATTCAGGGTTGCATACCCTGGGATGTGAAATCTATATGGAAATAGCATATGATTTCACCCAATAGAGTTTGAGTTGACCTGGTGAAAATTACAGAGGCCAACACTTATGTGAGGCACAACGTACACCCAATTTGTAATCCTGTTTCCAATGCGAGTGGGAGTTTTCACCTAAAACAGGATTACTTCTCAGATTATAATCAGGGCCCTGCATCTAATATCCTGATCCAGTTGTGAATGTCTGTAGTATATACCAGATTGAGGATTTAATGCTATCCACTAGGAGGCACTAGTAATGAGCTCTGCATCTCCAAGTCACAGATGGGGAAAATATTTGGGGAAACTAAGATGGATTCTCATATGCTCAAGATCTTTTGGTTGGTGCATCCACCACAGCCATACCAGTACTTTGCATAGTTATACCCCTTTGGGTCTGCATTGTCCCACTTCCAGATGATGGAAAGTGAGGGCACCAGCCACAATGACCATTCAGGCTATGAGGTAGGTGCTGTATTTGACTCTTGTGGGTTTTAGGCTGTTACATGTTGGTGGATTTTGCTGTGGTATCAGTGAAGTGGGCTGTCCCAACATTGGTGAATTAATATGGAAAAGAAGGGCTGCAGAGTAAATCAAACGTTTTGTATGCCCTGTCATATGAAAGTTAGATTCCTGACATAAAAGGCTTTCCCTTGCAGGGTCCATTTGGAGACCGTGGCCTTCAGAGTGCCAAGTTTCTGAACATGTAGTAATGTGGGGCTTATGGGCCATATTGCAGAGGTGGTATAGTGTATGAAGCCGGCAAGGAGTTTGCTGAACATCACAGCCTTACAGTTTGAGGGCATTAGAGCCTATGAATATCATGCTGGTGTGGAATTCAATACTTACCCAGGGGTAAGTTAATTCTTCAAAGGTGTTACTACAGAGACAATGGAACTCTGGTGAGAGACCATCCGAAGTTAATACTAGTGTAAGCCCATATGAATGGATTTGTCATATGATGGTTGTAAGAACCCCTTTAAGAGGTTCACGGGGCAAGCAGGGCTTACTGGGCCCAACTATGTGGCTTGGGATGGCGAGAAGTTCCCGATTCTGATCCCTCATCCGGGATAGATGTGTTGCGGGTTCCCACAGCAGCCTCACTCCTCTGATAAAGCTCTAGAACTCTCCATACTTCTGGTGAAACCCTCTGGCATACAGGGTCACTGCGTCCCTACTGTACGTGGGCACCGACCCGCTCAGCACAGCAGTTGTCTGCAGGACATCCCTTCCTGTCGTACGGGGTTGCCAATCCTGAGCTGCACACAGGCTCTGACCCAATCGGTACAGCTTTCAGTAAAGTTCATGTATAAAGCCCCTCTGGGCCACCAGTCCTTAGCTGTTCTCTGACCCAATCAGCACAGCATTCACCACAGCCCACTTCACTGTGGCCCTCTCCTTGCATACCAAGTTTGATGACTTTCTCCTGCACACAAGCAACAACCTGATCGGTAAAGCAGTCATTTCCTTACACCTCGCAGTGGGTATCCACAAGATTCTTCACTGGACCTCACACCCTCCAATGCTCTTCTCTTCTCCACAGGGAACACTGGTCTTGACAAGAAGGAAGATGACCTTGGATTCCCTAGGTGATGTGGGTGATGTCCTCTTACTCATCAGGGAGAATAGCAGGCCTTGGCCCCCAGTCCTGGTCACAGGCAGAAGTCTTGCACAGCTGCCCTTCTCACGCAGCCCGTCTGGCTGCTTGGCAGATGAGTTTTTGAGGTCTCAAGCTCACCTTCTTATAATCCATTTCTAGACACCAAATGTGATGTAAGGTCTGATTCTTTGAAATTTATTTTGAGGGTGTCCTTTTTTTTTTTAAGTGCCCACTCTTCTGCTCTCTTATTCATCTTTAAAGCAGACAGTCTGTCATAGCAGGAGTGAATGTGAAGCGGATAGCCCACAACAGTTTATGGGAGTGACCAGAGTACACACCTGGATGTCAACCACAGTGATATATGTATCAAAAGGATAGCCAGGGTCCCAGTCCTACTCTTTATGATTCTCTCATCAGCCCCATCTTTTTCCTGAGTTGTGCCCAGGCCCCTTCCTTGTGACCACTTACTGAATTGAACAGCACCCTTTAATGTGTGCAGGTGAGGTTTGGCACTCCCCTCTCCAGTGTGTCCCACCCCACTTATGGGAATGCAGCAATACACATTTGTTAAAGGGGGGTGGGGGGAGGGGTGTTATTTCTTTACCTCCACGCCACGTTTCACCATGGAGGCCTGGGTGTCCTAAAATGGAACCCATGGTCTGCCAGGTATTAACCCTTCACAGGCACACAAACAACCAGTGCATGCATACCGAATACGCACACTGCACAGCACAATATCTTTCCTGTACTGTACCACTCATAGGCATACATACATCCAGTCCATGGATTTAACATGCACATGGTTCACCCTTCATGTATGGTGCCATTCACAGGTGCATGTACACATAGCACATGTGTTGGGAATGACCCTTTTTTCAGGGTTGCCCCCAAGCCTTTTGCATCTGACCTCCTGTTTTTGATTCTGTGCTCAGTTTTGTTTTTGCTGGCTTTCGGACTCTGGGCACTTTACCACTGCTGACCAGTGCTAAAGTTCAAGTGCTGTCTGTCTACATAGTATTGGTGATTAGTTTATCCACAATTGGCATATTTGCTTTACCAGTCAGTCCCTAGTATAGTGCACCATGTGTGCTTTAGGCCTGTAAACCAAATGCTAATAGTGGGCCTGCAGCACTGATTGTGCGACTCACATGAGTTGCCCTGTAAACATGCCCTGTAAACCTGCCATTGCTGTGTCTGTGTGAATAGTTTTAAACTGCCATTGCGACCTGGCAAGTGCGCCCACTTGCCAGGCCCACACCTTCCCTTTTACTACTTGTAAGTCACGCCTAAAGTAGGCTAAAGGCAGCCCCATGGGCAGGGTGCAGTATAATTATAAGATAGGACATGTACTGGTGTGCTTTCCATGTCCTGATAATGATATTGCTAAATTCGATTTTCACTATTTCAAGGCCTATCTTTCCCCATATGGTAACATGGAGATTGCCTTGAAATATTTTAAGTGTAATTTCCCATTGGGAGCAGATAGAGTAATAGGTGTGGGGTCTCTAAACTCACAATTTAAAAATACATCTTTTGGTGAAGTTGTTTTTTAAAATGTAAGTTTGAAAATGCCACTTTTAGAAAGTGGGCATTTGCTTGCTTAACCATTCTGTGCCTCTGCCTGGCTGTGGAATACACGTCTGGGTCAGGATGACAGTTGGACTGTTTGTGAATTCACTCTCGACAGTCTCACAAAGGGAGCTCAGGTGTGCCCTGCATATTCTGATTGGTCTTTCTGAACTAGAGTGGCGGGAGGAGCTGACACTTGCACCTGAATGGGGCTGTTACTTTCCTTATACAAAGCAGCCTCCAGCCTACTGCAGTGTGTCTGTGGCCAGGGCAGGAAAGGCAGGGTCTTACGCACTACAAAGACTTCTCTTTGAAGTTTACCTACTTCAGAGACAGCAATGGTATAAGTACTGGGCCTCTGACCCCACAACGTTGGAACCCTTCTGGACTGAGGACATTCTGCCAGGAAGAAGAGCTGGATGCTATAAGAGGGACTACTATGCTGCCTGTTGTTTTGCTGTGCTGGCTTGCTGCCCGCTGCTTCTGGCCTGGTAATGAAAGCACTGGACTTTGCTTTCTACATCCTGCTTCCAGAGGTGCTCCAAGGACTCTGACTGAGCTTGCCTCCTGTTAAGAAGTCTCAGGGACGTCAAAAACATCATCTGCTAGCACCTGAGCTGTCTTGCTGAGACTCCCAACTCACCCAGTGGTGCCAAATCCAGCTCATGATCATACATTACAAGAGCAACCCAATTGTTCATGTGAACCTGAGTGTAAATACTAAAGCTTCATACATTTGTACATGTGAAACTCATTCAGTCTATGTAATCGGGCAGAGAGTACTGCTTTAGAATTAATGTAGACTTATAACAGTAGTTTGAACTCTCATATAAGTATGGTTTATACTATGTATGGTGAGTGCCCAATAGAGGAGAATTTATATCGAGAGAGACTTTTTGAAAGTATAAAAAAAAATATTAAAGGCAAACAGTACCTGAATCCTTCACATGAGTCCAAGTGATATCTTTTATTTTAGAGACAGTAAGTAGGGAAAGAATATCATATTATATGGCAAAACATAACAAAAAAACAGTACAGTGAAAGAAAAGTGCACCCCAAGTGAGAACAACAACCTAAAGTACATAAAAGTCAGCCAAATATATTAAGAAAGGTATAACCACAGGGAAGTTTCCTTGTGGAATAAGTTTGTCTAAGGTCTGTTTTTTTTCTTTTGATATATGTCGATGGCGTTTCGACCACAACATGTATACAGGGGTCTCATCAGGACAAACAGTGACCTGAGAGACTAAGATGAAAAGATTGCATTGTTAGAAAAAAGAACAACTGCAAAAATGTAAAGGAGAAAAGGATTTGTATGCTCTGATTACCTTCTATAAACCTAACAATCTTAAGTAAGTTTCAGGAAAACAGGCACATTCAGCTGAGTATGAGGTACTCTGTGTAGAGGTGAGTATGATGTAATTATTTGTACTTCAAAGGACACATCTTTGAAAAGAGAAATGGATTGGAAATTAGTGCCCAAAAATAGCAATAAAGGTGGTAAAGTGTGGCTAGAGTGTGGTCTACTCTACTTTCAATTCAGGCCGGCAGCAGGAGAAAATTGACAAAGTTAAAAAAGACATTAGAAATTTCAGTAAGGAAAAAAACATATCCCTACCTCTTAGATGACTTTTACACACAGCCCCGCTAAAAACGCTACCTGGGGTAGATACAAAGATCAAAGACTGGTCACCTGTTCTGAATCTTCAGAGGACTGATAGTTCAAAAGACCCTGGAGAAGGTACCAGCAGTACTATTTCAAACTTTAAACCTTTTTTAGGGAAACCCTCAAGAGACTGAGACAAAAACAGGGGAAACCGAGGGCGGCAATGGAATCAGTGTCCAGGGGACCGCAGACTCTGAGACTCACACACGCTCACAAGGCACTGCACAACATCGGACCAGAATAGCTCAACAGACGCCTCTCCTTCTACACCCCGACCCAACAACTTCGCTCCGCCGACCTTGCCCTCGCCACCGTCCCACGCATCTGCAGAACAATCACCGGCGGCAGATCATTCTCGCACCTCACCGCCAAGAACACTCTTCCCACCCACCTGCGTCAGACCAAGGACCTCCTTACCTTCAGAAGACATCTCAAGACATGGCTGTTCGAACAGTAGTAGTCCCCACCCCACCTCCAGCGCCTTGAGACACTCACAGGTGCGTAGTGCGCTTAAAAAAATTCCTGATTGATTGATTGAGACAATACTACAAATGGGGTCCAGAAAATCTGAGTGTTTTGTCACAAGAGACTAATTCTACTGTAGATGAACAAATTCCAATTATGAGAGATTGGGAACAAACCCAGGGCCCAACCCAAGTTGAATGGGCTCCATGTGTACAGATATGTGTAGCTTTAGTATTTAAATCCAGTTCATGTGCCCATGGTATTGAGTTCTGGTGCAACCGAGAAGAAACAAGCACATAGGCTCCAGAGCGACTTCGGAACTGACACTCCTGTTTGACCAATTCCACAGTTCCGACGCAGCGCCTCCAAAGTCCTGACACAGCATGAGTCTTGAGTGCCCTGTCACTGACGTCTGTGATACCAACTCCACTGCAGTGCCTGTGGCCCTGTGGTGTGATTGGAACACCATGAAGTAAATGCCTTTGTGTCTTGACCTGCTGGATTCATTGACCCCCCCCCCCGCCTTGTCATAAGGAACCAACGCCTTGCCACAGACCCCTGATCACCTCCCCTGCAGCCATAAGGAACCAATGCCTCACCTCCCCTGCTTAGCTGTAAGGAACTGACGCCTCACCTCCCCAGTAGCAGTAGGGTTCCGACGCTGAACGGGCTTCAGCGATGCCTCTCCTACCTGACTTTGTGCAACATCTTTGTTTCCTAGTTTTTCCAAGGTCCTGTACCTGCGTTCTGTGCGCCTTTGTGACTGGCTCACACTCCCTCGCCAGTGGTGTCAGACTGTTGGGAACAACTCCGTCAAGCTCCATGATAGCCTCAGTTGGAGTAGTGTGCTTCTAAGCGCTTTACTAAGATTTAAAAATTCGTCCCTTCACTTGTGTATGTTGGAGTTTTGTCGTTTTGCTCTTGTTTTACTCAGATGAATATTGGTTCTTAGAAATGGGGTCTCTAGTTGGCAGTCAGTTTACACCCTGTCCAAATAGGGACCCTCACTCAGGTCATGGGAAGGGAGTTACAGGAGTTACACACCTAAGATAACCCCTGCTCGCCCCTTTGGTAGCTTGGCACGAGCAGTCAGGCGTATCTCAGAGGCAAAATGTAAAGTATTTGTACCCACACAGTAACACAGTGAAAACACCACAAAAGTACCCCACACCGTTTTAGAAAAAGAATCAATATTTAACAAGACCAAAACGACAAAATCCAACATAAACAAGAAACGATATAAATTTTTAAGTTTGAGTGTTAATCCATAGGAAGAAATGCTTGCATTGTTTTAGCACAAAGTACCTGGTGTGCATCTGAAATAAAGCCACAGGTGAGGTGATGCGTCAGAAAAGCAAGCGATGCATCCATTCCTTACTTGCAAGTGAGGCTGTGCTTAGATTTACGTCCCCCCTCCTTGCCGGGTAGTGATGTGTCGATTATTTCTCTGCAGGACAACTATGCCTCAATTTCTGTCCATGCAGCCTCAGTTCCTTGCGCTGATGTTGAAGATTTGATACCTCGTAACGATGCGTGGAAAATTGAGATGCATGGCAACAATGGATCTGCACTGAAGCAGGCAATGCGTCAATTTCACTAGCACTGTCGATTTCCCCTCCCTCCCCAGTTGAAGCATCAACTTCCAAGCGCCCAGGGAATGGATTTTGCACCACTTGGCAAATCATGACTCTCAGCAGAAGACCCCAGTGACTGGCAGATGAAGTCTGTGATGTGCCTGAGACTTCACAACAGGAGACAAGTTCAGTTTAAGCCTGTGAAGAAACTCTGAAAGCAGGATGTAGAAATCAAATTCCAGTCCTGTCACTCCAGTGGGAGAAGTAGCAGCAGCAGGCCAGCACAGCAAAGCAACAGGCGGAGTGGCAAGTCCTCATCAAGTATCCAGCTCTTCTCCTTGGCAGAATGTACTCAGTCCAGAAGTGTTCTGAAGTTGTGGGTCAGCCTTTGATTTCTGCCTTTGAAATAGGCAAACTTCAAAGGAAAGTCTTTGCACTGCACTAGGCCTTGCCTCTCCCTGTCCTGGCCCAAGACACACTCCAGGTGGTTGCAGACTGCTTTGTGTAAAGACCACCCCATTCAAGTGCAAGCGTCAGCTCTTCCCTCCACTCTAGCCCAGGAAGACCCATCAGGATATGGATTACATACCTCCGCTCCCTTTGTGTGACTGTCTAGAGTAAATTCACAAACAGCCAAGGTGGATTAAGCACACAGGAGCTGAACTTTCACTGAGCAAACCCATAGGCCTCACTCCAGTAATACTGGTTAAAAGGACATGTTAATTCCTACTGCCAATGCTGCTTAGGTCCAGGTGAAGGCAGTAGCCTCTCCGCACTATGAGGGTAGTGCTTTGGGCCCCTCTTGGTCCAACAATCAGTGAAACAGGCCCATGTCATGGTTCACATGCATAATCCATGTTTACCTATGACAACGAAAATCTGCATTGGGGATCCAGATATCAGTACAGTTGGGCACTCAGGTGAGGGGTGCACACCCGTTACCATGCAGAGGACTCTTGCGCCCTAACAATGGTATTTTTCTAAACATGGTTATTTTGTCTTCAATGGACTATCCTACTGTTGAGACCTGAGGCAAAGTTGGTCCTTCAATTTGAGGACTTGTATGTATGTACCTGATATCAGCATTGCCTTAAATGACTAGACCTACCCACAAGGTTTTCGACGGTTGTTGAGATTACCTAATAGGATGAACCAAAATTGGAAGTAACTTGAATTTTTCACCACCTTTCGTGTTGGCCACCTTGATGGGACTTGCACATGTGAAGCTGTGCTATTGTTTTTATTTGTAGCACAAACGTGAGCAAGAAGAGGATGTCTCAGCATGTCATATTAAATTAAAAGCTCCTTAAGCGCCGTACTACAATATGAAAGCGTCAACGCGGGTGGTCACTGCAGACGATTTTGCCCTAGATTAAGGCATAGAGGGCTTTGAGAACAGCAAGCCAAAAAGAGATAGGTACGGTAGGCTAGGTAAGAAATGTAATACCTTCTTTCAGGACACGCACTCAACACGTCGCAAAACATTACGGGAAGTAGCTAACCTGGCAAGACGAGCCGTAGAGGCAAGGTCAGACTCCAGAGTAGGAGGAAACGCATGCAAGCTGTTTTCATGTCGAGGTTTCTTTTCAATTTGGACACTTCCTTAGTCATTTAATTCTGTTCAGTTTCTTGCATGAAAAATATACCATGGTATTTACGAAGATTGAAAATATTCAATTCGTTGTATCGTTCCGAGATTACGTAGAAAATGTTTGCTTTTCCTCCAGGATTCTTTTTTTTTTTTTCTCTTGTTTACTTGTCTTTAACAATTCTTTACAAACCAGCATTGGCAAAACCAGTAGCTCAACGCTAGACTTGAAGGCACAGCTAAGGCTTGTTTAGTGTTGGGAACATTGTTCCAGATTACAAGGAATAAGGCAGGCTAGCAAGCCACCTATCCGGAGGGTTGGTTTTAACAATGCAAATCATGTATCTCGCATCAAAGAGTTGCGTGCATTCATTTTTTCACTAAGGGGAGTAAAATAACTCTTGTAAGTGAAGCTGACGGATTTTTCTATCAAATTCTGTCTTCCATTTTAGAATTGTGGGGCTGTTGTTGTTTTATAATTAAAGAGAAAATTGCACCAAACCCTATTTTGTGGACAGCTAATGGTTTACAATACAAAACCGCTGAATCTTTCAGTTTTTATTTTTTCTGTACAGTTTCTGCTTTTGGCAAATTTAGCATCTGAAAGTTAATGCTTCACAGCAATCAGCTAGCATATTTCCTCCTCCTTGCCGTTCTCTGCCACATTTAAAGTACTCCACATGCGATGACAAGTGCTCCACAGAAAGCAGCCGGCTAAGTTACATCTCTTACACCATAAATTTGTGTCTACAGTGTTTTTCTTTGCCAAATCTTAGTGCCCTTCTGTGGAGTGGATACTTTATTAGTCATCATGAAAAATTGTCGAGACTCCTCATACTTTCATTTGGAGAACGTTATGCACTATTCTCACAATGTGCTTATTTTCCCCAACTTGATTTTCAACTGGACGTATACTCCTCTTTGATTCAATTTTCAATCAGCTTAGCTTGTTTCTTTACTGTATTGTTTCTCTAATTTAAAGTTGAGTGGTGCTTTGTTACTTTAAGGATTTAGTACGTTTTTTTTTATATTCTCATCTGTTAAGATTTGAACTAGGGTTGTTATAATGTTTTATTTCTGTATATTTGTTAAACGTTTGAAAAATTGTGAAAGTCGGATGTAACCATCTGTAATGTTTTTTCAGTTTTCAATGATGGGTCTTCACGAGAGCTTGCAAGCCTTGTTGGAACCATTCCTGTGCCTTACAAAGGTTGGTGTTAAACAGTATTTTCCATCCTAAATGACGATGATTGTGTATTTATTCCACTTAACTTTTGAATTTTCTTTTCCAAGCAGAGGGCATGCTATGCAGGCCGAAAATGATTTCTTTTGCTTTAAGTGCCTCACTAGACCTTCTCCTCTTCGCAGTGGATGTGCATGTGTTTGTGAAAGGTGGCACTCAGTACTGTTACACTTTATGCAGACCCGTGCCAAACCTAGAGCGCTCAAAGCCCCGATTTATTTTCACTCCTGATTTTTCCTTTAAACCTAGATAGAACATTGGGATGCAGTCTTATTTTAGGTTTGGCCATCCAGGGAAGTCTCAGGTGAAATGGTTACAGATCAAATGGTAAAAATGTAAAGAGTATAGTGCTGGGAAGTGTTTTAAGATTAGATGCTTCAGACCACATTGGATTCAGTGAAATAATCAGCTTGAAAGATTGCTTATAAAGTAAGATAGTAAAATAAGAATGGTGTGTTTTCACTGTAAGCAGAAAAAAATTGAAATATAAAAACGGTTAGCAAACCTAGTGTACCAATTAGTATTAAAACCAAGAGCAGTGATTTTTGTTCCTCATTTACTAATTCTAGCTCTGGTTAATGTGAACTGTCGTTATGTACTGCTGTGTCCCTTTGATGTGCCATTTAGCCTTCTGATGTCCATGCTGTGCTCATGGCTGATGACTGACCTTCTATACACGTTCATTCTGGCCCTCCACTGTTTAAGCTGCTAACCCTCTTTCAGCTCATTCTCCCACATCATACTCGGATATCACTTTAACAGTAGGTGTATCTTGCAGTTCGGTCTTTGCTACTCTGCCTGTTTAGTTAACAGTTTTTTTGCATTGGACTCATCAGCCAATGGAAATAGGATAGGAACTGCTTACCAAATGAAGATAGTTGATCCTGTTGAACCTGTTCTCCTGATTCTAGTTGCTGTGCCCAAATTCCAAATTGAGGTCTTGCCTTTAATTTCTTTCAGTGCTTTCATAGTTCTTGTTGAGAATAGAGATTTTCATCTAGCTATCTGGCCAGGGCTACCCACTTTGCCTCCTTTTGGTTTTGCCAGTCAGTTCTTTTCAGCATGCTGCTTTAACCCCTAGAGGGCCACGGACGTAATGGTTGCGTCCATGGCTGCGCCTCTCGGGTGCCACGGACGTAACCATTACGTCTGATTACCGGCCCTTGGGGGAAGTGCTAGCACTCCCCCCGAGGCCCGCCTCCCCCCTCCCAGGTCAGGGCTGGAAAGGGAATTGCTGAACCCTTCCACCCCACGTGATGTATAATGACATTAGCACGCAAGAGCGTGCTGACCTCATCAGAGGTCACCTCCCAGCGCGATTGCGGAAGAGAAATGCTCAGCATTTCTCTTCCACTCGGGAGGAGGGGGCCAGCAGAGACATGAAAGGAAAGGAAAGGCCTTTCCTTTCCTTTCATGTCTCTGCAAGCATTTCTGCTGCCTGATCGCAATGCCCACTAGACACCAGGGATTTTTTTTCTCTTTGAAACGGACATGAGGGGAGCGGCCCCTTGGACAAGGGCCACTCCCCAGGGGGGCAAATAATTTTTAGGCCATTTAGGACCCCCGGGAGGCCGAAAACCCCTAGACACCAGGGATCCATTTTTTTTCTTTTATGTTTAGGGAGTGACCCCTTCGACAAGGGTCGCTCCCTGGGGGGGGGGGTGATTGTTTTAAGGCCATTTCTGCCCCCAGGGGAGGAAGAAACCACTAGACACCAGGGATTTTTTTTTTATATTATACTTACGTATAAGGGGAGTGGCCCCTTGGGCAAGGGCCGCTCCCCAGGGGGGCCAAATAATTTTTAGGCAATTTCTGCCCGTGGGGGGGGGGGGGGGGTTCAGCGGCGCAGAAAACCCCTAGACATCATGGATAATGTTTGTTTTTTTGTTGTTTTTTTTCCATTTATGTGTGGGGAGTGACCCCGGGGGGGCAGAAACCACTAGACACCAGGGAATTTTTTTTATATTATACTTAAGTATAAGGGGAGCGGCCCCTTGGGCAAGGGCCACTCCCCAGGGTGGCAAATAATTTTTAGCTCATTTCTGCCCCCACCCCCCCCCCAGGGGAGGCAGAAAACCCCTAGACACCAGGGATATATATATATATATATATATATATATATATATATATATATATATATATTTTTTTATTTATGTGTGGGGAGCGACCCCTTAGGCAAGGGTCGCTCCCTTTCGGGCCAAATTGTTTTTAGGCCATTTCTGCCCCCCGGGGGGTGGGGGGGGGTGGGTGTGTGGGCAGGAGCCACTAGACACCAGGGAGGTTTTTATTTTATACGAACACATAAGGGGAGCGTCCCTTTGGGCAAGGGCGGCTCCCCAGGGAGGGCAAAATATTTGTAGGTCTTTTCTGCCCCCCCGAGGCAGATCGGCCTAATATAATTAGGCCAATCTGCCTCCAGGGAGGGCAGAAACCTCTTTATTTTGTATTTACTTTGTTTTTATGTATGGGGAGCTACCCCCTAGGCAAGGGTCGCTCCCCTGGGGGGGGGGGGAGGGAGGGGGGCAAATTGTATTTAGGCCATTTCTTAGGCCACCAATGGGGTCAGAAACCACTAGACACCAGGGATTAGTGTGTGTGTTTTGTTTGGTGGGGGGCTGCCCCTTGGGCAAGGGTCGCTCCCCATAGGGGCACATTACTGTTGGCCATATCTGCCCCCCTTTGCGGCAGTTTGGCCTATTTTTGAAAGGCCCATCTGCCCCCAAGGGAGACAGAAAGCCCACCAGAGAAGATTTGTTTTCAAAATAGGAGGGTGGGGGTATGGCCAAACCCCCACCCCAAATACATGGGGCCAAAGTACTTCTGCCCTCCACTGGACAGATTGGGCAATTACCCTCGATCTACACCCGGCGGGGGGGCAGAAAGTCTACTAGATGGCATGGAATTAAAAAATAAAATTAAAAAATTGTGGGGTGATGACTACCAACCAGTATGGGCCTGGTTATGCCCCTTACCCCAACTGAAGGGGGTAACCGTCTTTCAGCTCTCTCCCGCACACTAAAACATCTTATCCCACGGCAAGCAAGAAGACAATTGATTATTTTGGGTTTTGGTTTTACATTTGGGCCATGAGAGCTTGGTAACTCTCAAAATCGTCCCACTTGGAATGGTGAGGGCTGCACTTTTTTGACTTTGGGACGCTGCCATGTAGAAAAATCCACAAGACCCAGACACATCTGAAAAGTAAACATCTGGTTGATTCCAGGGTGGTGTGCTTCACATGCACCGCACCATTTTCTTACCCACAATGCCCTGCAAACCTCCAACTTTGCTGGAAATCACACATTTTTCCCACATTTCTGTGATGGAACCTTCCGGAATCTGCAGGAATCCACAAAATTCGTACCACCCAACATTGTCTCATCTATACCGATAAAAATTCTGCTGCACTTGTCAGCCTAAAAATGTTTTTTTTTTCAAACTGCCCTTTTGGATCTGCTTTAGTTCCCCCTCGATTTTGACATGTTTTTAGCTCTTCCCTGTCACAGGCACTTGGCTCACCTACACAAGTGAGGTATCATTTTTACCGGGAGACTGAGGGGAACGTTGGGTGTCCCGGTGCGGTGATCCCACACAGAAATGTGGGAAAAATGTATTTTTTGTTTTTTTAGCTAAATTTTAGGTTTGCTGAGGATTCTAGGTAAGAAATCATTGTAGGATACACAGGTCACACCTCCCTGGACTCCATCGGGTGTCTAGTTTTCAAAAATGTCTGGGTTTGGTAGGTTTCCCTAGATGGCTGCTGAGCCCAGGACCAAAAACGCAGGTTGCCCCCCCCCCCCCCCCCAACCCCCTCCCAAAAAAAAAACAGGTAGTTTTGTATTTGATAATTTTGATGTGTCCAGATAGTGTTTTGGGGCATTTCCTTTCGCGAGCACTAGGCCTAACCACACAAGTGGGGTACCATTTTTATCGGGAGACTTTGGGGGGGGGAACGCTGGGTGGAAGGAAATTTGTGGCTCCTCTCAGATTCTAGAACTTTCTGTCACCAAAATGAGAGGAAAAAATGTTTTTTTTGGGCCAAAGTTTGAGGTTTGCAAAGGATTCTGGGTAACAGAACCTGGTTAGAGCCCCACAAGTCACCCCCATCTTGGATTCCCCTAGGTGTCTAGTTTTCAAAAATGCGCAGGTTTGCTAGGTTTCCCTAGGTGCTGGCTGAGCTAGAGGCCAAAATCCACAGCTAGGCACTTTGCAAAAAAAAATGGCAGATTTCAATGTAAAAATGTGATGTATCCATGTTGCGTTTCCTGTCGCCAGCATTAGGCCTACCCACACAAGTGAGGTACCATTTGTATCGGGAGACTTGGGGGAACACAGAATAGCAAAACAAGTGTTATTGCCCCTTGTCTTTCTCTACATTTTTTCCTTCCAAATGTAAGACCGTATGTAAAAAATAAAAAAAAATAAAAAAAAAAGACGTCTATTTGAGAACTGCCCTGTAATTCACATGTTAATATGGGCACCCCGAAATTCAGAGATGTGCAAATAACCACTGGTTCTCATCACCTTATCTTGTGCCAATTTTAGAAATATAAAGGTTTTCTTGATACCTATTTTTCACTTTTTATATTTCAGCATATCAATTGCTGTATACCCGGTATAGAATAAAAACCTATTTCATGGTGCAGCTCATTTATTGGCTCTGGGTACCTAGGGTTCTTGATGAACCAACAAGCCCTATGTATCCCGCAACCAGAAGAGTCCAGCAGACGTAACAGTTTATTGCTTTCAAAAATCTGACATTGCAGGAAAAAGTTAGAGTCAAACGTGGAGAAAAATGGCTGGTTTTTTTTCACCTCAATTTCAATATTTGTTTTATTTCAGCTGTTAGTTTCTGTAGGAAACACTTGTAGGATCTACACAACTTACCCCTTGCTGAATTCAGAATTTTGTCTACTTTTCAGAAATGTTTAGCTTTCTGGGATCCAGCATTGGTTTCACACCCATTTCTGTCACTAAGTGGAAGAAGGCTGAAACCACAATAAATAGTAAAAATGGGGTATGTCCCAGTAAAATGCCAAAATTGTGTTGAAAAATTGGGTTTTCTGATTCAAGTCTGCCTGTCCCTGCTCAGAGAGACATGAAAAGGGAAGGAAAAGCCTTTCCTTCCCTTTTCGTGCCTTTCTTCCTCCCCTGCCCCCCTGTACAGAGGAGAAAATCTGTTTCTCCTCGGTCGCGCTGGAAGCATGGCTTCTAGCACGACGGAAGTTGACCTCTGATGAGGTCAGCACTGACATCATTAGACGTCACTGAGGGGTTTGGGGTTGTAAGGGGAAGCGTTTTCCCCTTCCAGCCCTGCAATGGGGGGGGGGTAGGTGGAAGCCCACCGAGAGAGCGCTAGTGCTCCCTCTGAGCTCTGGTGCCGGGACTTAATGGTTACGCCCTCGGCACAGGAGCACTGTGCCGCGGGACATAACCATTACGTCCGCTACATAGAACCAGTTAACTGCTGGCTGTAAATTTGCCTTGTGTAACTACAGTATACAGACTAAGTAAACAGTGAGACGAGGTTGTACATACTGAGATGTTGCAATATTCAGACTTCTTTTTGACATTCGTTAACCTTGTTTTCACCATCTTCTTACCTGCCCCATTTCAATGTGTTTTTTTTCATTACTCTGCAACTGGGTCTGTAATATGAGCAATCCTTAACCACGCAATACACATTGATTCCGCGTTCAGGAATTTGCCTTACTTGACTTTGTTCTCCGGAACGGTTGTCCATTACAGTTGTCAATGTTATTTTGGGCCAGTAGTTCTGGTAGAGGACGGGAGGCTCTTCTCAACACTTGAAAAACATTTCCTCACTAATCAGTCACCTTGCTCACAAGAGGTGTTAGTCAAAAGGTCCAGGTTGAAGGAGCAGCGGTAGCTGATTCAGGTAGATACTTTTCTTTAAACATATGGGATAATATTGTTTAAGATGGAGTACTATTCCTGCCTAAGCTGTGTGCAGTCTCAGTTTGGTGTGCTTGGTGCAGGCACAGTGCACCATATTCAGTGCAAACTTTGCTGACCCTATTTCAGGTGCCTGCCTGGAGAAAGTGCAGCATTGAAAGGAGAATCTGTGGGTTGGAACAGCCGGTCAATATTTTTAAGCAGAGGGATCAGCAGCAGTTTAAGAAGAGGCACTTTTTTTACATGGCGTATAATGTATGCCCTTCCCACTATTTGTTTTCCCTTGTGCCCGCATCTGTACCGTGACACGGGAAGAAGTGATGCCTTGAAATCACAGGGCTACAAAAGGTGTACCATTGCAGTCCGTTTTAAAGAAGAGGATTGTTCCTGTGGTTCCTTGTGCTGCTAGGGGTTCTTTCTCTAGGACAGCCCCAGGTTGGCTTACCAGAGTCTTTCTGCAACTCCCTAAGCAAGTGCAAGTTGATGTAAGAGATGCTTAGAGACGTAGCTCATTGAGTTTCACTTACTTTGATGTGTGTGTTTTGTTTGAGATCATGCAGGCCACACCTACTTTTTAAGCGAGCTAAGTTCTGCATTTCCCAACAAACCTTGAAACCCCTACTTCTGCTAATCCCAGCAAATTCCTGACAAAACCACCTCTTCAATTTGCATTCCAAGTTTTTGCACATATGTGTGGCAGGATAATATGCAAGATTGAGAAAAATGCCTAGAGGCGATTTCAGAAAGAACAAGAAGTAAATTAAATTGAACCCTCAAGTTAAAAGAACTATGGGATGTCGGAGAATGAAACTACTGCAATTAAAAATATATTTCTTATTCTTGTTTTATATACTTCATCTATTTCAGGAGCCTGTTTTGGAAATGTTTTTAACTCGTACCTCAGATAAGCACAATAAGGTATAAGTAAATGAGGAAGTAGGTTTCACATCCTTTGGCCAGTACCCCACCTGGACACAGCAGGACAGGAGGGACATCCATTGCCTCATTCAAACTACCACTCTCATAATTCTAGACGTTTCCAGGATTTTACTTTGGGTGATCAGAAGGGAGACCTGTGGATTTGCGCAAGCGTCAGCTTTTTAATCAGATAAGCACAGTTTTCTTCAACCAGCCCTAGCATACAGCGTTTGGGCCAGGGGTCAGTCTACCTAATAAACTGGCTGTCTTACAGTATCATGGATGGTATTGCGCCTTGTTATGTGTACAGCTGTCTGAAAGCAGTGCACGTAAGTGCTAGTGCTGGGTGTCCAGGATGCTAGGTCACTCCTTTATTTTTTTTAATATACTTTTCTGCATGCTGCTTGTGTTTTGAAAATAAAAAAAATTATAAATAAAAGATGTCTAACTTGCCAATGCCCGGCCTATCGTCTTTGCCAGTGCTTGTTTGGTGACTAATGATTTTTGTGGAATACCTTTTATTTTTAAGTCTACCCCAGGCAGCATGTTGTAATCTACTTCTGTGAGCTTTCACCACGCCCATCACTTTCATTTGTTCCTTGGCCTGCCTTTCAAAATTCCCTTGATTTCATAGGTAAATGCTTTACGTTTGTCTAGCCTTGAGGCTGCTTTGTTGCTGCCTTGGAGACTGACTCTGTTACATGGATTATCGCATGATGTGCAAAGTATTCGCCGTTTTTTTCATTTGCCTCTTCTCTTCGCGCTCTGTGTCCGTATGTTGATTAGTCATCTTCCTTTTTTTATTTTTTTGCGCATGCCACTGCTTCTTTGTGATTTCTGCGCCCAAAGGCTGTAAGAGAAGGGGGGGGGGTCTTTTTTATTTAGTTATTTTATTTTTTTTAGATGTTTTATATAGCGTGAACTCGATCAGAGGAGCGTTTTACATGAGTACCGCTGATGTACAAGTTTAGCCGTGGAAAAATATACAAACTGATGCATTTTAAACAGAGAAAACACAGCAATCCTCAATGCAGCTCTCCCAGCACAGCGGGAGTGCCGATACTGCAATATTCAGTGCACTCTGGAAACTCGCCCCATAATGGTTTGCAGAGCATTTCTTTTACAAAACATTTTGACCCATAACTCAGCCTATGGTGGTCCTAGGGCAATGGGACCACCACCAAATCATTCAGCATGACACACTACTCCTGTCTAAGTCGTCTCTGGGTTCCAACACTAGGTTGGGGGGAGGGGCAAAATAATAACCTCTCCCACCATTTACTCTTTATAAGCTCTCATAGCTGGAACTTTTGTTTTATGTCTGGGAGTACTTTGTGTTTTCAAGGGCCTTGTTTGTAATTTGTATTGCATTAGGCCTGAAAATTTGTAGGGCACTAAGCCTCTAGGGGCTACATATATGGTTACATTGAATTACGTTCTTCCATTCTAGGGGTTGACTATATGGTTACATGACCATGTTTCTTACACATGCTATTTTTATTGTGGTGTGCCCCCCAGGGGCTGTCTGAGCATTACAATGAAGATACTACAATATTCGCTGCATTCGGAAACTCGCCCCTTAATGATTTACATGACATTCCATAACAAATTTTTTTTGCCCATAACACATCATGTGGTGATCCTAAGACAACGGGACCACTATCAAAATGGTCAGTGTGACATGCTTTTTCTGTCTAGGTCATATCTGGGTCCCCACACTAGGTTGGTGGGAACCCCAAAATAATAATATTAATAAATATAATAAATAATGGCAATATTTTCATTTTTTGCTGCAGATAGAGGAATAAGGTGAATGGAAGTGGTTTAATTATGCAGGACCACTGGAATTATGTGGCAGCGAGAAGCAAATTATGCAGCAGTGTTGACTAATTTATGTGGCAAAAACAAACTCCAGTTATGCATTTACAACACCAATAGCTCGAACTCAGGTAAATGCGAGACCTGTTTCATTGCAAATGCTTGTTGCTACTTGCAACTCCGCAGCTTGAATCAATCAGTCAGGGAATTTGTACAGTGCACTACTCACTCGTGAGGGTCTCAAGGCAGCTTAGACTTCAGCACATTGATTTAGTTGGCTTGACTCCCAGAGTGGGCTTGTACCGGAGTTTAGTCCAGAGTCCCTGCATATTTATCCTCTGTACAAACTTTGTAAGTGCACAGATGTGTCCTCGTTTCAAATCTGAGACCTTGTGACCTATAAAAAATCCCTGGCGCCCTATGTGCACTCCCATAAGATAGCAGTAGCCCATGGTCCAATGTTATTGGATTTCCCATTATCCATCTGCCCAGGAAGTGACCACACTAGTTTCCTGCCAGAGCAGTCTTTAAAAGAAGAGCCAAGCAATTAGGACTTAATTTCCAATCATCCATCTGCACACCATCCCCTGTACTATTATTCCCCCTCCCAGGACCTACTTAATCGTGGCTGTAGCGCTGACATGCCAAAGGCAAGCCAGTCTGCGCCTGGACTGTACCCAGCACCAGGAACCTCTATCCACTGCTAGCCTGCTACACTTCTTCCCTTGCTGAACCCTGGCCGCCACTCTACTGCCAGACCGGCGAGAGCATTCACTTGCACCTCATGCAAGTTCTCATGCACTCTTCCCCACCCTACACCCACACCCATAGCACCCTTCACCACACTCACACAAACCAACTACCCACTCACACAGACCCATGCAACATGCCACACTGTCATACATCGTTTTGAATACCTGCTCACTCTCAAAACATGCCACGGAGATATGGGACGTACTGCACGTTAACACTGCGAATCTGCTCTTCCTTGTGGAAACTTGGCTAAACCCAAACTCTGTACTGGACATCACCTCAGCCATCCTCACCGGCTACAGTATCACCAGGCAAGACCTTTGGCACAAGCCTGCACAAGACTGAGTCACCATTATATTCACACTTCTGCCACACCACCTACACAGACACCCCCACCAACTACATGTAACACCTCACTTTTAAGATATGCCTCACAACCAACATCTTCATGACCCATGGACTGAACATCATTTCCTGCACAGACAACACCCAGCTCATCCCCTCACTATCAGAAGACCCCCACCGTGAAGGCCAACTTCCACAGGTGCATGATGGGCATTGCACACTGGATGAATAACAGTTGCCTAAAACTTAACACAGACAAAATGAAAGTATTGATCTTTGGGAACAACACCTCCCAGTGGAAAGACTCCTGGTGGCCTGCCGAATTAATACCAGCACCCTTCTCCGACAGACCACATTCGCAACCTTAGCATCATCCTGGACAGCAGGCTCGCTATGAAAAACCAGATCGAGTACTCTTCCACCTGTTTACTCCCTGTTCTCATGCTCCATAAGACCTTCAAAGGGCGCCCCCTCAACGCAAGACGAACAGTCACTCAAGCCCTAGTCCCCAGCCGGCTGGGCTATGGCAACACTCTTTACATAGGAAATGCCACACACCTCCCGAAGAGGCTACAGACCATATACAGTTCAACAGCCAGACTCATCCTCTGTCTTCCTAAGCAGACCCACACCACCTCCCACCTCAAGAAGCGCCACTGGCTCCCCATTCAGAAGAGGTGTCCATTTAAGTTGCTGATCCACACCTATAAGGCCCTTCACAATCAAGGACCAGCATACATCAACCACCGCTTGAACTTTCACCAACCCTCCAGACACCTATACTTTGCTTCCCTCTCCCTTGCACCCCTCTCCTGCATCCGCCAAACCAACAGTGGAGGACACTGATGCCTTGCGGTGAAATCCTGGAACAACCTCCCCCTTAACCTACAGACCTCATCCTATTTTCTGGAGTTCAGGAAAGGACTCAAGACCTGGTCGTTCAATTGAACCCCTTATTAGCTATTTTCGCAGCTCCTAGATACCCTTGTGGGTCATTAGCTGCACTCTATAAAACCTATTTGATTGATTGATTGAACTTCTCCATATGGACCACCAGAACCCCTCACCAATTTCGCCAGCGAAATTAAGGACTTCACCGCACTCTTCATCACCAATACTAGCACCTTCATCCACCTTGGAGACCTTAACTTTCACCTAGAGGACCTCACTGACCCAAACACTGTGGCCCTTCTAGAAAACCTTGGAAATCTCAGCCTCACCCAGAAAGTTAGAAAACCTACTCACACTATTGGATACCTATTGGATGTCATTTGTTCCTCAATCTTCAACCTTGCAGTCAACAAGCCAGCAACTATGACCTAGACAGACCACACACCTTCGTTCAGTTTCATCATCTCTTCTCACACCACCACAAACCTACCACCACCAAACCCACCTTCCTCCTCTGGAATAGCATCACAGAAGAGGACTGGCCATCTGCCCTCTCCATGCACAGGCCCGGAACACACCAGCAACTTGTAGAACGCCATGAGGATCTTGAGGAGCTAGATTACTGCATGTACCTAAACACTGGCTCCCCTCTTGAGCAACTCAACAGCTAGAGCCTGATCACCGGCCTGCTGGTAAACAGAGGAACTTAGGCTTTTGTCTGACCAAATACCAGTGCAAGCAGCTGAGGCACAAATGGAGAATGAGCCAAGACACTACGCATAAAGATATCTTCAAATCCACCCTAAGTTGTTACCACTATTCGATGCAGAGCACCCGTTGCACAGCTCTTGCAAACCTCATCGAAGCTGACACAAACAAGAGCATGCAATCTTTGCCACCATCAAAGATTTCACTGTACCTCCTGCTGCCTCCAATAACACCACCATCTTTGCACCAAACTCTTGAAGTTCTTCTGTAACAAAATCACCTCCAGGTATGGCATCGTTGATCTTCAACCGGACCCCGTAACCATTGCAACTCAACTTCCAATCACAGCTGAAGAACAAATCTTAAGCTCATGGCCCGCTCTCACCATTGTAGAAACTGCTGCTACCATGAAGACCATCCAATTGTTCTTCTCTATACCATACGTTCACCAAGGAATTACTACCGATCAGCAAAGCAGTAACACCCATTCTCATTGACTGCCACATTCCTGGGCACCTGGAAGCTCATCGCTGTCACACCACTACTTAAGAAACCTTCTGCTGTCCAAGCCACGTTCTCCAACTAAAGACCTATGTCCCTCCTAACATAGCATACCACAGTTTTGGAGAAATTAAGCAACTGATGACCCACGGAGCACCTCAGCAATCATCAGCTCTTTTGATGCTACACCGTCCAGATTCAGGACCAACCACTGTAAAGCAGCCGCACTCATTGTCGCCATAGATGACACCTGCATGATCCATAACAGAGGAGGCACAACAGCCCTCATTCTCCTGGACCTCTGCATCATTTCAGATGGTCTCATACCATATCCACAAGATAGGCTTCCAAGGACCCACGCTCTGCTGGATCTGCTCCTTCTTAACAAATAGAACACAAGCTGTCAGCCTGGCACCTTATTCCTAGGAAGGCCCCAGCCTCAAATGTGGAGTGCCTCAAAGTTCATCACTCAGCCCCACCGTCTTCACATACATAATCCCTCTGGCAACGTCCTCTGCGCACAGAACCTCAACATCATCTCCTACGATGAGGACATGTAATCTACACTCTCCTTATCCAAAAAGACCCCTCTGTATTACCAAAGTCGCTAACTAGATGAAAGTCAGCTATCTCAGTCTCAACACCAACAAAACTGAAGTAGTGATCTTCGGCAGGAACACCTCGCCATAGTACTCCAGCTGGTGACCAGCCAAACCTAGACCCACATCAAAAACCCATGCCAGGAACCTAGGAGTCATTGTTAACAGCAAACTGGACAAGAGTGCACAAGTTAATGCTGTCATTGCATCCGGCTTCCACATACTGAAGATGCTGAGTAAGATCTTGAAATGGCTCCCAAGCAACACTAAAAAACTCTCTCTTTTCCCTTGTCACCAGCATGTTGGACTATGAGAACAACCTCTACACCGAGAGCACCAAGTAACTCACCAGAAGACTACAGACTATCCAGAACTTGCCGGCCAGACTCATCCTTAGCCTCTCACACAGAACCTACATCATACCAGACACCTCAGGAAACTTCTCTGGCTTCCAATACATACACACTCAATTTGTACTCCTCACACACACATTCAAGGCATTATGGATGGTTGTTCTCATACATCATTTCTAAAGCATTGGTAGACCTACCTCTCCATATCAGAGCCTTTTTATGTCTTTTTGAATTCTGCAAGAAGGTGAAGACCTGGCTTTTTAATTAACCAATCTACCCTAGGCAGGGCTAGGAACACACATCTGCTCAGTGCAGTATACCCTTGCAGGTGAAATGTGTATCTGTAAAGTGCACTAACATAACAGTGTTATTGCAGCTCTGGTGCCTAGTGTGCAAGAGCTGTGAAACAGGTTTGTGATTGTGGTTTGGTCCCAGTGGTGATATCATCTTATACTTTATTTTCTTCACAAACCTATCCTATCTCTTAAATTTAGAGGCCCATCTGGAGGTGCATGTTACATTCAACATTTGATAAGAATATATAGGATTTTAATCTAGGGTTGGTAAAAAACGTCCCATGCAGAAATCAAATTTATACTCTGAATCTATAAATCATATAGTATAATATTAGCATTCAATTTCATTGAATTGCATTATTCGCAACACAAGAACTTGGTAGTTCAGCCATATCCTCCGGATCAGTGGACAAGGAAATAAATTACCTGAGGCATTAGGTTATAGACACTTTCCTTGTTATGTTTAAAGCTCTTCAGTCATTGTTCTCAAACAGTGGGCTTGTTCTTTTAACGTTTCTCCATTCAGCACTTACTAGACTGTATAGAATGGCTAAAATAGAAAAATTAGACAAAGATTACATTGAGTAGTCTCTCCCGAAGCTCAGAAGACGTTTTCCTGATTAAGCGCTGTATACATTTTACCTCACTAGTTTTAATACACTCCAGTTATTGAGAACAAGCCAAATGTTTGGAAAAGGTAGGCTACAACAAATGTGCCTAGATATTTATCACCTTAATTAAGAGAAAGATTAATCTGGGCTGCCATTAAGTTACTAAATTGAGCATAGTCCTGTTCAAAGCATTAGCTCAAAAAGCATGTTATTTCTTCTAAAATTTCACTTATCAAGGACACAATAACCCAGCTTGGGAATTGGGTACCCCTTGCACTGGCTGTGTTTTGGTCTGGAAAGCCCTGTCATCTATCACTGCACAGGCATTGAACCGTAGAACACACCCCAAGGTCTGTCAAACCCTAGAGAAATTCTGACCTCCTCTGAAACTCCAGAATCCAATAGACCTTCAACTTAGTCAGTGTGCATCTCTGCTTTTGTAAGTGAGCAGTAAGTCCAAGATATTGGTCATGCGTCCTTTCTGGGCTGTATATGATCTGTGCTGAAGATCACTCCGTGACTGTTCTGCACACAAATAAAGAAGCCAAAGAGCAGCCCCAAGGATAAGCATAATGGTTTAACTGCATTTGGTGGGGCTCCAATCAAATGTTTTGTGGTTGCTTAGTATGTAGGGGATACCAGATGTATAATGGTTGTTCCTCCCTGATGTGGTGATTCCACTGGGCATTAGTTCATCAGCCCAGCTGTCCAATAACTGGGTGACCTGGAAGAAAGCATAGGGAAATTTGAATAGCTAGGTAGAGTAGCGAGAATGAGTCTTGGGTGGGGGAGAGATGCCAGCTAGGGCTACTAATACTACTGTAGTTATGTGTCATCTGGCTTCTCTTCCATATCTTGTATAACTAAGGCATCTTTCATTAATTTGCCTTCAGAGCATTGCCATGCCTATACACAAATGGCGGTAACAATGGCTAATAATTATTCAAGCCTCTTTCTGATTAGTCTAAGGAGTGTCTAGATAGGAGCACATTGAATATGTCACAAACTGGGCTTTCAAGTCGTATTTAAGAAGTGATTGACTGCCGTAAATCTCTCTAAAAAAAGAAAATGGACAGAAATTTGTTTGGAATCTACACTGAAAGTCCAATAGAACAGAGAGGCAGGTGGAAAGCACAAATACAAAACTAAGACACATACACAAACTCACTTTATTGTAGAAGGGCTACGGCTAATCCTTTTTTTTTTTTTTGTGTTAAGTCTGACATTTTGGGACCAAGTACTATGTACTTTTATTCAACACTACTCGTAGTGTCTCTAAGTGTACATAGTCAGGCTTCCTATGGTCTAATACACAAGTCATTCAGACCTTTGGCGAAAGAGAAGGGCTGACCACCTTATAATGATGGTGCTAAGAGAACCAGGCAACAAGAACCTGCATCGAAAAATCATCTCCTTTCAAGGAAGATAAAGGCCCTCATTATGGCCCTGGCGGTCTACTGTAAAGACATTATGAATGTGGCCGGTTGGCCTCTGCCAACCTGCCACATCCTCGCCTACACCTCCAGGGCGGTTGGACCCGATGGGCTGGAGATCAGCATCTCCGACTCGACAGTCCAGTGAAGACTGCCGGCGGTATTTGGAGCAGGCTTTCCACCAGGATTTCTGCTGCAATAGCACTGCCACGAAAACCCTGGCGGAAAGGCTACCAGTGACAGGAAATTTCTTTCCTGTCCCCGGCAGATGACTTCTCTACCCTCCCTCCCCCATTCCCCCACCCAACAGGCCCAATACCTCCCGCCCCATAATAGAACCCCCCCCCCACCAGAACAGCGCCCCTTCTCCCCCTCTAGTGCAGCGCCTCCCGCATGTATGCACGCAGACTCCCATACCTCGCATACACTCATGCACCTACACTGACGTACACGCATTCACTTACAAGCATCCATAAACGCATTCACTTACAAGCATCCATAAACGCATTCACTTACAAGCATCCATACACTCATTCACTTACAAGCATCCATACACGCATTCACTTACAAGCATCCATACACGCATTCACTTACAAGCATTCACTCGCAAGCATCCATGCACGCATTCACTCGCAAGCATCCATACACGCATTCACTCACAAGCATCCATACACGCATACACTCACAATCATCCATACACGCACTCACCTCAACAGTCATACACGCACTCACCTCAACATTCATACATGCATTTAACCACTCATACACACATACATTCACACACGCATACACACATACATTCACACACGCATACACACATACATTCACACACGCATACACACATACATTCACACACGCATACACACTTACATTCACATACGCAGACAACACCCACGCACACACAACACCTTCCTACACTCCTCACCTGCCGGACACCCGATTTACCTTGCCCGGCAAGGAGGTCGTCTGGCAGCAAACTGGTTCTTCCACCGCTGGCAGCGCCCAGCCATCAGGACACCGCCAGGCCGTATTACTGCTCATAATATGGCTGGTGGTGTCCTTTTGGCGGGGGGCGGTGGTGGAACCGCCCATGCACCTCCAACGGCCAGCACGACTACTGGAGGATTTCCGCCCAAAATGTGGCAGAAACCCTTCAGTACTCGTGATCTGGTGGACAGAAGACCACCAGCACTGGCGCCCACGGCTTTGGCGGCCTTGGTAACGGACCACCAAAGTCAAAATGAGGGCCAGAATCTGGTTATTTCCCTTACTGACCTCTGAGTCTGAACCAAACATAAGGAAGTGCTGGACATCAAAAAGGAGGTACTTCACTTTGGAGCTCGAGCATCAGTGTGGCAAGTAGTTGAGAGTAGATGTGGCTGTCCACAACAGGGCCTGTGTGTCAATAACTGAATTATGGCCGAATAATCCTAAAAGACAACTTGAAATCACTTATTTCTGTTGCTCGTCGGTTTTTGACTCTTGCAATGTGAATATATTTGTCTGTTACCTACTCCGGTGCTTTTCCATCTGTCATAATCTTTGGTGCTTAAGGGCAGCAGGAGCTAAATGGAGGTAAATGGACAATGACAGTAAGTACCGGTATGGTATCCTTCTTGCCGAGTTTTCGTCTGACATCTCTCCATTATCATCCTGTTTTTCCTTTTCTTTCTTCCCATTTCCTATCATTAATACTCACGCAGTTTCAAAGGCACCATGTGCGCTAAATAACAGAAACAAAAAGTAAATTCTATTATTAATAGTTACTGTAAAGGTTTATTAAAGGTTATGTTATTGATGCAAGATGTTGTAGAGAATTGGCATCAATTGAGTTGCTCATTAAAATATTTGAAAGGCCATTTTATGGTTAACACAAAAAAACATGTAAAGGTAGTATTTGACTTGTTCTCATTGTATCACAGCAAGTATTTTAACTCATTTACGTTTTCGTATGGCTTTGAAAATGTGTTATGTACTATGAACGACTGTACACATAAGGTCTGAAAATTGCTCAGAGCTTTAAAAAATTTTAAACCTAAATTCATTTTAGCATTTGTTTTACTGTATACAATAAAACTTAAGTTTACTTAATCTAATGATTACAGTGTTACGGGATGGGAAGAGCGTAGAACAACTGAGTCACACTTATAATGAAATGTAATCATCTTGGTTTCATTTTTAGGCAACACATATAATATCCCAGTGTGTTTATGGATTTTGGACACATACCCTTTCAATCCACCAATCTGTTTTGTTAAGCCCACTAGTACAATGACGATCAAAACAGGGAAACATGTTGATGCAAACGGCAAAATCTACCTTCCTTACCTGCATGAGTGGAAGCATGTGAGTATATTGGTAATACGTTTTAGCCTGAGTCTGTTTTTTATTTATTTATGTTTTGCTCGTAGTCTTCTGCATGGTTTAGAACTACACCGTCACCATTTGTATGACCATGGAGTGAAAACTGGCTAAAAGAACACAAATGGCTTTGACTCTAGCTTGGGGAGGCAGATCCTTGAAAACACTATTACCATGTGGTTGCACTACTTAAGTTGATTGCTGTATTGGCATTGTTTTTTTAACATATTAAATTGTTAAAAATACCATGATTCAAGTCCTAAGTCGAACCACATTTAGACCTTTGAGCAAACATTAGTTTATAAAAGCACTTTCATGTTAATGCAGAAATTGTTGACATGTTGGAAGAAATCTTTTCAGGATGGTTGAGAGTGAATGTGTGTTTTTGCTTAGTCTTAGCTTCTCTGCTCAGCTTTTTTTCTCTTCTGGAACTTAGATTATTTTATGTGAACTGCATGGGCTTGCTTAATTTTTTAGTGAAATGGGCTTGTGATGCGAGGAGAGTGAAATGGGATTTTGGGTCCTGGGCCTAGATGTTGCTAAACATTATCTGCCTAAATTGTTAACCAATTTAATCTTGGGCAGAAATTATCTTTGATCTCTAATTTGTGGGACAAACATTTAACAAGTCAGGTGAATGGGTCAGGACTACCAGCACAATACTATGTGGTGTCAGTAACCATCACTAAGTACATGGAGGGTTTTACCTACAAGCGCATTCTTTTCAATATTTCTTCTGGACTTTGTGTCATTGAAGATCTGATTAATCCATTCAGGAACAAATGCCTTTCCTCACTAGATGTGTTTTTGAAGAACACAAGTTAAATTCCACAGAGTAAAAGCCAAAGCAAAGTTTTTTTTTTTTTTTTTTTTCTGTTTTTTTTTCCCTGTTGCTGTAAACAGAAGACAACAATGTTGCATCTGTCTTTGAGGATGTTGTTTTTCAGACTTCCACAGTAATGTTTGTAGTCACTGCCACTCCTTTGGCAGTATTTGAGGGGCAGTATCATTTTAGGACCATGAACACCTAAAGACAGACAAAAGCCTGGGCATCTGCTGCTATGCATCTGTGGTACTGATTATATTTGTCCAAGTTGCAACTGGTTCTCTTGTCAACTTTATCTTTTGGAGCCCAGCCCTGTGATAGTAGATCTAGGATTCAGGTACTGTCACAAATACCGAACGTTGATCTTTAGAAGGTAGCTTGCAGAGGTTTTCTTTGTAGAATACCATGTTTATTGTGTCCGGGGAGGTTTATGACAGAGTATTCAGGATTGCTGACAGCGGTGATTCAGTAAATTCTCCACCCTTAAGTGGCAGAATTCTTAAAGAGTTTTCGGCCTATGGATAAAATTAAATTGTTTTTGTTTGTTCATGTGCGTTCCTTCACATTCAGTGTAGAAATTGCTGATTGTTTTCTCAAGCTAGATGTACAGGGAGTGCAGAATTATTAGGCAAGTTGTATTTTTGAGGATTAATTTTATTATTGAACAACAACCATGTTCTCAATGAACCCAAAAAACTCATTAATATCAAAACTGAATATTTTTGGAAGTAGTTTTTAGTTTGTTTTTAGTTTTAGCTATGTTAGGGGGATATCTGTGTGTGCAGGTGACTATCACTGTGCATAATTATTAGGCAACTTAACAAAAAAAAATATATACCCATTTCAATTATTTATCATTACCAGTGAAACCAATATAACATCTCAACATTCACAAATATACATTTCTGACATTCAAAAACAAAACAAAAACAAATCAGTGACCAATATAGCCACCTTTCTTTGCAAGGACACTCAAAAGCCTGCCATCCATGGATTCTGTCAGTGTTTTGATCTGTTCACCATCAACATTGCGTGCAGCAGCAACCACAGCCTCCCAGACACTGTTCAGAGAGGTGTACTGTTTTCCCTCCTTGTAAATCTCACATTTGATGATGGACCACAGGTTCTCAATGGGGTTCAGATCAGGTGAACAAGGAGGCCATGTCATTAGATTTCCTTCTTTTATACCCTTTCTTGCCAGCCACGCTGTGGAGTACTTGGACGCGTGTGATGGAGCATTGTCCTGCATGAAAATCATGTTTTTCTTGAAGGATGCAGACTTCTTCCTGTACCACTGCTTGAAGAAGGTGTCTTCCAGGAACTGGCAGTAGGACTGGGAGTTGAGCTTGACTCCATCCTCAACCCGAAAAGGCCCCACAAGCTCATCTTTGATGATACCAGCCCAAACCAGTACTCCACCTCCACCTTGCTGGCGTCTGAGTCAGACTGGAGCTCTCTGCCCTTTACCAATCCAGCCACGGGCCCATCCATCTGGCCCATCAAGACTCACTCTCATTTCATCAGTCCATAAAACCTTAGAAAATCAGTCTTGAGATATTTCT
Organism: Pleurodeles waltl; assembly: GCF_031143425.1. Taxonomy (NCBI): domain Eukaryota; kingdom Metazoa; phylum Chordata; class Amphibia; order Caudata; family Salamandridae; genus Pleurodeles; species Pleurodeles waltl. The sequence continues at coordinate 837,382,266 of NC_090440.1, forward strand.
TGGCCCAGTCTGGACGTTTCAGCTTGTGTGTCTTGTTCAGTGGTGGTCGTCTTTCAGCCTTTCTTACCTTGGCCATGTCTCTGAGTATTGCACACCTTGTGCTTTTGGGCACTCCAGTGATGTTGCAGCTCTGAAATATGGCCAAACTGGTGGCAAGTGGCATCGTGGCAGCTGCACGCTTGACTTTTCCAGTTCATGGGCAGTTATTTTGCGCCTTGGTTTTTCCACACGCTTCTTGCGACCCTGTTGACTATTTTGAATGAAACGCTTGATTGTTCGATGATCACGCTTCAGAAGCTTTGCAATTTTAAGAGTGCTGCATCCCTCTGCAAGATATCTCACTATTTTTGACTTTTCTGAGCCTGTCAAGTCCTTCTTTTGACCCATTTTGCCAAAGGAAAGGAAGTTGCCTAATAATTATGCACACCTGATATAGGGTGGTGATGTCATTAGACCACACCCCTTCTCATTACAGAGATGCACATCACCTAATATGCTTAATTGGTAGTAGGCTTTCGAGCCTATACAGCTTGGAGTAAGACAACATGCATAAAGAGGATGATGTGGTCAAAATACTAATTTGCCTAATAATTCTGCACTCCCTGTATATGAACCTTTAGACTCATTTTTGTGGGACTTTCTGTTTCAAACCACATCAAAGTTCAAAGATACGCCAGTCTTCAAATAACCACTGACAAAGAGATGCCACTGACTTGGAGGAAAAAGGCCTGGCTATACCCTTTTTCTCATTGTCGGTTTTGATTGCCCTAAATGTGTTCAAGAGAAATCTACGAACAGGTAACGCTTTTAAAGGTGTGTTAGTGGGAGGGCTTTGAGCCTGATCTATAATTATAATCTCTTAAACTTTCATCCCTGCCAAGCTAGCTGGGATGGAAGAATATGTAATGGCTTCATCAAAGTATACTATATTAGAGGTATTTTGGCTGAACCCATCAGACTGGACCATTTGCACTGGTTAGATCAATCGTCCAGTGAAAGGGATTGTTGATTCATTCGCGGTGTACTATTTGCTAAAAACTCATACAAAGCAGATATGTCCAACACAAAGGGAGTAAGCACTGGCAACTTTTAATATCTTGTTACGACTAAAAACCCAAATGATATTTGACCACTAAACACAAGTTTTACTGTATTTTCTTTTTCTTATTTCCTAAATAAAAAGTCGCGTTGGTTTGTTTTAGAACTCTACACCTTGTATTGTTACAATTGTGTTTAATTATGTATTTTTATTAAGTTTCTCTGCCTCACGAAGCATTTATTTGGATTGTCGTTTCTGTTCTGTTGAGCATTATCTATTTGTTTAAATAAGCTGTACAGTGTGGTGGTCAGTGTGTTGGCTCTGCTTTTGATTCTAGGAGAGCAATGTAAATAAGTTGAAGTAGAAAGGAGTTTTCTGCCAACAAATGCGTCAGCACCAATAGACTGAGCTGGAAAGAGCCAGGCATGAATGGTTAACTGCTGAACCGTGTTTGGGGGCGGGGGGGTGCGACGAGGCAGCCAAGGTTTTATTAATAAAACACAAACCGGTATATCTGTTTTTCCTCTTCCTTTAGCCTCAGTCAGACTTGCTAGGATTGATTCAAATAATGATTGTGGTTTTTGGTGAAGAGCCACCAGTATTTTCTCGTGCTGCTGCTCCACCCACATCCTACCAGGCAACGGGACCTCCAAACAGTAAGTACACATCTGAGCTCGAAGTGTAAACTATTTGCCACGTTTTCACCTTCTCTTGTTTTTTCTTGTTTGTGTTTTTTTAACAAGGAAAGTTGAAATGTATGTTGCTCTTTTAAACAAAATTTAGGTAACTGTTGTGGAGACATTAAATGAGATTATGTAGTTTTTCTTCCAAGTACCGTCAGTTAGTCTTTTTGGCCACAGTGGTTCTTCTTGCAACTGCAGTTTCTGAAAAAAAGTGCTTCCTTGTTTTCACTCCATCATAGGGCATTAATGGTGTGACAATGGAAAATGGTTGTGTAAATGCCGACCTGGACTCTGAAGTGCTCTGTCCGTTGGCTTTCCAATACCTAAGTGCATAAACTTCCAGGTGGGCAGTCCGTATCATATTATTTTTTTCCCTTCTTGTGTGTGTCTACATCACATGCTGCAAGTAGAAAACATTACTTACCTGTAACCATTAGCATGCAGCTGCTTTGTTCTACATATTTTAACTACCAACAAAGGTGGTATAGTTGTACACATTCTGCTTTCTTATTCTTTTTAACTTTTTTTTAATTTTTTTTATTTAATTCAAATACACATGCTCATAATACACCAATGATCATCATCCTTATCTGGTTTACATTTGCTTTGAGAGGAGAAAAGGTGCAGTATTGCCATACAACATATCCGTAACTTAGTTCATTTACTATTAGGCCTGTAGTCTCTCAGTAAATGTGAAACAGTAGCCCCCGTGTTCACTGCCCCGACCCATAAGGTATTTTGCCATACACCATGTCATATACCTCTATAATTACGCCATGAGGACCAGATTTTGTTGTATTTATTGCTACAACCCCGACTCTTGCAGAGCTCCTGTTCTACTTGGTGGCACCAATCCATGTTACATTTCCAGTCTCTAATGGAAGGAGGCTCACTCGCTCCCCATGCCTTAGCAATGTCTCTTTTGGCCACTCCCACTGCTAGCCTCAACCATGTTGTTTGATGTCTGGGCCATCTTTCCTCCCCCGTGATATTTTGAATGTGGCACCTGGCCTCCATCGGTACCGTCAGGCCTGTGACTCGTGTCAGCACCCCTGTTACCTGGGACCAAAAACCTTGAATGACTGGACAACTCCATAGGATATGGAAAAAGGTCCTCACTAGGCCACACCCACTGCCACATAGATCAGAATCACTACAGCCCATGTGGTGGAGTAAGGCTCTAGAGTAATATGACCTATGCAAAAGCCTTAACTGTATCAGGCGAAATCGTGCTCGGATTCCCACTTCCTGGGGGCTTTGAAGGGCTTCCTGCCAGTGCTCCTCACTAAGAGGACCTAAGTCTCCTTCCCAGGCCTCTCGAAGTGTGCGCAGAGCGTCCGGGGTGTTATTCAGTATCTTTTTATAGATCAGTGATAGTGCCTTGTCTGGAAGCGGCTCAAGTAGTAGGAGGCATCTGGGGGGATTCCCCTTCCTTTATATAATGGCGAAGTGTGTGTCTCATCTGGAGGTATTTATATCTCCCTGTGTCTGGCATGGAGAACTCAGTACTGAGCTCTTCAAAAGTAATACGTTTGCCGTTTCTCCACACATCCCCCAACCGCTCGATACGTGTGAGATTCTATCCTTTAAAGCCCTCCAATCTACCCACATCACACAATTGGTCACTACTCCACGATGGGGTTGCGTTTGTCAGTATGTTCCCCCCTCCCATGATCTTTGTCGCTTCGCTCCATGCTTGCACTGTGGCTCTGGTATGTGGGGGAAGCCCCGCCTTCCTCTTCTTAATATACAACACTGTTGGGTATCCCCATTGCCGCTCTGTCTACCCTGTATGCTGGTTCATCACAGTTAGCATATACACACTCTCTCACTGCGACCAATTGGGCTGCCCAATAATAGGCCGGGATCTCCGGGATTGCCAATCCTCCTTCGTAAACCCCTTTCTGATGCTTATGTAATGCAATACGCGAGCTGACCCCGTCCCATAGAAGGGTATCCATCTCCATGTTGACTTTGCTAAAGAATTCTCTGGGCACTGGATAAGGAGTGTTCTGAAGCACATACAATAGTTGGGGAGAGGGTCATTTGAGCAGGGTCGCTCGGCTTATCAGGGATATCGGGAGTGCTTGCCAATGCCCCACATCTTCATGCAGACGATCTAATTGTGGGCATAGGTTTCTCCTGTAGAAAGCCTCGGGGCTTCTTGTGATATATATTCCCAGGTACGTAAATCCCCCTTCCGCCAGGGGGATCGCACATCTGGGTGGCAAAATGCTTTCTCCTCCACTTAGCAGGAAGGCCCAGGACTTCTCCCAATTTATTTGATCTCCCGAGTATTGTCTAAAGGTGTGTATGATGTGCAGTAGCCTATCCACTGAACGATCTGATGTTGTAATGTATAGTAGGACATCGTGTGCGTATAGGGAGATCCGGGCTTCCAAGTTACCCCCTTCCCTGATGCCCCACACTAACGGGTCTTGCCGTATCCATTCAGCCAGTGGCTCCAGGACCAAGACAAATAGGAGCGGGGACAGTGGGCATCCTTGCCACGTGCCCCCTATGAAGCCTGAAGGAACACAAAACTGCTCCATTAACATTAACCCTGGCCCTAGAATCCTGGTATAGTAGTTTGACCCATGAGTAAAACTCGGCGCCAAAACCCAGGCTATTAAGTACTGCAAAAAGGAAAGGCCATTCTATGCTATTAAAGGCCATTTTCGTGTCTAGTGATAGCACCATGGCAGCCTCTGCCTCCACTGCCTGTGTCCCAAGTAGAATCCCATATAATCATCTAAGATGAAGTCTGGTGCTCCTGTGTGGCATAAAGCCCGACTGGTCCGGGTGCACCATCCTTGTAATAACTAGCTGAAGTCTCTAGCTCAAGTTTTTCGGTATAACTTTCGCTTCCAGGTTAATTAATGATATAGGTCGGTAGGAGCTACACGTCGTTTGCAGTTTGCCTTTTTTATGTATCACTACAATCGTGGTGTCCCGGAGATCTGGTAGGAGGTAGCCTACTGTTTTGGCTTCTTTTTACATAGCCAGCATGTGCAGGGCCAATATGCTTGCTTTAGATCTATATAGTTCAGCTGGTAGGCCATTTAGGCCTGCCACCTTGCCTGACTGCAGCCCCGCTATTACCTTCCGTACTTCCTCAAAGGTCAGGTCCTGGTCCATTGTCACTCTATCCTCCGACGACAAAAGCTGGAAGTCTCCCAGGAGCTCCCCACAGTCCCTCTCCGTATGGACCATCCTGGAGGTGTAGAGCTGCTCATAGTGTGCGGCAAATGCCTCTGCTATTTCTGGGCCTGAGGTGTACCTTTCCTCCCCTTCCCCCCCATATCTCCGCCACCCAGTTGCGATCTCTATCCCTCATTTCCAGCCAGACAATCAATTTACCAGCTTTGTCCCCTACATCATATAGTCATCTCTGGACTGCCAGAGTATGTTTCCTAGCTGTATTTTTGACTAAGTCTTTAAGCTCTTTTTGTATGAGCCGGAGCCTATGACAATCATCTATGGTCGGTTCTTTCTTCTCTGTCCTCTGAATTTCCAGATCCACGATCCCTCTCTCTAATGTCTCATACTTAAGTCTATTCTCCTTATTCACTCCTATCACCGCCTGCGTGTGTCCCCTCAAGACGGCCTTAAATGCTTCCCAGAGAGTGTCCGCTGAGTCTACTGATCCCGTATTTTCTTTGAAGTAGTTTTCGGCCCTCTCTCTGATTTTCCCCTGCAATGTGTTGTCGTTGAGGTGCCACATAGCAATTCTGGGAGGCAGGGTTATGGCTCTAGAGGATCCCCTGAGCACAACCACCACTGGGGAATGATCTGAAACCCCTCAAGCTAAGTGTCGTGCCTAACTGAATCTACCTGCGTCCACCCCATGTGTGAATAAATAATCTATACGGGGTAAGCTACCGTGAGATGCCGAGAGGGGTGTAAATTGTCGGGCTTGGGGGTTATGGTCCCTCCACAGGTCCAGCAATCCCATGGTGTCCACAAAGGACCTCAGCTGACTCACGACAGCCCCTGGCCCAGCCCTGGTCAGTCTATCCCATTCTGGGTTTATGGTGTCATTCATGCCCCCTCCCTAATAGTAAGATGCCTATTGGCAGTTATAGCAGCACTGATCCCAGCTCCTGAAGAGTTTCGCCCCCTCAGTGTGGGTGGCACATACACTGAGCAGATGTTTAATGTATGGCTATTTCAGGTACCCGCCTGTGCCACATATCGACCCGGAGGATCGGTCCAGACCTGACCCGGAATGAATGGTATCAAAGCTTTAAGTAGAATCCCCACTCCCCGGGAGTTCGTGTTAAATCCAGTGTGTGCCAGTAGCTTATACCCCATTCGGTTTAGTGCCCTGTAGTTATTGCCTTTTAAGTGGGTTTCTTGCAATAGGACTATATCAGGGGCATGGTGTTTAATAAATTGCAGTCCCAGCATACATATAATCTTGTTGCCCAAGCCATTGACATTCCAGGTCATTACCCTTTGTTAGTCATCTGCATTTCCCTGGTATCTCTGTACCGAGTTAGCCACTGATATGACAATTGGGTAGCATCATCTATTCCCTCCCATCCCCAACACTTTTCAGCATAGTTAGTCTGAGCAAAAAATAATGTACAATAACAAAAAATAACCATTCCCCATAATACTCCCCCCTCCCTGCCACCCTGCTTAGTAGGTTCAGAACTACCCACCCCAACGACTTGCCTGTCACCCGTTACTTAACATGAAAATATATTTAGGGCTGGTTAGCTTCGCCTGTGGTAACTATGGTATAGCTACTGATGTATGAACCCCTTAGTTAATGGCTGTTAGCCGGCTCCCCATTATGGATCATTACATGTGTTCTGAACTGGTATGGTGAGTACTCAAGGAATTACAATTTCTTGGCCTTAGGTGCATTCCCATTATGTGCGGTATACCCATTTTCACTACCCCCTCCCCACCACCGCCACCGGTTCCAGCTAGTCTTATCTGTGTTATGTGGACCCTCGTGGTGGCTTTCAGTCCTTTACTGTCTGTTTCTTCTACATGGTGCGGTGGGGGATCATCGCTCTTCTAGCGTTTTGTTCACGTCTCCCCATATCTCTCCGTTGGGACTTTCTGCCAGCCCTCAATTTAGTCCCACACCTCCTGAAGTCTGGTGAAGAACCAGGATTTGCCATCTGCAATGATCCTCAGCCTCTCTGGAAACAGCATCATGTATTTGAATTCTTTTTTGCGCAGGACTTTCTTAACTTCCTCGAAGCTACGACGCAGGTTTTGGACCTGGCGCGTGAAGTCTGGGAAGATTCTGATTTGTGAGTTTTCGTGGAGTAGGTCCCTGTGAGTCCGTGCTGCTTGTAGGATAGCGGCCCTGCCTCTCTAATTGAGGATCCATGCTATAATTGTTCTTGGTGGAGCCCCTGGTGTCGGCGGCGGAATCGGCGCCCGGTGAGCCCTTTCCACTGAAAAGAAATTGGATAGATGCTTTGGTCGGAGTTTATTAAGAATAAGATCCTCGAGAAAAAGATCGACACTGGGGCCCTCCGCCCCTACCGGCACCACGATTACTCTGATGTTGTTCGTTCTTGCTCTTCCCTCTTGGTCTTCGAGTCTGGCCTCCATGATGTGCTGTTGCTTGGTGAGTAATTGAACTTGTTCCTCTAAACGTTTAGACGTGGACTGCAAGGCCTGGATATATGTTTCAGCCTTATTGACTTTGTCCATCATCTTTTGAAGATCTGTTCTCAGAATGGAGACATCGATTGTCACTGCGTCGAGTTTTGGTTCCAGTGTCAGTTTCAGATTGGAGATGGCCGCCTTAATAGTGGTTAATGAGGGTTCAGATGCCTTAGTGGTGTCTGAGGCCTGGTTTCCGGATGCGACCTGCATCTTCATAACAGCATATTTGTCCATTTTGTTGAGTTGTGTCTGGGCTGGTTCTTCAGTTTGACCATAGCTCCCGTTGCGCTCTCGCCGCGGGTTGAAGGCTCCCCTTTACCCACATCCTGCTCCCTCACACAATCACCTCCAAGGTTTCACTGTCTCCAGCGGGACGGGTTGTGTTTATATCCCTTGTTCAGGGCCTCTGTTTCTCCTCTCTCAGATATTCTTACTCTCACCAGGTAGAAGGGGGGGGGGGCACCCCCCATTTTGCAGAAGTGGCTCCCTTCAGCTCCTTCCTTGCCGTCTCTCACCTGGCCAGGAACCTCTCCCCTCCTCATGCCCTCGTCGTGGCCGTAGCGAACAGCTATCTCCTCCAGTTTGCTTTCCTTAGCCCCCCTCAGGCGTGTATGTCCCAGCCTCTCTGTACTCGGTGACCTCTGCCCTCAGTTGGGCCTCCTTGCGGCCCCCCCTCGTCTCTGCAGCTGCCAAGGCAGCATATGTCTTCCCCATCAGTTCCTTTCTTGCGGTCTCCTCCGTCCGAATAGGGAACCTCTTCCCTTCCCCCAACCTCCGGCCTTCTCCTTACTTCGCAGCCAAGGCTGGGCTGTATCGGACTACTTCTCCTTCTGGTCCGCTTATCCCATCACACCACAGAAAAGGGCACCGTGGCCGCACTCCATTCGGTGATCTCCACCCCAGCCAGACTTTCCCTTTCCATGGCCTTCCTCGTGCCTCTCTCTGCCGCATAGCTCGTCACTAGGCCTCTCCAGAGGTCATGGCCCGGTCCGTTTGAATCTCAGGGCCGGCCAGACAAATTGGCCCCCAGGACATCTCCTGCGGGTCCCAGATACCTCCTTTACTGTAGGCTTCCTTTTTTCCCCTCAGGGGGCCTCGGATTATGGACTGATGTCGGGGTTTCGGATGTTAGGCTCACCGCACTCCGCTACTGTGTGGCCATTTTAGTTGCACGCTAAGCCACACCCCTCTCGTTGTACACATTCTTGAGGTACTGACATGTCACAAGATATGGTGGGAAGAATACATCTGAGATGGCTTCTGTAACTGTCATAGTTGGACTCTTGTTCCTATGCGAGACAGCTTGTTTAGGGATGACCGCACTTTTGTTTGTAGGCGAATAGACCAATCCTACAACAAGCCGCAACTATCGGCCCAACCCTCCCGGCTCACAAGCAGTACCTCACGAAGAACCCAAACAGAAAGAGGTGATTTCTGGCAGCCTTACGCATGAACTCTAGAGTGCAACATCTCAGGGGAGTTGTGGTGGAACAGAGATTACCCTTTTCTCACATGAGCAACAAGTCTTAGTCACACACAGGCAATGAATGAAATGCAGTAAAGTTTTGAATAGGTTTTAATAACAATCTACAGTAAAATGCATGAGCTGCAGTGATTAGGATAATGAACAATGCAAGAAGCAGAATGGTAAAGATGGAAGTTGTGAATACAAAGACCCCCACCATATTGCAATGAACCTTAAATATAAAATATCCCTAAAACCCTGGCATGGAGAACCTAATCTGTAACCTAAAGAGAGCTAGGTGTGTTAAACTTAATCTGCCAGTACTGTGTCCATGAGAAGCGCCCCCCAACCCTTGTTACTTTGGAATGAGGTCTCTAGATCAGACTCCGTGTTGACATGAAGGCTGGGTCTGCATGAAAGCGACGGGCAGCAGAAATGGTGTCAATAGCATCTGGTAGGAATCCCTCTGATGACCTCGTCTGCATGAGATGTATTTATGCAGATCTTGTAGGACCCCTGACACAGGTATGTTCCCAAACGATAGCTAAGAGGCGTGCCTGGGGCGGCAGTTATATAAACACTTCCCTCCAAACGTACAGTATGTTTCTGTCACACGTAAGTGGGAAAGGGACATGATGTCAATACCTACGTATTTCATTTAACTTTTATGCAGATAGTGACGCCTATACAGAGTGGCATTGACAATGTAAAGTCAAAACATTTCACTAACTATAAACATAGCAGTCATTTTGAAAGAAATAATTAAATAAATAGGCTAAGGCAAAGCAAGCTAAATTGGTTAAACATCATTAGGTGACAGGGCACAGGCCTGCAAGCCAAAAGGCTAAGCTAAACTCCTGATTCCCATTAAAACTACATAGGATTCACTACATAACCAGATGCATTTAGTGCTTCAGAGTATCCTAGGGATGAGTAATTTTGGCCACATGTTTAATTATTATCAGAAAGACTGACAAAAATAACTTGCAATGATTCAACACTAGATTGTGAAATTAAGCATAGCATGTAAATCTACAACAGGAAAAGCAACTAATAGACACCTATTGTTGAGCAATGTTTTGTTTTTGATATTTTGCTCAATTTCTCAAATATGACTCTTTCTCTTTTGTGCCTGAGGTGGTAATGTCGGTTTCCTTACATTTGCCCTGTAAGATACAGTTTGGGTTGTAGTGGAACTTCAGCTGTTTGTGTAAAATGGTATCTTTCGTCACTGTGCAGTGTTTTTTCTTTGCTCTCCTGTTCCTTTCAGAGCCAAAACCATTTATTGACATCCACCCACTTGTGGGGACATGTCTTGATTGTCTCTCCGTAGTCATCCATTTGATGTGCTTTTCCCACACAGGCTGTTGTGTAACTTTATTTTTTACAGATAGCAGCTCCTTTCTGGCTTGGGATTGCCATGCATTCCGGTTGTCTCCTGTTTTGCCCCTCCCCCCGCCTCACCCGCCTTCTCCCTCCCCCCATCTGTTATTTTACTAATGAGTCCCAGCGATCCTACCACAAACATTTCCCATATATGGGATAGTAGCGCAAATAAATCTGTCCTTCACATGAGGTTTAAGGACACCATTTCAAGCTTCATCTCCCAGCTCTGTATCGTTTTCCTCTTTCTTCTGCTGCCTTGCTAGCTTCTACACTAACCTGTGAATATTAGACTGATACCAAAATTACACTCCTTCTTTCTCCATCCTTTCTAAGTAGTTGGAATCATCTGCTGCAATGTGCAGGGTAAAATAAAAAAGTCCTAGAAGATTCTGTTACCCAAAATGTTGCACACACATAGCACAGACCCAAATGCTCTGCCCATTTAAGTCCTTTTTAGGTCAAGCTCGCAAGTGCTTTGACCTGTTGTAAGTATTGTGGGCTTTTAACCACGCCCACCGCACGCCCATCACCATCGCTCATTCATGGGCTTGCCTTTCAAAAATCCCTTGTTGTCATTGGTAATGCTTTACGTTTGTCCCTCCTTGGAGCGGTTTTGATACTGCCTTGGACACCGACCACGTTACATGGAATATAGTGCGTTTGCTGATACGTTTGACTGTGAGCGAACTTCTTTTTTCCTTTTGTGTGTCTCCTCGCAATCATGCTCATGACGGTCATGGCTCTTTGAATCGGCTTGCTTATGTCAACTGTTTCACTTTTCATTTTAAATTTATGTGGCAAAAAAAGTCCAGTTAGGAATTTACAACACTGATAGCTCTAACTTGTTCCTCTTTGCCAGTACTGGTTTTGTTACAGCAGCTGATGCAGCCCTATAGGCTTCAAGTACAAAAAACACTGGCTCATTCATTTTCTCGGAAATAATAGCAACAAGCCAGCGAGCATGCTTTGACGTAGGAATATAAAAATCCTTTTCTTAGGTGCCACCGGTCCTCACAAAAGCATGTGTGAGGCACCATTCAAAATGTGCAGACTTAAAGGAGCAGACATTACGACTTGAATAGGGGGTATTGTAGAGCAGCCTTTCCTGTCACGTGACCTACGACTAAATTTACATACCCATAATTTCCTGTCACTTCTGAGTCCTCCTGCTGTTTCTTTTTGTTGCAAAAAGTGTTTTATCGTTGTACCGGATTACAACAATTTTTAAAGTGTTGTTGTTTTTTTTTTTTTTTTTTTTTAAAAGGGTTTTCTAAGATGAACTTAGTAAACTAAATCACCCTGATAGTCTACGGATCGGTGTTTCCTGGCGCCACAGACAGTGGCCGTGAAAAGTATACTCTAGTTTCTCTTCAAACCAAATAAATCTTTCACCTTTTACTAAAGATTTCAGTGGAGAGAAACATTTAAGAGTTTCACTCAATTTTTGAAAGCCCTGCTAAGTGCAGGGTTGCCTTTATTTAGAAAAACAAAAGTATAACTATATAGTAGACAGATTGATTATTTGCTTGCTAGTTCCCCATGTGCGACAACATTCATTTTATTATCCGTTGATGCGCTGCTGTGGCTCTGTTAACCTATAGCCCTATTACATAACATATGAGAAGGACGCATGCTGCAGAAAACACTCCATATCATCTGAAAGGATCCAATACCATGTGGGAAGCAGCAATATATAACAGGTAAGGAAGGATATATTGGTAAATGAGACACCTGACTGTATCAAATCTTGGTTTTATTTCTGGATCTGCTCTTGCTTCTTCTTTTTCATTGATTGAGATTTTATTCAAATCCCCTCTGTGACTTAATTGTAAAGATGTGTTAAGGTATACCTTTACAAGCACACACACACACACACACGTGTGTGTGTGTGTGTGCAAATTGTATGTATATTCAATGTTATGCCACGGTCTAACGCCAGAGTTTGAAACACTTTATCAACCCCTGCCTAAAAACCACAAGCAATGTCAACGCAAATAGGTCATACTTATGCAAGATGTATTGGCTCTGTCTATGCTATTTCTTAGCCATGTTCAGCAGTGTGGCTGCTATGGGACATGGCAGAAAGTAACAAAAAAAAATTCAAAAGTGCTATGGTGCAGTCAACGCTTGCTCCATCAACATTGTAGGAAGCTGGCCTGGTGTGTGGTGGGTACCCAAGGTACTCACACCTTATACCAGGTCCAGGTATCCCCTCTTAGTGAAGTGTAGGCTGTGTCTAGAAACCAGGCTCTCTAGAGGTAGCTGTAGATGAGCAGCCAAGGCTTATCTAGGAGACATGCGAAGCTCATGCAAAACCACTTTAGTCATACAGTACTCACACACATGAAAGAAAATTCTCAGTGTTACAAAAATAAAGGTACTTTATTTTTGGTCACACAATACCACAAAATACTAGAAGGGCAACCCTCCAATAGAAGGTAAGTAATACACTAATTATATACACTAGTAAACAGTAATAGGCATAGAAATGGTTAGAAAATAGTCCAAGTGCAGTTAGACAGTAGTGACCCTAGGGGGAGCCCAAACCATAGACTAAAAACAATGGATTGCGAACACAGGTAAGTGGAATGTGTAGAAGGGAGCTGGGAGTACTAGAAAACCACTGAGGTAAGTAACACATTACCCCCCAGTGACCAGGAAAGCTGGAGTAATTCACTGGAATTTCCCCAAGCCACCCCAAAAGGAAAGAAAAGAAGGCACCCAGACAAGACTGCAGGAAACCAGCGGTGGATTCATGGAGAGGAAGACATGTGGACAGAGGGTTCCAAGACCAAGTCCAAGAGTCACAGTGGAGTCCAGGAGGAGTAGGAGCTACTACCCACCCAGCTGTAGTTGCAGGAGTTGGTCGACTGTAATGAGAAGAGGGTCATCTCTGCAGCCCTGGAGCCGTAGAAGAGTTCCTGAGGGATGCAGACTACATCCCATGCTGGAAGAAGAATTGCAGTCTGTTGTTGGTGCAGGAATTCCACCAACAAGCCATGGCAAAGACAAATGGCACGGTTGGTGGAAAGTGGTGCTGCCGGGGACCAGCAAGGCCCAGGAGGACTCAACCCAGGAGAGAGAGTCTGAGGGGACCCTCAGCAACGCAGAGAGCCCACAGGAGCAGAGGCAGCACCCACAGGAGTCCCACAGGACAGGGACACAGAAGGAGCCCACGCAGCACACATAAGAAGGGTCCCACGCCGCAGGAGAACCACGCAGAGGGCTGTGCATCGCAGGAAGGAGTGCTCTGAGGGCTGGTGCTGCACGTAGCCTGAACCTCCCTTGGTGGAAATGCAATCAAGCTTTGGCAGCTGCAAGAGATGCGGTGCACAGGGTACTGTCCTGTGTAGGAAGGTAAGGGCTTACCTTGACCAAAGTTGGACAGCTGGCAGAGAGGACCAAGAGAACTACTCCAGACCACCACCCGTGATGCAAGATACAGGCAGCTCAGGATGAGCAGAGAACCACACAGCCGGTCGTCGTTGCAGTAGGTGCCTGCAGATGCAGGAGAGTGACTCCTTCACTCCAAGGGAGATTCCTTCTTCCTTTACATGCAGGCTGAAGACCTGCCGCCCTCAGAAGATGCACATCTGGGGAAATGTTGCATAAGCTGGAAGGAGCCGTGGAAACAATGTTGTAAGAAGAGTCTTACTCGTGGATGCAGATTATTGGTTCTTGGAGGGTCCAGTTGCGGTTCCAGTGGCTAGAAGTCTTAAGTAAGGTTGCAGAGGAGTCCTGCTGGAATCTTGCAAGCTGAATCGGAGGACTCACCCAACAGAGAGACCCTAAATAGCCCTGAAAGGGGGATTGCCACCTGGTGAGGTGATCACCTATCAGGAGGGGGCTCTGACGTCAACTGCCTGGCCAGGCCACTCAGATGCTCCCAGAGTTCCCTGCCAACCTTGGAATCAAGATGGCAGAACCCACTGGAACACGCTGGAGGAGCTCTGGGCACCACCCATGGGGTGGTGATAGACAGGGGAGTGGTTAACCCCCCCCCCCCCCCCCCCCCAAAGCACCCCCCCCCCTCAAAGCACCCCCCCCCCCCTTTTCCATCGTCTAGTTTCACACGAGAGCAGGGACTGGGGTCCCTGAATCAGTGTGGACAGGTTTATACACTGAAGGCACCGAACGTGCCCTTCAAAGCATACCAGTGTTTTGGGGAGGCTACCCCTCCCAAGCCAGTCACGCCTATTTCCAAAGGGAGAGGGTGTTACCTCCCTCTCTCAAAGGAAATCCTTTGTTCTACCTTCTTGAGCTTGATCAGATCAAGGATCAGGAGGGCAGAAACCGGTCTGAGGGGTGGCAGCAGCTTGGGCTGCCCAGAAAACCCTGGAAGACGGGAGGTACCAATGCCGGGGGTCCTCTAAGGAGCCCCCAGAGTGCATGGAATCATACTTCCAGTACTTGCTAAAGTATTGGGGTATGATTCTGACATGTATGATACCACACATGCCCAGGTTCGGAGTTACCATTATGTAGCTGGACATAGGTAGTGACCTATGTCCAGTACACACGTAAAATGGCGTCCCCGCACTCACGTAGTCCAGGAAAATGGAGCTGGAGTTCGCGGGAGCACCTCTGCTAGCGCAGCGGTGGCCTCACACACAGGTATCTGCACCCTACCCTCTGGGCTGAGAGGGTCTGCCATAGGGTTGACTTAGTGACCTGATACAGTGACCTGTAGTGAAACCGGTGCATGCATCCTTTCACGCAGGCTGCAATGGCAGGCCTGCAGAACACTTTGCATGGGCTCCCCATGGATGGCATAATACTTGCTGCAGCCCATGGGGGATCCCCTGGTACCCCAATGCCCTGGGTACCATATAGTAGAGACTTACATGGGGGGGACCCAGTATGCCAGATGTGGGGAGAAAAGGGTACCGTTACCAAGTTTTAAGGGAGAGAGCATGCATAACCACTAGGGTCCTGGTTAGCAGGATCCTAGTGGACACAGTCAAACACACTGACAACCGGCATAAAATGAGGGTAACCATGCCAAGAAAGAGGGTACTTTCCTACAATAGTGCTTTTAATTTTTATTTTATTTTATTTTGAACCATGCTGGACTGCAGCTGCGCTGCTGTACAACATGGCAAAAAAGATTGACAAAGCCAATAGGTCTCACATAGGTGAGACCTGTTGGCTTTATCAATGCTTTGACGAAAAAAGTAATATGATGAGGCTAGTACTGGATGTGTCTAGCTTATTCATTGGTCGAGAGCCCAAGTACTCTGATCTGTTCTAATCTATCTGTGGGCTTTTAACCACGCCCACCGCACGCCCATTACTATCACTCGTTCATGATCTTGCCT
Source organism: Pleurodeles waltl (assembly GCF_031143425.1). Lineage (NCBI taxonomy): Eukaryota > Metazoa > Chordata > Amphibia > Caudata > Salamandridae > Pleurodeles > Pleurodeles waltl. The sequence continues at coordinate 837,397,794 of NC_090440.1, forward strand.
TTCAAAAATCCTTTGTTATCGTTGGTATATATGTTACATTTGTCCCTCCTGGGGTGGTTTTGTTACCACCTTGGACACTGACTCTGTTACATGGATAATTGCATGTTTGCTAATACATTTGACTGCGAGCAAACTTCTTTTTCCTTTTGTCTCTCTCCTTCGGGCTTATGCTCATGGAGGCTGTGGCACTCTGAATTGGCTCGCTTATGTCAACTGTTTTACTTTTCATTTTCAATTTAGGTGGCAAGACAAGTCCAGTTAGGAATTTACAATGCTCTTGAGGATACCAGAGACCCATTGCATTTCAAATGCTTGTTGATTTTTTTTGGGGGTCTTAGCAGTTTTTTCCTCGCACAAGCACGATCCCAAGGCATTGGAGCACTTTGCGGGCTCACCAGTCACATTACACAAGGGCACATTCATTGTCGTAGGCAGGGGGACGAGTAAGTGATTTGCCCGGAATCACAGGCTGTGAAGCCGACCTATTACTACATATTATTAAAGCAAAACGTTTTGTAATTGCCAGCTTTCTTTTTATAGCCCAGTGCAGTCGAATGTTTTACTGCAACACGTTCAGTTAAAGTGAACCAAGACTGTAACTCCTAGAGCATGGATACTCTAAGGACGGCCCGCGGGCCTCATGCGGACCCTCTGACCTTTACATGCGGCCCTTCGAGCAACAGGAGCACTGGGCAGCTGTTTGCTCAACTCTGCACTAACAATAAAAATATGAAATACACGCACAATCATTTATTTCAAACTTATTTGGTGTTAAAGAAAGGAAGTAACTAGGGACTGCACTTTAGAAACGCCTTCATTTTTAAAGACATCTTGCAACACAAGTGTAAAACTAAGACTGCCTCTTCAAAATTAAAAAAGTGTATTTAGTTAACATGCAGAACCTTTTCGCCTTAGTACAATTCATTTTATCAGTGCATTGAGTTGTATCAATTTAAAAGTGATAGTTTTCAAACATAAATTTGGAAACATTAATTATTTCCCTTACCCTGAGAACACCACCAATAGTAAATTAATGAGACAAATCACTTGGTATGTGCGCTTTATGGGTGGCCTGGGTTCCTATCATACATGAACAACATTACACTTTAATAAATCAAACATAGAAGCAGGCTTTGTGCAGCGCATACCAGGAATCATGTATTTCGAGGTCATCTTAAATGTGACAATGCAGAAAAAGGAGGGAAGGTGAGACTAAAAAATTGCCTAGGATAACACAATTTGAAAAAGTGGGTAAGCTGGGATTAGTTCCAGGTTTTCTGGTTTCCCATTTTTTATTTCAGCCACTAGATGTATATAATTTGCTTCTCCTACACCTACCTTCCCACCAATCCCACCCCACCCCACCGCCCTGGCATCAATGCACGTCACAGACCAAACTTTTTGGCCCCTGGGAAAATGTTTGCGAGTACCCATGTCCCAGAGTGTATCGGCAAGTTAAATTCCAATTCTGCCCCATGATATACCCCTGGCGACATGAATGACATGCTAGTAGTAATTTTAAAAAAACAATAGCCCATAAGCCAGAATGCGATACATGATATTGTGTTTATTACAATAAGTAAACAAATGTTTTTGGGTGTTCTTGTTTTTATTAAACGGATCAAATGTTCACTTCAAAGTACCCACAGATCCGGAAACCTGATTGTTTAGTCACCTCTCGCGCTGGGAAAACGGGGGAAATGAAATATAGCCAACTCACCAAGGAACAGACAGAATCCGTTTAGGGAAAACCGGGCTGATTTAAGTTACTTCCAGAATTTTTACAGTAATCAAATGGCTACCGAATTTAACCTGTTCAGTGCCCTTCCACTGGCAGCCTAGGTTACAGGTTTGTTTCCACGGACTTCAAACCGACAACATCGCAAAGGGACAAAAAGCAGTGGCAAAGCCAATAGGTTTCGCCTCTGCAAAATCTGTTAGCTTTGTCAATTTATTTATACATGTTGCACAGCAGTTGAGCTGCTGTGGAACATGGCTTAATTTTTTTGTTTTTTTTGTTTTTAAAGCTATGATGTGGTCAAAGATGGCCACGTCATACCACTTTTTTTTTAAGCCATATTGCACAGCAGATCAACTGCTGTCTGCCATGTAAAACAACATTGACAAAGACCACAGATTTTGTATAGGCGTTCAGAAGTGTGTTAAATTTTCTGGAGAATATCTGAACTTCTCAGGATTCCATCTGCTACTTTTAGTGTGGAACTCACGGACAAGATTACAGACGCCCCTACCACCTCTGTACTGAGAGCAGCACTGATATTGCTTTCATCCCACAGTACATGACTTTCACTCGTGCGTGTTTTCCGCCTGTATTTTCAAGCTTCTGCAACTCAGCGAGGTATGTAGTATAACCCATGTGCTTTGCGCACACGTCCCAGCCTTGCTTTGCTTCTCCTTTCTTCCTTGGCAACTCACTGCATGCCTCGTCTGTATTTCTGGCTACTCTCTGGGGAAGTGGGTGTGTGGGGGTGATGCGTATTTCTCGTGTGTACCTCACCCGTTTGTATGGCTCAACGTCCGCACGATACAACTTTTCCAGTTCAGGGATTTCCTTTCACCAAACATTCTATTTAGATGTGGTAGCTGAACTGTTTTATTTATCATTTATTTTTAGCCAAAGGTTGTGTTTGTGAGTTACCAATTAACATCCTTCTCGTCCTGTGTGTCAATGGGACATGCTCACACTGGGTGTGTGTCTGTAAGAGTGTACTGGCCGAGCGTTCACACTGAATGTGTCCGAAAGAGCCAGAAGATGGGCAAAACCTATTCGCTTTGCCAATGCTTGTTTTTCTTTCTTTTTTCTTTTTTGCCTTTTGGCAGGGACAGAAAAAAAAACATCTATTCCGTCTTGCTCCTGTTTTTTAGATGGTAATTTGGCATCAACACCTATTTTCACTGTCCGGGGCAATTGGCTTCAATCATTATTTCTACTGGTTGGCTAAATGTGCATTATTACCCATCACAGATCCATATCAAGCAGCACCACCAGCTATAACCACTATGTTATCTGCAATAATCCCATGTCGCAGTGTTCTTTGTCAAAAGGTGCAGGCAGGAAAATATCCGTAGAAGAGTTTCAGTGCTAGATGCATTAGCACCTATTATCAAGCTTTTTGGTGAAACTGCACACCACAGCATTTAAAGTTTGATCATTTGGGCACATGAAATGATGGTGGCTTCTTACATAATGCACTTAGTATCAAGGTTGGAATCTCCCATTACCAGTCGCCTTTCTGAGTTAAGGTTCTCCAGTACTATTTAAGAAAAGTAGAGCATCTTTAGCAAGCCTCAGTTCAATCCTCCCTTGACGTTTTATGAAGGTCAACCCAATCGCTCCAGTATATATTATTGACTTAAACATTTGTTGTGCTGTAGATCACCTAATGTTTCTTGAAGCACCGGCATGGTTACTTGAAACATTGTAAAGCTTGAATGAAAGACCTGGATCGTGGAAAGCTTGAGTCCAATCAGATGTGTAGTATTGCATCTGTCTGATAGCCCTCACTCGCTTTTAATCAGTTTTGTGGTGCTGCCAAAATCGCGTCTGAATAACGCTTAGTTTCACACCTTTCCTGAAACAGGTAGTTGGGATCTGTAATCAGGGTTGTGTTCAAAGCCTTCCACACATCTTTGTGTCTTTATATACCACACAGAGGACTGTAGACTTAGTGCAACATGTACAAATGTTATGAATAGTGTCTTCCAAATAACGCTGTTAGGAAACTGCAATTCAGTGTGTTGGTACACTTTCACCCCTCAATTTGCGAGTCTTTACTCAGTCTCCTCGCTATTTAGGAAATCAATAATGGCATTTTTCAAAATTGTGACTGAGGTCACAAAATGCGACTACAATCGCAGATAGAGGAAAAACACTTTCTGGTCATGGGAAATCACTTTTGATCAAGGAAGTGCTTCATAGTACATGCCTAGAGATCATCCTGAGTGGAGGTGGAGAGCAGCTGCCGTTTACGATCGATATATCTGACCTGTAAAACAAGTCCCATTAGCAGGAATGGCCAGCAAAAGTGCAGAAAAGAATGCAGGAGGTAGAAAGAGAAAACTAAAGTTTTCTGAGAAGGAGCCCGAAATCCTGACCGAAGAGTACTACCAAAATCATGAAGTGTTGTTTGGAAGGACTTCCATGTCTGTCCTGGAGCCCCAAAAGAAGACAATATGGCAGAATATTCAGCACATATTTAATGCAGTTTGAGACACCCACTTCTCCTAAATGAGATTAGCAATAGGTGATATGACCTCAGGTCGTGAGCAAAGGAAAAGGTGACAATGAGACTGCCTGAATCCCGGGCAACAGGAGGTGGTTCCCCATTGTACCTAACGCACTGCACTGGAGTCCATGGTTGAGTCCACCCTGGAGTTTGAGGCTGTTGTGGGAATAGGAAACACTGACGCTTATGCACCTGGCACATCACAACAGAAGGTTGTTGTTTTGAAGTTAGTTAAAAATTTACCTTCATAGTGCATTACGTGGGATATATAGTCAAAAGGTTAGCAATGTAGTCACTGTTACACACTTATTAGTCTAATGCTATCAAAACTGAAACATTGATATGTTGTCGTATCAGTAATTAAATAGTTTCTTTCTTTTACACAAGTCTCCCAAAGGAACACATTGATGACACCAATGAGGTGGGAGTTGGAGGACTCAAAACATGGAAGTTGAAGAACCCTTAACCATAGTCAGTCACTCAAGCACACCTCCAGCCCAATGTAGCACTGCTACATTGTCACCACACACACCATTAATACAGGATGATGTCACTCTGTCTGACAGTCCCAGCCTGCACCCAGGTGTGAGGCAGCAACCGCATTGTGTCCCAGTGCATGTGCGCATTCGGTGCCGTGAGGCATACAATGCTGTTGATCCTGCAGCAAATGCACAGTTGGTTGGCGGCCTTGAGGCAGCAATGATCTAAATTCTGCGTCTGCAACATAACCCGCTGAAACTAACGAACAAGATCATGTAGAACTTATAGCAATGCATATCATTTGGATTTGATAACATTGGCAGTTAATGGGCTAATGTGAACAAAAAAATGGACAGCCTCACCACAATTATCGAAAAATTTTGTCCGCCTAAGATGGATGATCATGCCTATTGCAGGGATCTAGACAGGAGCACCGCGGCTAGAATGAGCAGATTAACCCCTTTCGTTGGTAAATTGGCAATGCCACTTCCACTCTATCCAGGCGAATAGTAACCCTGCGGGTGGAAATGGGACACTTTAGTGGGGGTGTTGCAAGGAGTTTAGGGCAGGTCACCTCTGCAGTTAAGGTGCTACAAAACACACAGATAGCAAGTGGCGTTTCAGATACCTCTCAAGATAGAGAAGACATGTAAAGGATAAGATGTGTCTCTGCCCCAGATGCACGTGTCCTGCGACGAATAAGCAGCTGTACTCCTGCTGGAGAAGTAGGGTCAACCCATGTGCAATGTTGCTGCAAGAGGCATTGAGGAACACAGAATAGTGTGTTTCATTTTTGGTCTTGTAATTTTGGTGATGTAACCAACATTTCATTCTCACTTTCTAACCATTAGTATGTCAGAGTTGAAAATATATTATCAATTTAAATAGTGGCCTGACAATAAAGGTTCCTTTAGTTCAGTGGTTCCAAACCTGTGGTCCAGAGACCCCTGGGGGTCCGTGACTGCTTAGAAAATGATATAACATTAACAGATTAGGTCCCTAGCTTTCAATGATGACTCATTGGGGGGGAGGGGTCCACCGGATTCCAATAATTATTCAGTGGGAGTCCCTGGGTCCCCATATTGAGAGAGTGGGGGGTCCATAGAAGTCAAAAGGTTGGGAACCACTGCTTTAGTTTATTGCATCAAATCTGCTTTTATCATTTAGTTGTTTACTGTCACATATAACTTACCTTTAAAAGTAATTTATTGCAATGTAGTCCCATCAGCGTCTCTCCTTCACTGTTGTACTCTGGTTTCGAGGCTGCTGAAAAGGTGGCTCAAGATGCTCCTCTTCAGAATTCGTGTCACTCATAGTGAGGGGTAGTCCTGTCCTGGTAGCTGTGTTATGCAAAATGGCGGCATGTTGCCACCATTTGGCAGGCTGACTCTGGAGTATACTGTTGTGCACCTCCACTTTTGTGAAGGCACCGAAATCTAGATTTGAATATGCCAAATATACGTTCTGTTACAGCCCTATTGCATCGATGAGCAGTACTGTAACATCTTTCGTTTTGGTGTGCTGGGGCTAAGCATGGTGACAGTATACTACACATTAAGGCATATGCACCTTCACCTGGAAGAAAAACATACTCTGTGAGCGTGCTTAAAATTTGCATTTGATTTACACAATCATTAAGTCACTACTTAATAAATAGCAATAGCAATATCCTCAAACTCCCCTTTTTCCAGGTGTCTGTGTATTCCACTGTGCCTAAAGATGTATGAGTCATGGGTGCTCCCTGGGAATCGTGACACTATACCAGTAATTAAGTTATTTGCATCACAGACAACTTGTATGTTGAAGGAATGCGTATTTTTCTGACTCCTAAACAGGTATTGTATATTGCCTGGAGGACAGACTGGAACAGGTGTTTCATCTATACACCCTATAACATGGGGTATTTTGGCAGCCCTATAAAAAATGTAATTTTTTCTTTGAATTTCCTCTGCATTCCTGGGTATGTAAATGTACCTGTTGATATTTTGGAGGATGGCGTTTAGAAAATTCCTAAAAAACACGAAAGCGCACTTTGGGACACTCCACCAGCAACAGCATTCACGCCCTGGTACCTGCCAGAGGCTAAAAGGTATAATGAGTATATTACCTGCACATGAGTGGGGATACAATTGCTGCACAGAGTACTGCTTTCAAGATGTCATTTTAACATTTCAGTTAAATCTAACATCACTTCACAACCTGTATTTCTCAAATATTTTCTCCTCTGTCTGTTGGAAAATGATGAGCTTGGTTCTAAATATCCTCTCCTGTCTCCTCCTCTGCTGAATAACCAGTAGTCACATCCTCCTTGAAATTATGGAAACCCCTGATACATTCTGGTCCACCTTTTGTGAGGTGCACACAGTTACCACCTAAAATACATTTGTGTTAAATCGCATTTGCAAATGGTGCAGTTTTGCGACTAGTCACTAATTGTGACAGACTTGAACATCATGATTGCGAGTTGCAATTATCATATCAGTAATTGTGACTCGCAAAGTTTGGCCACGAAAAATACTGATACGCTAAATGGTCACATCGCTAAATTTGATTTGCGAATACCTTTTGTACATGCCAAAATGCCTCTTTTGTATTTGCAACCAATTTACGAGGAGCAAAATCTTTGTTCATTTAGCCTTTCGCTCTCCCCGACCAGCAACCTACAAAGTGTTTTGATGCTGGCATCACATGGACACACTTTCAGAGGAATTGTGTAGCTGCATACTTCTGCAGTTGTTGCAATATCTGTCAGTTTTTTTTTTTTTTTTTTAAACACTTATATAAATAAAATCACAGCAATCCAACCATACCTCTACCAAGGATCTTGACCTTTCTGTACAATGAGTGCAGTATCAGTCTTTGCTTCATTTTAACATCTGACATGTTCTCATAGCCAGTGTTATACAAGTCTAAGGCGACATCTGTGTTTATTCCTGCTTTCCTGGGACTCAGCCAGTGAAACTCCGAAAATTCTCCATATCCCCTGGAACATTCAGGATCATATGACCCTTCTCTGGCATCTTCTTAAAACCAATGACCTGCTTGATAAACAAAGCAGCCCGATCTCCGCGCTCAAAGCCACAGAAAATGCCCAAGTGTCTACTGCAACACTGGGCAACAGCATCCTACAAACATGTAGGGGTAAGCTTTCTCTTCCCACCACCTGGGTAAATACAAAGTGTGCACCAACTTGGTAAATACAAACTGTGCAGTCTCCACTAACATGGCCATAGCAAAACCACATTTAATCTTGCACTACCAGGATCATTTGATACTCCAGCAGTATCTTCTTAGAAAAAAAATCACATGCACGCTTTCCAATCCTGCTCCCAGAGAAATACAAAGTGGGCAGTTTGCAACACTCAAGAGTCCTAGGAATCGTCCAGGTTTCCCACACAACACCAAGGATGACAACACTTCTCCTGGCAGCCTCCAAGTATGTTTCCTCCCCTCATTCACTCCTTGAATCTGACCCTGAAGGTATCCCATTGCCTGAATGTCCTTAGCAAAGAGTGAACGAAGACAATTGTGTCACCTTTTTGGCCCTGGAAGAGCCTAGAGCCAGCACTCTTGCCAATTAGGAATGGCGGACCACAGAGTACCCAATGTGTACTTCATCTTGCACTCATCAGTGCCTATCCCCACACTTACTCATACAGCACAGTCATACCATGTCTGCACAGCACACCGCATCTCAAGAATTATTAATTTCTCCACTCTTATACAGCCTATACCTCACCGTACCTGATTAACTTATTCAGGCTAACTTGCTACAGCTAGGCAGACAGATTGTTCTAAAACTAGAAAACTCTAAAAACTAGACTCATCTAGGCTTCACAAGTAAATTCTTGTAGTAGATAAATGTATGACTGTAATCCACCGTCAACTGAACGCCTCCAAAACCGATATCATCACATGGTGACAATGGAATAAAATAAGTACTTGATGTGGCACTAAAGGCATCAGTTAAACTTTATTATGCAGTTCCTAATTTGATAATCTGACTTCGTGGTTAGGACCGCAGAATGGCAGAGTGTGAGAGACTGAGTTTATCCACGCAGTTAGTGACTGCCTGCCCAACTCCTGGCTAATTCACAGTGCCTCATTCAACCCTCCAATCCCACTAGGGCGAAAGGTGATTATGGCAACCTGAACATGACAATCCGGCTCCCCAGGAAGACCATGGAAACAGATTGTACCCCTTTCGTACTATTACTCATGTATTTCAAGGAAAGACAAAAAGAGGTGAAATACAATTTCAATGCATTTATTGGAACATTCGTGTATAAAGGGTGAGCTGCAATTATCGGACAGATGAGTCAAAGCAAGGTAATCAGCATTACGAGCACCGTAAAGAAGATGAGCAATCCAACCATGATGTATGTGGTGCTAGATGTACTATAGGTTCCAACCTAGCCCAGTGCCTACTCTGAGAGCATAGTGGTTGTAACCCCCCTGCCCGGCCTGATCTAAGGGATTAACCCCAGCCCCATGCCTGAAAAGTGTGTCAGGAATCAGCCTGTGGTGTAGATGGCAATCCTCTCAAGGACCTGGCAGATCGGACTGCCCTCTGCCCTCTTTGGGTCAGTGTAGCGTTTATATAATAAATTATACCACATTGGAAATACAGTTCCAGTGCAATGCTGTGTTCAGCTGATAGATGTCTCCTGAATGGCGACACAAACTACCATGCCCTGTACCATATTCCATAGCCTTGAACATAAAGTACTGACTATATGTCATTTAAAGGGTAACTAGAAAAGCATGTTCCTTGCTTTCCTAGAATAGAAACAAATTGATAAAATGTATAAAAGCCATCGCTAAAAAGTAGCCTTACCAAAATGAAAAAAATATGAATAAAACATGAACTATAAAACTGAACTGAACAGGGGTGACCAACCCGGCTCCTAGAGGTCATCAGAACAACCACCACTCTATTCATGCATGAGATCAAAACCTAACCCACACACTTACTATAGATACAACAGTCGCCCAACAAGGCACTCCCCTATAGCGTCATCTGCTACTCATCCAAAATATGCTTTAGAGTTTCAAAAGGGGAATGAAGTGCTATCCAGATACAATTACAGCCCTAATCTCATCTGTATCTCACTAAACACAATTCACCTGTAAGCACCAAGTCAGGCTTATTACCACATTCCATGCAGTGTTACTCGCTCCAGACATTGCAAACCTTACCACATATTGCAGCCTTGATGCAATCTTCATTAAAAAACCATGGCACATAGGCACATCCTTATACATCTGGGCATCCTTGTTGCCACAGGCCAGAGCATTCAGCCACAGACTGCTCTCGAGACAGGAGCTCTACTTGCATTCATCCACAAGACCTCTTGGCCCTGTGTCTTAGGTGATCAGCAGCATTCAAGTCCGTGGAGATCCACCCATACTGCTTCTTTAAAACCCAATTCTCTATCGTCTGTCACAAAATCAAACCACCTGGGATAAAACAAGGATTTTGTACACAGAATCTCTGACCTCCTTTCCGCTCAATCTCATCACGCTTAATGTGGTACAGAACCTTCTGTTTGAAGGAACACATCTTAGACCATGGCTTCACATTCTATTTACTGCTGCTTAACGATAATGTGCAAGTGTCTCAATATTATGCTAGGGTTATCTCAATCTAGTTCTTTGATAAGTGTAAATTTGTCAACATGCTGAGTTTTCTGAAACGTGTAGATCTGATAAAGATTTCTAGCTGCAGATTCTTTACCTTAGAATTCCCTGGCGTCCGCTTCGAATCCGGAATTTTTCTGCTGAGCAGTAACCTGCTTGCGCCATCAGGTGGCGTCGTTCGGATCCGTGTGCGTCATCAGCATCGTTGGAGCCATCTGTGATGTCACGGTCTTCTATATAGGCACCACCCCGGCATGTGTACTACAGTTCTTTTCGTTCCGCGCCGGTTAAGCGCAGATCCGGAAAGAGCTATCCTTTTTCTTCGATTGTCGAGTTTTTTCGCTTGATTGTTTGAACATGTCTTCTTGAAAGACAGAATTCAAATGGTGTGGTGCATGTCATCGCACCATGTCGGTCACGGATCCGCACAGAGTGTGTCCCTGGTGTTGGGAGAAGGATCACGACTCGACTTTGTGTTCCAACTGTCAGGCCATGGCTCCCAAGGCCTTGAGGGAGAGATCCCTCACACTTCTAGCGGCCTGACGGCCGCCTTCAGTCAGCATGACTCCTCAGAGGTCACGGTCCCGCAGTAGGAGGAGGTCACGGCACCACTCCCGGAGCCCCAAGTCCTCTTCCTCGCATTCGAGGTCATCCGATCATTCAGGTAAGAGGCACAAGAAGAAGAAGTCCAAGTGGACTTAGACTTCGCCACGCCCATAGGCCAACGAGGCATCTAGGGAACGTCGACGTTCTGAGCGCGGTTCCACAAAGCCGTCGCCTGGGCTGACTTCGTGTCTTCCCCCTTTTCCGGGGAGCGCCCCCGCTCCTATAAGAGTTTTACAAGGCTTGTTTTTGAGTGGGCTGCACCCTCGTGTGGTCCTTCTGGCTTGGGTCAGCACAGGCCCCATTGGATTCGAAGTCGGCGGCTTTGGCGCCATTGGGGAACCCAGGCCACCGTCGCCCACTAGTGGTAGCCCCATCCTCATTCCGGATGAGCCGGAGCGACGTCGTACGACGCCGACTTCAATGGCGCTGATTAGGCCCAGATCATTGCCTGAGCCTTATTTTTGAACAGCCAGGCACAGGAGAGGAGTGGGAGGGGTCTGGGGACCCTCTAGAGTATTGGCGAACGAACAGGACTGGTATGAGGATCTAGGGGAAGCCAGTGGACTGGACACGTCTCCAGATACTGGTATGCTTTATCCTCCTAACATGGCTACGGAGGAGGGAGCTTCTTATGCTATGGTGGTGCGTAGGGCAGCTGAGGTCTTGGACCTAGACTTGCCCATGGTGCCAGTCAGGATGAATCTCCTAACTGAGGTGCTTCAGCCGGGGGTGACTACATCAGAGCCGATGTTGCCCTTCAATGAGGCCCTAACGGACGTCCTTCTGGGAACATGGTCCAAACCCAGCACAGGGGGTCCTGTGAATAGGACAGTAGGCTACCCCCATAGACCTGCTCCACACGACCCTAGTTCCTTACCCAACACCCCACCCCGGAGAGCTTGGTGGTCCAAGCCTCCACTTCTCGTGGTGCCTGCCCTTGCGCCCCTCCGGATAGGGAATCCAAGAGTCTGGACCGACTTTGAAAGAAGTTGTTTTCTTCCTACAGCCTGGCATTGAGGTCAGTAAACACCTCTTGCCTATTGGGCTGTTTTTCCCATACTTTAAGGGATACGGTGGCATAGGTGCTGCCCCAGGTCCCGGAGGGCGTACAGGACACTCTCACCCAGGCTGTCAAGGATGGGAGAGATGCAGCCAAGTTTATAATCTAGTGTGGATTGGGTATATGACCGATTTGCTGGGTAGAGCGATTGCATCGACAGTGGCCCTACATTGCCACACCTGGCTACGTTCTACTGGGTTTTCAAGGGATGTCCAGTCTAGTTTGATGGACATGCCCTTTGATGGCTCTCGCCTTTTTGGTGAAAAGGCAGACTCCTCGCTAGAGAGGTTCAAGGATTCTTGAGCTACGGCCAGATCCTTGGGCCTCCCAGCACCAGCTCAACACCAATCTTTCCCTTTCGAGGCTTCGGAAGGGGCGCGGTACCCCGCCAGCCACAATTCAGCCACTGTCCTCCGGCTTCATAGCATCCCGGGAGAGGACGTGGTCGTGGTACCATCAGACCCAGAGTGTCTGGCCAGTGGTCGGCCACCACACAGCCCCCCTCCACAGCACCCAAGCCCTCCTAGTGTGGTTCTGCAAGACCATGTCCGTTCAGTTGGAGGAAGGATTCAATTTCATCTCCCTCACTGGCATTCCATCACAACTGACAAATGGGTCTTGCAGATCATACGGAAGGGCTATTCCCTCCCCTTCCAGTCTTTCCCTCCTTCTCTTCCTCCGACAAAAGAACAGCTGATGGAGGACCATTTAGTTTTGCTAAGTGAGGAAGTTACGGCTTTCTTGGCCAAGGGAGCTATAGAAAGAATCCCAATGTCAGAAGTAGGCAGTGGTTATTATTCCCGCTACTTTCTGATTCTCAAAAAGAACAAGGGCCTTCGCCCTATCCTGGATTTAAGACACTTCAATCTCTTCCTCAAGAAGGAGCAATTCAAGATGCTCACTCTTGCTCAGGTCTTGTCTGCCCTAGACCAAGGAGACTGGACGGTAGCGTTGGACTTGCAGGATGCGTATTGTCATATCCCCATCCTTCCCGCCCACAGGCGTTACTTGCGGTTCCAGGTGGGCTCACCAGTGCCCCTCGGGTGTTCACCAAAGTGATGGCGGTGGTGGCAGCTCATCTGCGCAGGTTAGGGAGTTCAGTCTTCCCCTACCTAGACAATAGCCTGTTGAAGACTCTGACGCCCCAGGCTCTCGTCACCCATCTCCAGACGACAGCGAACCTCCTGCATTTGCTGGGGTTCACTATAAATGTGCTGAAGTCACAGCTGACTCCCTCTCAGAAGCTCACTTTCATTGAAGCTGTTCTGGACACAGTGCAGTATCGGGCCTATCCTCCTGAAGAGCGAGTCCAGGATGTTCAGGTTATGATGCCGATGTTCCGGCCTATATCCTGGATTTCGGTGAGACAGACTCTGAGGCCATTGGGACTCATGGCTTCCTGCATCCTATTGGTCAAGCATGCCAGATGGCATATGAGGGCTTTGCAGTGAGACCTGAAGTTTCAATGGGCACAGCATCAGGGAAATCTTACCAACGTGGTTCAGATCTCAGAGGGAACTGCAAAGGATCTGCAGTGGTGGTTAGTGAACTGAGATTGGGTCTCACAGTAGTGACGGATACATCACTTCTGGGATGGGGCGGCCATCTGGGAGAGGTAGAGAACCGGGGTCGCTGGTCTCAGTGGAATCCGTACTCCGTATCCACTTGTTAGAGCTTTGGGCAATCCGGCTAGCATTAAAAGCATTTCTTCCTGTTGTGAAAGGGAAGGTAGTGCAGGTGTTCACAGACAACACTACCGCAATGTGGTACTGCAACAAGCAGGGCGGCATGGGGTCATGAACCCTTTGTCAAGAGGCTCTGCGTCTCTGGACATGGCTGTAACAGCAGGGCATAACCCTGGTGGTTCAACACCTGGCAGGTTCTCTGAACGCCATGGCGGACTAACTCAGCCGACCATGCTTAGGGGATCACGAATGGTATCTCCATCCGGAGGTGGCACAAGGACACTTTCAGCAGCGGGAGGAGCCTTGGTTAGATCTGTTCTCCGTAGAGAATGCGCAATGTCAGCAGTTTTGCACGTTGGAGTTTCCAAGGGGGCTATCGCTAGGTGATGCTTTTCATCGCGAGTAGAGTTCAGGCCTCCTGTACGCCTTTCCGCCCATACCACTTCTGCCCAGAGTTCTCAAGAAAATCAAGAACGACTGGGCCCAAGTAATCCTAGTGGCTCCGGATGGGGCACAGAGAGTCTGGTATTAAGAGCTTCTCAGAATGAGCATCAGTCCTCCAATCAGGTTGCCTCTTCAGGAGGATCTTCTGTCGCAGCAGCAGAGGAAGGTTCTCCCCCCAAACCTGTCAACTTTACGGCTTCATGCGTGGAGGTTGAGCGACAACAGTTAATGGTTTATGACCTCCGTTCTGAAATCTGTGATGTCATTCTGGCAGCCAGGCGTCCCTCCTCTAAGTCGATTTACACCTGCCGGTGGAAACGTTTTGTTTCATATTGTACAGAGAGGTCTATTGATCCTCTTTCTTCTTCTCTATCTAATGTCCTTTTGTTTATTCTACCACTCGCCCAACAGGGTTTCTCCTTAGGGACTCTCAAGGGCTATCTTGCTGCCTTATCGGCTTTTCTACGCTTGCCCGACCAACCATCTTTGTTCAAGTCTCCCATTGTACAGAGATTCTTAAAAGGGCTTTTGCATATGTTTCCACCTGTGCCTTTTGTGATGCCCCAATGGGATCTTAATCTAGTACTCACTTTTCTAATGTGTTCCTTTTGAGCCTTTACATAATTGTCCTCTCCGGCTGCTCACTATCAAAACAGCCTTCTTAGTGGCAATCACATCTGCCAGGAGAGTGAGTGAGCTGCAGTCTTTATCATCGAAACCGCCGTATCTCACGATATATCCTGATAAAGTAGTCTTCAGAACTCGTGCCTCTTTCCTCCCCAAGGTGGTGTTCCCTTACCATCTGGGTCAAAATATAACCCTGCCCACTTTCTTTGCGCCACCGCATCCCTCTAAGGAAGAGGAGCGTCTCCATCGGCTGGACCCAAAAAGAACGTTATCGTTCTACCTTGCAGCCTGATGCTATCACCGACATAGACACCTCGGCCACACCAGGCACCAGCAAAGGTTAGGACAACAATTACTTGGTTCAGCATATGTGCAGGCAAAACTGTCCTCAAGAAAAAATCTGTTAGCACTCACTGATCAAAATAGTCCATGCCAAACATTCTATTCAGCCCTACAATGCCTTATGGTAGTGGTAGTCCGTACTCCAACTGTGAAGCTTGAGCAAATATTGCAGAATTGTGCATCCCCACATAGACAAAAAAATAAAATGACTAGCAGAAACACTATGTCCGGGAAACTGTTTACTTCAAAATGAAACTGTGAATTGAGACATCCAAAAGAGATATGTAACTGAAATACTGCTCATTGATGTTGCAGATGTCCCTGCACCACATGCAGCAGAAACAGAGACTGGACGGAATGGGGAAAGTCTGCCACGGTCTGAGGTCGACAACATTGTGTCCATAACACCTGCACAACCCAGACGCAGGGCAACCGAGAAACCACTCCCTGAGTCCAATCTGGAACCTGATGACTTGACAGAAGATGCGCTTACACCACCTTCTGAGGATATACGCACCCACAGACGTCAGTCCCTTTTCCAGCACCAATACACTCCCCTTAGGAGACGTAGAGCAGATGTCAGACTAAGCTTAAAGGAAGGTGAAGGCCCATCTATGTTTGGAGGTCTGAAGGCATCAATGTTGAAGGTGCAGCGCTTACAATGTAAACACATGAAATCAATGCACAGGCAGTTGGTGTCTCTCAATCGCAACATGTGTCAGCTAAATGCAACAGTGTGTGAAGGACAGAAAGCAGCAGCAGACAATTTAAGAGAGATGACGAATGCCATTAAGGAACTCTGCACAGTAATGCAGCAGGACCATTTCACCCACCGTAGGCGGCATCACCAATTGATGGGTAGATTTGATGGGTTTAGCAGATCGGTCCATCACCTCACAAATGCAACTGCTTTACTGTCACAACGTGCTGTGGGCATGCAAGTGGAGATGGCACCTTGCAGTGAAGATGTTCCACAGGGGTTGGTGCAGGTGACCAATGCATTGGAGAACATGCAAGCAGCCCGGATGGCTGGGAACAGTGACATAGGTGGTGGGGACAGTGAGGAGGTCTCTAACCTCAGCACTGTGACTGCTTCTGTGATGGAGTGTAGGAGTCCCAGTTCCAGACACAGTGCTGTCTCAGAAGCCTCAACAAGAGATGCCACTGAGCCCACTGACCATTCCAGTTGAGTGCGTGGATGCAAGAAGTAATGGGGGCATCTTCTGGGGCTTTTTTTGTGACACTGTACTACTTAGATGATGTTTACGGTGAAGTATTTGAGTCTAGTACAGATAGTGCTCTTGGACTACCTATGTTGTATGTCCACATATTTGACCTGAAGTTAAGGCAATAAATGTGATACCTGTAACAATAAGGAACAATATGTGGTCTCTTCATTACTTATATCAAAAATAATTCTGCGTAATCTCTGCATGTCTTTGTTTGCCTTCTGCTGCTCTTGATCCATCTGCTGGGTGACGGGATGGTAATGGATCGTCATTCTCATCAGACTCCGTATTTGAGGGTTTCAGGGGTATGCTTCTCGATGTTGCAATATTGTGCAACATAGCACAGGTAGCCACAAGCTTGCAGCAGGTTTCAGGATTGTATTGTAGTGCCCTGCCACTTTTGTGCAAGCATTGAAAGCGACTCTTCAGCAGGCCAAAGGTCCTCTCACTAACACTTCGTGTCCTCCCATTTGCAGCATTGTAACGCTATTTACTTAGTGTAGCTGGATTGAGGTATGGTGTGAGAATGAAGGACCACACTGCATATGCACTGTCTCCTACAATGACAGAAGTGAATATTGAGTCATTGTCATCACTAACCTCACCTGTACACTATGCTACATTGTTCTGTGTTAAATTACCAAGTGGGTATTCTTCCCCAAACTCTCCACCAAGGAGCCGTGTGTATATTCCACTATGCCTGAATATATTGGAGTCATGTGTGCTACCAGGGAATCTGGCCACTAAATCTTTGATGATGTGTGAGACATTGCAGATGACCTGTATATTCATGGAATGGCTCCAATTCCTGTTTCTGTAGATATACTCATTGTCAGATGGTGGACAGATTGCTACATGTATCCGTCCCATCAATGCAGCCAGTGACGTGTGGGAATTGGGCAACCTGATGGAATTTTAATTTTGTGCACAGCAAGTCCTGTAGAGTGTTGGGAAACTTGATGTGCTCAGTGATTTTAGTTAATATTTCATTCAGGAATGCATGGAAGAAGCGTGAGAGCGCACTTTGGGACACACCTCCAGGTGCTGTTATTTCCCCCTGATAGCTTCCTGAGGCTAAACGTTGCAGGGAGCAGAACACTTGCACATGAGTGGGTATTGCATTGGTTCTGTATGTGTGTGTGTCGCTGCATTTGTTGTTGCAAATCAGCTGTTTCGATCTAATAATATGGCTGAATTCAACCTATAAATCTCCTCTGTTTAGTCAAGCAATGTTATGCGCACTCTGAAAATGTGCTCCTGTCTCCTCCTCTCTCTCCTTAAACCTGCCAGGATCCTCTTCCCCCACGACATGACCTAGAGTGCAGCCATTGTTGAAAAGGACAGGTGCACTCTGGACCCCTTTATATAGGTTGCACCGGATTACTTGGCTTGTGTGAGCCAGGGGATTCTCTGGCAATTTGAGATGGTGGTAAATTTCACATGCAAAATCCCGATTTTGGGACCATGTGCAATTTGGGAATGGGTCATACATTGATTTTGCGATGACCTATTTGCAAAATCACAATTTGCGATTTGCAAAATGGAGTCGCAATTTTAGGCAATGGCAATTTTTGTGATGCCTTAAAATTGCCCTGCAAATGCCTTTCATACATTCGGAAAGACTATTTTGCATTCGGAAACTGGAATTTTGCTATTCGCACTGTTTGCAAATGGAAATTACTTTGATACATCTGGCCCTTTATGTATACAGCAGCGGTGAGACCAGCAGCCTGCTTTGCATGGAACAAGAGGAGAACACATTAGGGATACCTATTGGCCACAAATGGATAGGGAAATCTGATTCAGACTGCCATGCAGCCACACCACTGGAGTTTGGAGCCAAATAGAATGAGTATAATCATAATCTACAGCTGGTACAATGAGAATGATTGCCAATTTATTATCTATAAAAGGCTGTAACACTTGCTGTGTTGCCCGATCTTTCGTTGTTCTGGTGTGAGCCAGAGATTTTCTGGCGAGTAGCTATCAGTGCTGCAGTGGGTGCAGTGTGTGCAGTGGAACTGGGCCCTTGGGGATGAGGGGGTTGTCTTAGTCTCTCCTGCCTTTGCACCAGATGCTTTTAATTAAGAGGTTGTCAGCTGCTTAGATATCTTTTGACCAGTGCCTGCTTGAGGTCTGTTATATTTTTACGCTTCATGTGGGGGTGCAGAGAGTGAGTCAGACACCACAAAAGCAGGAAAGCAGTAGCTATGAGCTTGCACAACTTCAATACACAGGTTATACTCATTCTCATCATTAGAGAAACTAATTTGTAATTAGATGGCTGCAGTGGCAGACGTCATATTATAAAGTTGTTTGCTTTTAGACAGCAAGAGTAAAGAAGAGCAAAGATGTAGCACTGCAGTCCTGCACATGCAACCCCAGGAAGTTTACTGTCTGGTGCTCTGGTCTTGGCATATTCTGTGACGGTTTTTGTCTCAATTAATTCTCAACCTCATCTGGCTCGGTTTGTGGCTTATTTCAGTGGTCAAAGCCTCTGTGTCCCTCTATTTGAAGACCATGTTTGCAAGGCCTGCTGCATGCAGACTGCAGCCCCTGTCTGAGTAGTATGGGAGGGGGCAAAACTCCTCTCAGCCAACTGAATGTGACATGGTTGCCTACTCTGGCCGCTGGCATTCTGGGTGAGTGAGTGTGATTTTATGCTCTAAAAAGGAAGCCAGGATCTGTCAGTGTAATGCTTTTGAAAAGCCAAGAGTATCAGCATGGTTTTCCTTTGAGACCTTTCTCCGCAGTTTGGGCAGCAGAAATGCCCACTAGACACCAGGGAGTTTTTGTATATTTTTTTATTTTATGCATAAGGGGAGCAAATTATTTTTAGGCCTTTTCTGCTCCGGGGGGGGAAGGGGCAGAAACCTCTAGACACCAGGGAACTTTTTTTTTTCTACTTAATTTTATTTTTGAATATGTGTGGAGCGACCCTTTAGGCAAGGGTTGCTCCCCTTGGGGCAAAACTGATATTAGGCCATTTCTGCCCCCCCTTGGGTGAATGATCGGCCTATGGGGGGCAGAAACCACTAGACACCAGGGATTTTTTTTTTTTTGCATCAATTTCCCGCAAGGGGAGCGACCCCTTAGGCCCTTAGGCCCTGGGGGTGGAGGGGGGAATTTATTTTGGGCTATTTCTAATAAAAATAGGCCCATCTGCCCCCAAGGGGAGGGGAGGGGGGGCAGAAACCACTAAGCACTGAGGATTGGTGTGTGTATGTGTTTTGCTTGGGGGGGCAGACCCTTGGGCAAGGGTCGTTCCCCATGGGGGCACATTACTGTTGGCCATATGTGGCCATATGTGCCCCCCTTGGGAGTAGATCGGCCTATTTTTGGAAGTCCAAAGGGGGCAGAAAGCCCACCAGAGACCAAGGAAGATTTTTTTTCTTAAAATAAGTGGGTGTGGGTAAGGTCATACACCCACCCCAAATAAATGGGGCCAGAGGTGCACTGCCCACCAGTGGGCAGATGGGGCAAGTACCCCCAATCCACACCCAGGGGTGGAGGGACTGGGGGTCGGAGGGGCAGGGGGGTCACAAAGTCTACTAGATGCCAGGGAAGTAAAAAACAAAATAGTGTGGTGGTGACCAATAGGGGTCTGGTTATGCCCCCACCCCAACTGGAGGGGGTAACAGTCTTTCAGCTCTCCCCCGCACACTAACACATCTTATCCCACAGCAAGCAAGAGGGCATTTGATTATTTTGGGTTTTGGTTTTACATTTGGGCCATGAGACCTTGGCTAACTCTCAAAATCATCCCACTTGGAATGGACTTTGGGACGCTGCCATGTAGAAAAATCCAAACGACCGAGACATGTCTAAGAACTAAACCTCTGGGTGTGCCCAGGGTGGTGTACTACACATGCACCCTGCACCATTTTCGTACCCACAATGCCCTGCAAACCTCCAACTTTGCTGGAAATCACACATTTTTCCCACATTTTTGTGATGGAACCTTCCAGAATCTGCAGGAATCCACAAAATTCCTACCACACAGCATTGCCGCATCTATACCGATAAAAATTCTGCTCCACTTGTCAGCCTAAAAATGTTTTTTTTCAAACTGCCCTTTTGAACCCGCTTTGGTGCCCCCTCAATTTCGACATGTTTTTGGCTCTTCCTTGTCACAGGCACTTGGCCCACCTACACTACAGAGGTATAATGTTTACCAGGAGACTGAAGGTAACCTTGGGTGGGAGGATATTTGTCCGGATGCGGTGATCCCACACAGAAATGTGGGAAAAATGAGATTTTTATTTTTTTAGCTAAATTTGAGGTTTGCTGAGGATTCTGGGTAAGTAAGCATTGGGGGATCCACGCAAGTCACACCTTCCTGGATTCCCTTGGGTGTCTAGTTTTCAGAAATGTTTCGGTTTGGTAGGTTTCCCTATATGGCTGCTGAGCCCAGGACCAAAAACGCAGGTCCCTCCCCCGCAAAAGCAGTTAGTTTAGTATTTGATCATTTGATGTGTCCACATAGTGTTGTGGGGCATTTCCTTTTGCGAGCACTAGGCCTACCCACACAAGTGAGGTACCATTTTTATCGGGAGACTTGGGGGGGGGGGGGGGGATGCTGGGTGGAAGGAAATTTGTGGCTCCTCTCAGATTCCAGAACGTTCTGTCACTGAAATGTGAGGAAACAGTGTTTTTTAGCCAAATGTTGAGGTTTGCAAAGGATTCTGGGTAACGGAACCTGGTGAGAGCCCCACTAGTCACCCCATCTTGGATTCCCCTAGGTGTCTAGTTTTCAAAAATGCACAGGTTTGTTGGGTTTTCCTAGGTGCCGGCTGAGCTAGAGGCCAAAATCCACAAATAGGCACTTTCCAAAAACCCCTCAGATTTCTTTGGGAAAATGTGATGTGTCCATGTTGCGTGTCCTGTCGTGGGCATTAGGCCTACCCACACAAGTGAGGTACCATTTTTATCAGGAGTCTTGGGGGAACACAGAAAACAGAACAAGTGTTATTGCCCCTTGTCTTTCTCTACATTTTTTTCCTTCCAAATGTAAGACAGCGTGTAAAATGAGACGTCTATTTGAAAAATGCCCTGTAATTCGTATGGGACCCCAGAATTCATAGATGTGGAAATAACCACTGCTTCTCAACACCTTATCTTGTGCCCATTTTGGAAATACAAAGGTTTTCTTGATACCTATTTTTCACTCTTTATATTTCACCAAATGAATTGCTGTATACCCGGTATAGAATGAAAACCCATTGCAAGGTGCAGCTCATTTATTGGCTCTGTGTACCTAGGGTTCTTGATGAACCTACAAGCCCTACATATCCCCACAACCAGAAGAGTCCAGCAGACGTAACAGTTTATTGCTTTCAAAATCTGACACCGCAGTACAAAGTTACACAGTGAAACGTGGAAAAAAAATGGCAGGTTTTTTTCACCTCAATTTCAATATTTTTTTTATTTCAGCTGTTATTTTCTGTAGGAAAACCTTGTAGAATCTACTCAAATGACCCCTTGCTGAATTGAGAATTGTGTCTACTTTTCAGAAATGTTTAGCTTTCTGGGATCAAGCATTGGTCTCACACCCATTTCTGACACTAACTGGAAGGAGGCTAGAAGCTCAAAATATAGTAAAAATGGGGTATGTCCTAGTAAAATGCCAAAATTGTGTTGAAAAATGTGGTTTTCTCATTCAAGTCTGCCTGTTCCTGAAAGATGGGAAACTGGTGATTTTAGCACCGTAAACCCTATGTTGATGCCATTTTCAGGGGGAAAACCACAAGCCTTTTTCTGCAGCCCTTTTTTCCATTTCTTTTTTTTTTTTAATGACATTTTCGGAAAAAAGGATGCAAATTTGGCGTGGGTAGCTTATGTGGACAAAAAGTTATGAGGGCCTAAGCGCAAACTGCCCCAAATAGCCCAAAAAAGGCCTTGCCCCTGAGGGGGAAAAGGCCTGGCAGTGAAGGGGTTAAAGGGCCTGGGTACTGTGATACTCTCACAAAGTGAGAGGTAGTGTGCACAGAGTCCAGGGGTTCCCCTTAGAGGTTGATAGTGGCAATAATAAATAATAGATAATACTAATGCTCTTTTTGTGGTAGTGTGGTCGAGCAGTTAGGCTTATCAGAGGGTAGTGTTACGCGTTTGTTGTACACACACAGGCAATAAATGAGAACACACACTCAGACTTAACTACAGGCCAATAGGTTTTTATGTAGAAAAATATTATTTTCTTGATTTATTTTAGAACCACAAGATTCAGAATTCAAGTAAGTACATAAATTGTAAGGTACTTGGCGTAGGTAAATATAGAACTTTGAATGAAAACAGTAATGTACACAGTTTGGCATAAAATGGCAATAAGCTATTTTTAAAGTGGACACTGCAAAATTCAACAGTTCCTGGGGGAGGTATGTAAAGGTTAGTTTGTCAGGTAAGTAAAGCACTTACAAGTTCAAGTCAACCCCAAACACCCAGCACCAGCAACACAGGGCTGGTCAGATGCAGAAGTCAAAGAGGGGCCAAATAACATAGGTGCCTATGGAGACTAGGGGTGCTCCAGTTCCAGTCTGCTAGCAGGCAAGTATCTGCGTCCTCGGGGAGCAGACCAGAGGGTTTTTGTAGAGCACTAGGGGAGTCCTAAACAGGCACACAAAATACACCCTCCGCGGCACAGGGCTGGCCGGCTGCAGTGTGTGAACAAGGCGTCAAGTTTTGTGTTGAAATCAATGGAGGGACCCGGGGGTCACTCTGGAGATGCAGGCTGGGCACAGGGGGGCTTCTCGGGCCAACCACCGGGCAAAGATGAGGGCCGCCTACTGGTCACTCCTGCACCAGTAGTTAGTTCCTCTCTGGCCTGGTGGCTGCGGGAGCAGTGCTTCTGGGCAATCACGGTCAGGGGGATCCACTGGATTCTCTTTGCTGGCATCGCCGTGGGGGGTGCAGGGAGGTCTTCTCAGGGTGGATACGCTGTGGGAGTCGTCTGGGGGTCCTCGCTGTAGTGTTGGTTTCTCTGGACACGGGCCGGGGCGTCGAGTGGAGAGTGTTGGGGACTCACGCTTCAGGAGTGAGGTGGGAGTCCCCTTTGAAGATGGTTTCTTCTTGGTTGTTTGTGACACAGGCGCTGTCCACGGGAGTTTCTTAGTCCTTTTGGTTGCAGGGCAGTCCTCGGAGTCGGCAGAGGTTGCTGGTCCCGCTGGATGCTTCGATGTTGCAGGTTCTTTGAATCTGGAGACAGGCCGGTAGGGCTGGGGCCAAAGCAATTGTCGCCTCTGTCTTCCTTGCGGGGTTTTCAGATCAGCAGTCCTTCTTCTGAAGTCATCAGGAATCTGATTTCCTGGGTTCAGGGTGGCCCCTAAATACAAAATTTAGGGGGGGTGTTAGGGCTGGAGGGCAGTAGCCGATGGCTACTGTCCCTGAGGGTGGCTACACCCTCCTTGTACCGCCTCCCTTTGGGGAGGGGGGCACAACCCTATTCCTATTGGGCCAAATCCCAAATCCTCCAAAACAAGATGGAGGTTTTTCCAAGGAGGGAGTCACTTCAGCTCTGGTCACCTTAGGGGTGGACCTGGCTCAGGGGGTGACTCCTCCTTGTTTTTCTCATTATCTTCCCCGGACTTGCTGCCAAAACTAGCTGGAGTGCCCTGGGGCATTGTAACACAAAGCCTGAGCCTTTGAGGCTCACTGCTATGCGTTACAGTTCCTGCATGGGGGAGGTGTGAAGCACCTCCAGCCAGTGCAGGCTTTGTTTCTGGCCCCAGAGAGCACAAAGGCTCGCACCCCAGGGGGTAAGAAACTTGTCTTGGAGTGGCAGGCTGGCACAGACCAGTCAGTCCTGCACTGAAGGATTGGGTAAAATAAAGGGGGCATCTCTAAGATCAGTGTGGGTTTATTATTCTGAGAAGTTTGATACCAAACTTCCCAGTATTCAGTGTAATCATTAGGGAACTGTGGAGTTCGTTTTGACAGACTCCCAGACCATATACTTAATATGGCCACACTGTACTTACAATGTCTAAAAATGGACTTAGACACTGTAGGGGCACATTGCTCATGCAGCTATGCCCCCACCTGTGGTATAGTGCACCCTGCCTTTAGGATTTAAGGCCTGCTAGAGGGGTGACTTACCTATGCCACAGGCAGTATTTTGTGGACTTTGCCTTTTTCGTCCCACCAACACACACAATCTGCAACTGCAGTGTGCATGTTGTAGATGAGGGGTCCCTTAGGGTAGCACAACACATGCTGCAGCCCTTAGGGACTTCCCTGGTCACAGGGCCCTTGGTACCACTGGTACCTTTTACAAGGGACTTATCTGTGTGCCAGGGGTGTGACAAATGTGGAAACAATGGTACATTTTTAGTGAAAGAACACTGGTGCTGGGGCCCTGGTTAGCAGGGTCCCGGCATGCTTCTCAGTCAAGTTAGCATCAATATCAGACAAAAGGTGGGGGGGGGGGTAACTGCAACAAGGAGCCATTTTCCTACAGCTGGTAATAGAGAATACAGTAGCATTTGCCTCCAGATCTCTTAGTGAGGCAGAGCTGAAATACAGTACCATTGAACGAGAGGCTCTTGCATGTGCATGGGTGGTAGAGAGATTTTAAACTTATATTTGGGGGACATCGATTGACTTATTTACAAACCATAAACCTCTTGTCTTTCTTCTAGATGGGAGTGGATTGGGTAAAGCTTCAGCAAGATTAGTTGGACTTCTGTCCAAATTGCAAGAGTACAATTTTAAAATTAAGTATATACAAGGAGGAAGAAACTTGAGAGCAGTCTGTTTGTCTCGGATACCTCTAAGTGATGGTCTAAATAAGAATCCCATTGAAAATGAATGCGTCGTAGCAGTTGTTGATGCCATGTCAAACTGTGAAAGTATAATTTCTGAACAGGAGTGGATGGAGGCGAGGGAAAAGGATGAAGTATTAAAAAAAAAAAAGTACTTTATTTCATAAATGTTGGTTGGCCTCAAGATAAATCGCTTTCAGGGGAGCTCAAATGTTTTTCGCAAGTGCCATCTGAATTGTTTTGTGAAAATCAAATGTGTGTAAGCAAATAATTAATTGTTCCTCCTACTGCAGTAAAAAAACGCTTGTATACAATGGCACATGAGGGACATTTAGGGATTTCAGCCACTGTAAAGAAACTTTTATTTATTTTTCATTTTTATTTATGACTATCAGTAAATACAGTCATACGAGTAAGGCCAACAAAACAATACACTACATCAAAAACATACAATATTGACGGTTCCCACCACAAAACTGTGAGGGTGATTAGAGCAGCAAATCGATCAGAAAGGGAAAATCAGCCAAAATTATGTATTATTCCGTCAAGGATGATTAATAACTTGATAATGACATCTAAACAAGGAAAGAGGGAAGGAAAGATGGAGAAGAAAGCAGGGGGTTGGGTGGGTGTTAAAGCAGCCAACAGTTCTCAATACAAAAAGAGCTACCACGTATCAGAGGGGGTGAGTCTGGTTTCGGAACCTGGTAGGAAACATAGAGCGACATTGTGCCATCTTATGATCGGGACTTCAGAAAGGATCGTGGGGGGCCCATATATCATGCGGTCGGGAGTTTTCAGGCATCATCTCCTAGCATGTCTCTAGTTGTTCCTGACAGTACGCAGCATCCTTCAGCCAGTCTCCACAGCAAGGAGCAGTTGCCTCCCCAGCACATCGCTACCCTACATTTAGGCAGCAGCAACAGCATCCCCACTAATTTCCGGCATTCTGGGGAGAGCACCTTCACATAACCCAGGAGGGCAAGTGTAGGGGAGTGCAGCAGCACAATTCCAACCATCTCACCAATCGCATGCAGTACCTCAGTCCAATAGCCCCACATCGCCACGCCAAATGCATGAAAGTCGCCTCAGTAGCACAGCATCTTTCACAGCAGTCGTCCGCTCCGACACCCATTCTCCTTAATCGACTTGGCGTATAGTATAAGCGGTGCAAATAGTTAAAATGTATAAGGCATAATCCATAGTTGGGGGAGAGTTCTCGAAGTTGCACTCAACGATATCATCACATTTCATCCGAAAGAGTCTCCCCAATGTCCTTCTTGCAAAAGATCCTAGCCTTGGACTCGATGGGGGCCACAGGCATCTGCATGCTGACATATAGAGGTGTAATAAGCCTACGAGGAGACTGTGCTGTATACACAAGCTCCAGCGTTTAGCACACCGGAGGAACTGCAGGGAAGCAGGAGTATCGCTCCCGCAACATAGCCCGCACCCTGAGATAAGAGTCTGACCAGCGCAGTGTTGTGCACGTTATCCAGCGCAGCCTCCAAGGAAACAAACAACCCCTCCAGAAACCAAGATCCCAGGGGGACCATATTTATCTTGCGCAGGCTCTCGCAGAACTGACCGTCACCCGACAGCGGCAAGCCCCGCAATATCTTGAAGTGGCATTGAGGGCGTGTAAGGAAATGCCTCCTTGGCATGGTTACCCCCTGACTTTTTGCCTTTGCTGATGCCAAGTTATGATTTGAAAGTGTGCTGAGGCCTGTTAACCAGGCCCCAGCACCAGTGTTCTTTCCCTAAAACGGTACCTTTGTTATCACAATTGGCACACCCTGGCATCCAGGTAAGTCCCTTGTAAGTGGTACCCCTGGTACCAAGGGCCCTGGTGCCAGGAAAGGTCTCTAAGGGCTGCAGCATGTCTTATGCCACCCTAGGGACCCCTCACTCAGCACAGACACACTGCTTGCCAGCTTGTGTGTGCTGGTGGGGAGAAAATGACTAAGTTGACATGGCACACCCCTCAGGGTGCCATGCCAACCTCACACTGCCCATGGCATAGATAAGTCACCCCTCTAGCAGGCCTTACAGCCCTAAGGCAGGGTGATATATACCATAGGTGAGGGCATAGGTGCATGAGCACTATGCCCCTACAGTGTCTAAGCAAAACCTTAGACATTGTAAGTGCAGGGTAGCCATAAGTGTATATGGTCTGGGAGTCTGTCATACACGAACTCCACAGCACCATAATGGCTACACTGAAAACTCGGAAGTTTGGTATCAAACTTCTCAGAACAATAAATGCACACTGATGCCAGTGTACATTTTATTTTGAAATACACCCCAGAGGGCATCTTAGAGATGCCCCCTGAAAACAAACCCGACTTCCAGTGTGGGCTGACTAGTTTTGCCAGCCTGCCACACACCAGACATGTTGCTGGCCACATGGGGAGAGTGCCTTTGTCACTCTGTGGCTAGTAACAAAGCCTGTACTGGGTGGAGGTGCTTCTCACCTCCCCCTGCAGGAGCTGTAACACCTGGCGGTGAACCTCAAAGGCTCAACCCCTTTGTTACAGCACCACAGGGCATTCCAGCTAGTGCAGATGCCCGCCCCCTCCGGCCACGGCCCCACTTTTGGCGGCAAGGCCGGAGGAGATAATGAGAAAAACAAGGATGAGTCACTGGCCAGTCAGAACAAACCTCTAAGGTGTCCTGAGCTGAGGTGACTCTGACTTTTAGAAATCCTCCATCTTGCAGATGGAGGATTCCTCCAATAGGATTAGGGATGTGCCCCCCTCCCCTCAGGGAGGGGGCACAAAGATGGTGTAGCCACCCTCAGGGCTAGTAGCCATTGGCTACTAACCCCCCAGACCTAAACACACCCCTAAATTGAGTATTTAGGGGCCCCCAGAACCTAGGAAAATAGATTCCTGCAACCTGAAGGACTGCTGACCTGAAAGCCCTGCAGAGAAGATGGGGACACCAACTGCTTTGGCCCCAGCCCTACCGGCCCGTCTCCCCCTTCAAGAAAAACTGCAACAGCGACGCGTCCCCCAGGGTCCAGCGACCTCTGAAGCCTCAGAGGACTACCCTGCATCTAAAAGGACCAAGAACTCCTGAGGACAGCGGCCCTGTTCCACAAAGACTGAAACTTGCAACAAAGAAACAACTTTTAAAGGACTCCACGTTTCCCGCCGGAAGTGTGAGACTTTCCACTCTGCACCCGATGCCCCCGGCTCGACCTGCGGAGAAACAACACTACAGGGAGGACTCCCCGGCGACTGCGAGCCCGTGAGTAGCCAGAGTTGACTCCCCTGAGCTCCCACAGCGACGCCTGCAGAGGGAATCCTAGAGGCTCCCCCTGACCGCGACTGCCTGCTTCAAAGAACCTGACGCCTGGTAAAGACACTGCACCCGCAGCCCCCGGGACCTGAAGGATCCGACCTCCAGTGCAGAAGCAACCCCCAGGTGGCCCTCTCCCTTGCCCAGGTGGTGGCTACCCCGAGGAGCCACCCCCACCCCCCCTTGCCTGCCTGCTTCGCTGAAGAGACCCCTGGGTCTCCCATTGAAACCAATTGAAACCCTACGCCTGTTTGCACTCTGCACCCGGCCGCCCCTGTGCCGCTGAGGGTGTACTTTCTGTGCTGACTTGTGTGTCCCCCGGTGCCCTACAAAACCCCCCTGGTCTGCCCTCCGAAGTCACGGGTACTTACCTGCTGGCAAACTGGAACCGGGGCACCCCCTTCTCCATTGAAGCCTATGTGTTTTGGGCACCACTTTGACCTCTGCACCTGACCGGCCCTGAGCTGCTGGTGTGGTAACTTTGGGGTTGCCCTGAACTCTCAACGGTGGGCTACCTTGGACCCAACTTTGAACCCTGTAGGTGTTTTACTTACCTGCAAAACTAACCAAGACTTACCTCCCCCAGGAACTGTTGAAAATTGCACTGTCTAGTTTTAAAATGGCTTATTGCCATTTTTGCTAAAACTGTACATGATATTGTGTTGATTCAAAGTTCCTAAGATACCTGAGTGAAGTACCTTTCATTTGAAGTATTACTTGTAAATCTTGAACCTGTGGTTCTTAAAATAAACTAAGAAAATATATTTTTCTATATAAAAACCTATTGGCCTGGAATTGTCTTTGAGTGTGTGTTCCTCATTTATTGCCTGTGTGTGTACAACAAATGCTTAACACTACCCTCTGATAGGCCTACTGCTCGACCACACTTCCACAAAATAGAGCATTAGAATGAATCTCTTTTTGCCACTATCATACCTCTAAGGGGAACTCTTGGACTCTGTGCATGCTATTTCTTACTTTGAAATAGTACATACAGAGCCAACTTCCTACAGGGCGCAAAAGGCTCCGGCGTCCCCGCGTGCTGCAGCAGCACAGTCCAAGCCCGTGCCGTGCAGGTCACTGCATCCACACCCTGTGGATGAGGCCTGGGGGGGTCCACTTATCACTCCCGCTAATCTGTCCGGCCAGCCCGAATCACACTCAGGAGCTAGATGCGGCAGATATTGTATCGGGTGTAGCCAAAAATGAGCAAAATGTGCGCAATTATAGAACAACTCTAGATCCGGGCCGCTAGTCTCCCCTGCTCGAACGGGAGGGTGAAAGTTTCCCATGCAATTCTGGGTTGTCTGCCTGCCAGGCGAGGGCCACAAGCGAGGACCGGAGTCTTTTCAAGAAGCTGGTAGTAAGGACTAGTGGCATATTAACAAATAGATATAGAAATTTGGGTAAGATCACCATCTTCGCAATAGCTATACGATCAGTCTGTGAAAGTGGCAGCGAGCCCCACATTGTCACCTTATTTTCCAACCACATAATGGCCTTGCCATAATTGGCTGACCACAGCTCATCTACTTCTCTACTGAGCCAAATTCCCAGATATCATACTGGTCCCTCCGCCCAACTAATGGGATATCTAGATTCATGTTGCGTCGTAGCAGCCGCCAAAGGGAGCACCACTGACTTAGTCCAGTTTATCGTGATCCCCGATATCTGGCCAAAGCGGGCTATTTCATCTATTAACCTATCGAGATGTAGTTGTGGGTCACGGACGTACAGAGCAAAATCGTCCGCATACATAGATACCAGTTTTGGACCCTGTCTGAATGCTAAGACCCTGTGACTATGGTGTTGTCTCAAATGTGCTACAAGTGGCTCCATCGCCACCGCGAAAAGCAGCGGCGAGAGAGGGCGTACCTCTTGCTAATGAAAAAAGGATCCAACAGCAGCCCATTTACTCGCAATCTGGCTGTCGGTTCCGTGTACAACAGGCGGCTCAATTTGATAAATCTTGGACTCAATCCGACTCTGGCCAGTAAGCCGAACATGTACGACCATGCTAGAGAATCAAAAGCCTTGGTGGCATCCAGAAACACCATGGCCACTCGTTCGCCGGGTTTGACCATCCGAGTGATCGCAAAACAAAGTGTGAAGGTTATATAAGGTAGAGTGACCCGGTATAAAACCAGACTGATCCGGTAGTGCCAGAGACGGGAGCAGGGGATGCAGCT
The DNA here is from genome assembly GCF_031143425.1 of Pleurodeles waltl. NCBI lineage: Eukaryota > Metazoa > Chordata > Amphibia > Caudata > Salamandridae > Pleurodeles > Pleurodeles waltl. Next base: position 837,428,402 of record NC_090440.1, read on the forward strand.
GGGACGCTATTAATTTCGCAGGATCTTATTATCAATGTTTATTAGTGAGAATGGTTGATATGAGTCACAGCTACAAGGGTCCTTCCAGGGCTTTAAAATGGTAACAATAAGGGCTTCCCGTAGAGAGACCGGAAGGATGCTGCTCTCAAGCGCCTCAGCATATACCTCAAGGAGGTGCAGCACTAAAATGTCAGCGTATTCTTTATAGAAAGCCAACGACAGGCCATCCAATCCTGGAGCCTTGTCTCCTGGTAAGCTACCTATAGCCTGAATTACATCGTCGACTGAGAATGGGACGTCTAGGAATTGCTGATGCAGGTTCTCAAGCCAAAGTAGGCTGAGATCATCAAAATAATCAGTGTAAGACTCCGCGGTCGATCTCGACTCCTCTGCATACAAATTTGAATAAAAATCAGTTAGAGTATGCTTGACTTTTATAGTTCCGGTATGGTGTATGCCAGCCGGATCAGTCAGCTCTATGATATAATTCCCAGCCCACAGCCTGCAAAGCATTGCAGCCAGTGTTCTACCAGCTCTCTCGCCCTCTCCATATCTCCTCGCTTTAGCCTCTTTCCCTAAGAAACAGACCTCCGGAAGTGCCGCCTCCTCCTAATCAGAAAACGTTTCTCTTATTTCGTCCAGGAGACCGCTGGAACTGTCTGTAGTCAACCAGCTCTCCTGGTCAGCCAGTCGTGACTCTAGATTCATTAAGTCACGCCTTAGTGCCTTCAGCACACCATGTTGTTTGGCAAGACAGATCCCACGTTTCACTACCTTGAAGGATTCCCACAAGGTGCCCATCAGGGAAACCAAGCCCTGGTTCACCGATAAGTATTCCACTATAGCAGCGCAGATCATCTCCTGAAAGACCACTATAGCAGCGCAGATCTCCTCCTGAAAGACCCGATCTCTTAATGCTCCGTGGGGCAACCTCCAGGAAAATGCACGTCGGGGCCACCTGGGATCTCCAGTACTGGCATAACTGGCGAGTAGTCCGATAAAGTACGGGGCATATGTTTAATTGACTCCGTCCAGAGCTCGACATCTCTGGTGCCAAGTCATTTAACAATGTACAGAATTAACGCATGTACCTTCCCTCTGCGCTCCATCTTTAGCTCTCCACAGGTCCACCAGTGCGCCCTCGGCCATGATGAGGGAGAGAGCCCTCCAGGCCGCCACATGTTGCGGTCTGGCTTGGCTCTCTCTATCTGCCTCAAAGTCCAACACCATATCGAAGTCTCCTCCCAATAGCAGTGACCCAGGTCCTAACGAGTTAATCTTGGGCCATACTTCCCTGAAGACTTTGGGTTCGTACACAGATACTAGGCAAACAGGATTATCCTGTAGGGTTCCCCGTATCATAACAGAGTGGACCTGTGTGTCCGTGAGCACTTTTTTGGTGCGCCACTGTAAGCCCTTTCTAAGCAAAATTGCTACCCCCTGGGAGTAATTCAAATACACCGCCACATGACTCCCACTGATCCAGCCAGCTCGCACCCTAGATATCGTGGCCTTAGTCAAGTGCGTCTCCTATAGCATAAAAATGTCGATCACCTGGCGCTGCATGTAAGCGAAAAGCAGTCTCATTGTATGCCCATCATTCAGCCCCCAAACAATCCATGTCAGACAATTAACTGGAGTCGCAGTTTTCTGAACCAGTGCTCTAAGCTATGCTGAAGTATCAGACCCCTCCCCCCCCACCTCGCTTAAAGAAAGCAGCTGCATCAAGGGGATGACAGGAGGGAAGAGAGAGAAGGGCAAAACGTCAAACCATTGAACAATCAGTACATATACCACCCACTCAGACCCCGAAAATGGCCCCGGCCTCCCCATCTCCCTCCACACATAACCAGATCCCATCACAAAAACAACATTAGCATAATAAGGACTCATCCAGCGGGGCACTGGCTTGGCCAACAGTTTTTCCACCCAGAGTGTGAGGGTGGGTAAGAGCTGTCTAGAAGGCTTCTACTCGGCGGTTCAGACATCACCGAAGCGCCATTCATCCTCGCTCACACAGGTCTCTGGCATTATCTGAATTTACTGCAGTCCCCCTCCTGTAGATCTCATTTCAGTCATTGTCACTGGTGTGATTGTTGTCTTCTTCTACTTCTGGCGATAGCACAGGGGTCGGCTTTTTGGGAATACCTTTAGCACATTTTTCAGCTAGTTTCAGGTCTGAGAAAAAGTGTAATTTCTCATTGTGCTGTATACACAGCTTTGGTGGGTAGATAAGTGAACATTTGGCCTCTGTGTGGCTCAAGGTTCGTTTAATTGGAATAAAAGTTCGGCAGGCCGTCTGCACTCCAGGGGTGTAGTCCGGGAAGAGGCTAAGTTAATTGTTGTTATAGATGAGCGAGCAGCGGCCCGAGCCAGACTTAGGACGGTGTCTCTGTAATTGAGTAGACGAGCGATGATGGGTCTCGCTGGGGCTCCCGCCGGCAGCTTCGCCCCCAGTGATCTATGTGCATGTTCTACCACCAGCACAGGGGAGAGTTCTCCGGGAAAGATCGATTTGAGCATCTCCTCAACATAGTCTTCCATGCGTCCGATGGATGTCGATTCAGGAAGACCTAGGATGCGTATGTTGTTATGCTTAGACCTGGCTCCGAGGTCCTCTTTTTTAGAACGGATCACTTCCAACACCTTATCCATTTGAAGTAACCGTTCACTCTCTCGGATGTACCCATCCTCCTGATCCAACACTCTTGCCTCAGCCTGGTCCAAACGAGCATCATGATCATCCACCCTGTCTTTCATGCGGTCCGAGTGATCGGTCAAGTGGTCCAGCTTGGTATCTATAGTCGCCAGGCTGTTTTTAGGTCCATGAACATTGCTTTAATGGAGGGCAATTGAAGGTCTTCCTCCAGCAGTTGCGCTTCCATAACATGCCCGGTTTGACTGCTCTTTTTTTTTTTGCCCTTGAGGGCCAGTTTTGCCTGTTTTGGGTCGGATTTCCCCCATCGTGTACGGGCGAGGCCCCCGCCGGTGGTCCCACGCTTTCCTCCATTGTCATCACATTGCAAGGCAACTCCAGTCACAGTCCGGCAGGGCTGCCAACTGATCCCACGACCACCAGTCCAGGCCAGCCGGAGGCCCACGTCCCCCAGGCTGTTGCTCCAGGTCAATGCTCAGGGCAGTCGCCAGGCCCGTTCCTGCGGGTCAGGGTAAGTTTTTATTTAATCACCCAATATGTGGTCTGGTAGGGCCGGTTCACTCACCGGGCCGCCCCGTCTCCTTAGAGCCCTCGGTCAGGGTCTGCACACCTTTTCAACCGCAGCCGGGGCACCAGCAACCTCACCGGCCACACCAGGCCGCCTTACCACCGTTTTCTGGAGGGCGGGAGGGATCGGCCGCAGCCAGAATGCTGCACGTCACCGCTGCGGTCCCGAGCCGGGACCAGCACCTCTTCCTGAGGCCCTCCGGTCTGCAGGGCCCAGTTAGCCTTCACCCCATTGCTTCACTGCATCGCCGCGGGTCCGAGCCAGCACCCGTTCCTTCTCCTTAGGCTTCTCTGGGCCGCAAGGCTCAGTCAGCCGTTACCTCGATGTATCACTGCACCACTGGGGGCCCGAGTCGGGATTCGCTCCTCCTTCTTAGGCCTCATCAGGCCTCAAGGATCAGTAAGCCGTCACCCCAATGTTGCACCTCACCAACGCAGGTCTGAGCCTGCTCCCATTCCTCCTCTCTTGGGTATCTCAGGTCGCAATGCCCAGTTTGCCATCCATCTCCCCGCTATTGCTCTTAACTGCCGCAGGCCCGAGCCGGAACCCGCTTCTCCTCCTCAAGCCACACGGGGCCGCACGGCCTAGTTCGCGGTCATGTGGTCCGCCTCCAGGCCAGGGCTCATGTTTCTCTAAGCCCGGTGGGCACGGCGGGCGGCAGCAGCATCAGCCGCGCTCCTCACCTCTGCCAGCCGGCGACAGGCGCAGCTTCCCTCCTCAAGGGCCTGACAGGCCGTGTCTCAGCCCGAGCCGCAGAGCGAGCCTCCTGGCACCCGCTATCCCCCGGCTGGCCCACTCGGCTCGCGGCCCGCCTGCAAATGCTGTCTGTCGCCTGATCGGCCGCCGATACGGCGCTTGGGAGTTCCGATCCGTGCAAATAAATTGCGGTTTTATGCTCCCGCGAGCAGAGCCTCAAGAAGTGGTGGCCATCTTACTGGATGGCCAAGCCACACCCCCACTGTTAAGAAACTTAAGCAACATTTTTGGTGGCCAGGTATGGACAGAGCAGTTTCTCAATTTATTGAACATTGTCCTTCGTGCATTGTGCAAACAAACATTGGAAAACTACACACAAACCTTTGTTTCCTGTAGAAATGCCTCAGCCTCCTTGGGTAGAAGTGGCTTTAGATTACTCTGGTCCTTTTCTTATTTTTCCCCAAACAACAACGTTACCTGATTGTTCTAGTAGATTACTTTTTTAAGTGGATCTACTATGATTTTGTTGAATCACCCAGTACAAAGTCAGCTATAGACTTTAAAAAATATATATATATATTTCTGATTGAAGGTTCTCCACGTTACATTGTTACAGACAATGGAATGCATTTTGTGTCAAAAGAAATTACCACATTCTTGACAGATTTAGATGTTTCACGTCTGCAAGTTGCTCTCTATAGTCCTTCTTCTAATGGCTTCGTGGCGCGAGTCAATCATATTCTTAAGGAAGGTATTCAAACAGCAATTTAATTAAATACTGATGTAGAGAATTTTCTAAAAGAAAACATTTTGGCATACATAACAACACCTCATTCTACTACAAATGTCTCTCCTTTCAGAATTCTGTGAGGTAGAGAACCTAGAACCAAACTTGTTCCTCAGTGGTTAGGATTAGCCACTGGTATCTCTGACAATGCTATAGATCATGCAGCTATTAAGAGGAATGTCCTGGTCAAACAACTTAAACAAAACAAATATTATAATAAGAAAAATAATGTACGTGAAACTAAGATAGAAGTCTAATGATTAAGCTTTTAATTAAAAAACCCAACTGATTATTAAAGAGGGAACAACATTTATTTCTCCTGTGAGAGCACAAATTGCAAGCTCATATTTATCAGAAGTTTTGTAAAGTAGCGCAACCAGAAGATTCTATGCTCTCTACAAATGTCTGTCAGACTGTCAAGTGTAACGACAATAACAGTTCGTCACATCTCAATAATCGGAATTTATTTAGTGGGGGTATTACAGGTATTCAAACAGAGAATATGGTGCAAAGCAATTCGTGTCTAAGTGCGAGACCCATGTGTGTACGACAAGTGAAGGTTCCCAGCAGATTCAAAGTTTTGTGTTAGCAAATTCAGAGATTTCAAATTGTATTAGTATGTTCAAAGATTTTGAATTGTATTATTTTTATTTATTTTTCTTATGTTTTGCTATACCTTTTTGTTTTCATTTGTTAAGTTTTTAAAGGGGGAAGATGATGTGTGTACATTAATATGATGATAGCATAGCACCAACAGCACCAAAGAGATCTTCGCCATTGTGAAAGATTTCACCTTTCGCTGCAGCCAGCTCCAGCTGTATCACCCCCTCACAGGACATTTGCACCAATCTACCCCTCTTTTTCTGCAACGTGATAACCAGCATCTATGACCATTTTGAACCCCAACCCGACCTCTCTGCCCTCACAGCTTTCCTTCCCATCTCGACCAACACCACACTGACCGCATGGCCTGCCGTCACTATGCAAGAAACCACAACCACCATGCAGTCCACCCATTCTGGAGCTCCCTCAGGCTTGTGTGCCTGGCATGTCTTCATCAAGGGACTGGAGCCCATCATCTGAGTGCGCACCACGATCACTGCTACCTGCCCAAATGCCTGGAAGCATGCCAGAGTTCTCCTCTTTCTCAAGATGCCATATGCAGACTTGACAACGCTACCAAACTACTGACCCATCTCACTGCTACCCTACTTGAGAGAAGTCCTAGAAAAACTGATTATCAAGCGTCTAGCCCCCCCCCCCCACCTCATCGAAAACCAGCTCCTCAACACTACTTATACCAGATAAAGGCCGAACAACAACACAGAAGTAGCCCTCATCGGTGCAACAGACTGCATCCGTCTGATCATGGACAAAGGAGACACTACAGCCCTTATCCTCCTTTCCTCATCCTACAACAGTCTCCCATACCGTCCTCGTCCAGTTACTGCAGAAAGCTAGCATCCAAGGACCAGCCCTCTGATGGATATGCTCCTTCCGGAGGTGCACCCTCCTGCTCAGACGTCCACTACCTCATCTGTGGAGTATCTCAAGGTTCATCACTCAGCCTGATGCTCTTCAACACGTACATGACCACGCTCACCAGCATCATTTAAGCTCAATTAATCAACCTCTTATCCTATGCTGACGACACAGACTTTACTTCTGACAAAACACTTACCACTCTACCCACGTTCTGAACCTGCATGACCAAAATCACTCAGTAGATGAAAAATTACTGCCTTAAGCTGAACACCGACAAGACAGAAGTTGTGACCTTCAGCAGATACTCTTTGCTGTGGCACTCAATCAGGTGGCTGGTGGAACTCAGACCCACTACAAAAACCTCAGGATAATTATCAATAAATCTCTATAACTGCTCAAATAAGTGCCACCTCATGCTTTCACACCATGAAGATGCTGACAGAGGTCTTCAAATGACTCCCCATGAGCACCCTCAGACCCCTCACCCAAGCTCTTATCAACTAACTGGACTACGGGAATGCCCTCTGTGCTGAAATCAATATGCAACTGACCGAATGACTACAGACCACATACAGAACACAGCAGTCAGGCTCACACTTAGCCTACCATGCCCCATACACACATCACCCAGCTTCTCGGGGAGCTCCACTGGCTTCCCATACACAAACAAGCTTTGTTCAAACTCCTCACACAACAATTTCAAAGCACTACACAAAACGGACCCAGCATACCTCAACAACCGTATTAACTTCCACAAACCCACCAAACACCTCCACTTAGACAGACTTTTACTTGCAAATATCCCACGCATATTCAGAACCAGATCCAAAGGTCATGTCTTTTCCTACCTAGCCCCTAAATACCTGTAACAGTCTTCCCCTGCACATCTAAGCCACCTTGTCAGTTCTTAAATTCTGCAAGAGCTGAAGGTCTTCAACTGGGCCTGCCTTCAGTTAGGACCCAGATTGCTCCTGCATCAGGGCAGGGATACCCTCAGAGGGATAGCGTGCTATACAAATGCACATACCATGACACAATGACAAGGTCCACCAGTGTTACAAGACTGGTAGTAGCACAGTCTAATTGCTGCGTGCCAGCCGAGCGATACTGGCCCTAGCACTGCGTTATCTGCAGCTGGGAAAGGTCTTTCAGACTTTCAAGACCTGGGCCACCTTTCGTTCCAAGCCTACGTCGGCTGCATACACATTCTCAGGCCCAATGTAAAAGGAGAAGCTTGCAGATCTATGGAAATAAAATTCTGATGGCCAAGTAGGTCCCCCAAACCTAGGGGTTAGAGAACAATATGGGTTCAGTGGTCCTGCTCCACTTTGTTTATGGAGTCTTGCGCCACTCCCTTGGTTGAAAGTTTTCCTTTTGCTATAGTAATGGGGCCCATATCCCCACTAATGAGCAAAACGGCTCCCCTGTCCAAAGCAAGAACTGCTTTTGTTCACTGAAACTGCACAGTGCTTACACCCAAGTACCCATCTTGCATAAAACACAAGTGTGCCTGTGCTTCATTGAGGCAGACAAGCTGTAACAGTGGAGGCTTCCATCCTTAATACTGGCACCGTGGTCTTCCCTAAGGTGCTGGCCCAAGTAGCTACTTTCCTTTTGTCTCTGATAGCAGTGCCCTCTATCCCAGTCTAGATGATTGCCTTATCACAGTTTGATAAAGAGGCAGGCTGGTACTCACCCTCGGAATCTATTCCATATTGAGTTCTCAGTGCTGTACCCAAAATTCTCCTTGATACCATCAAAGGAAATGCAGGTATTTATAACTATCTGGATTCTGGTCTTACAATACCTTCTCTCAAACAGTGGTCAATTACTGAAAGAAAATGCTGAGTGGCTTGACAGTTACTGATGAGAAACTACTTGGACTTCAGGCATTTAGTTGTGAGGCCATTCTCCCCCATACAAAACTCAACATATACTCCTTGAAGCTGTACTTAGCCTATTGGTGGCAATTTGTTGATGGATCTTTTCTTTCAGTCTTAAGATAAGGGGGTCCCCTTTTGCCTACAGCAGCCCAAATTATGATCACCACTGACTCAGAAACTGGGTGAGAGAGAAACATGGGCAGTTGTGATAAGGACCTCTGTCATCAGTGTTTGGTGGGACAGATCAGTTGCACTCCTTCAGGCACTGAAGATAAATTAATATTTCTGACCCAAAAGGCAGTTACAAATTGGCTGCATTTTTTATTTTATTTTATTTTTTTAGAGAGAGTACCATTATCATCGTTTACCTTTAAATGCAAGCTTCCCCCTCTGCCAGAACTCGAGATGTGGGTGTAACCTACTGTATAGGGAAGGGACAGCCTGATTTCCAGTTGGTGAGGGAAGTTCATGTATGCCTTTACTCCTATACCATTGTTTATGATTGTTGTCCAGAAAATAGTTATTCCAGGATGCATTGGTATTCTGATAGTCGCAGTTTGGCCACGTTAGTTTGTAGAGCTAGCTACATCTTTTTTAGGGGTACACCATCTATCCCAGTAAAGGGTCCTTTTCTCCATGGAAGAAGCGCCCATCCCTCTCTGTTGTTGCTCATCTTCAGCACATGGTTCTTGAGAAATGAGTCTCTTTTCAGAAAACTTGGCTGTCGTGATTCCCACCAGGATTTCAAATATTGGGTTTGCAAAAGAATATCAACCAGCTTGATAGGCAAGGTTTTATCATTTTGCAGACAGTTTGTCAAATCAGACATCCAGGAGAGCACCTTCAATATCTGCTTGGCTGAAATATTGGCCAACATCAAAAAACAAAGAAATCCTTCACTGCCAGTGAGGTTGTAGAATAGAAACGAGTAGGCCCACTGCATCCATATTCTGGTCATTTGCAAGCCCTTTCTCGTGCCTTGCGATCTGAGCCTACATCTGGTCAAAATAAAGCACAGTTTTTTTTTTTTTTAGCCCATGGTTTCCTGAAATTTGAAGGTTTTGTCTTGGAAGTCTTCCTAATCACGTAATTTGAGCCAGTTACTTTGTCAACTTAAGTGCCTATATGTCTCTGAACTGTACCCTTTCAAGATAATATGGTTTTGAGAACACATCCAACTTTTGTTGCATACTTGTTGACTGAGTTTAACCTGAACAAGGAAATTCCTCTGCCCCTCTCCATTTCCCTCCTTGCCTGCATGCTCTCTCGGATGAGCAGAGATCGCACATTCTCTGAGGCATGCCGTACATTTTCAATAAAATAAACCAAGCCTCTGCATTCTGCAGACCAACTCTTTGTAAGATATGCAAGACTAATTTTAGCTGAGAGATAGCTAAGGTCATTATTATCAGATAGGCTACATGCGGCATCTGACCTGTCCCACATGCAAGATTGAACCTCTGTCCTTTGTTCATGTACACACAAGCTAATGCAGCTTTAGTGATATCGTCAGGCACTAACCGACAATTCTACAGACATTACACTTGATCAGCACAGATTCAAAGGGATGCACAATTTACCCAGATGTTTGTCTTCTTAAGACTGAGATGCCCGGTGTGCCTTATCCTCCTCCCTCTCTAGTCACTGCACAGTGACATTTACCCACAGACTGACAATAAGATAAACCAGACGTTGGCTTGGTTATGGGTACCTTTGTGGGGATTAGTTTGTTCTTGGTCTGTAGATTCTCGCGTTAACAGCACCCTTCCTCCAAACAGCCTTCTATTGGCTAAAACTAAACTACTGGCTGGTTCCTTTTGGCCTGGTTGAAAACTGGAAGAACTGTATATTGCAAGAGATAGATTAGGTGTCGGGCAGTAGCAGGATGGTCCTCCCATGTCCTTGTTTGCCAAAGAAGAGCTCTGCGTTTCTCTTCCTGGGAGCAAGTTAGACCTATTGACCGTCATCAGTAGATTCAGCCTTTACATGTTTCATCTGCACTACTTTTGTACTCACATGGTAAGCCATTAGCTTGTGAAAACCTCTACTGGTTCCATGTTTCACTCCTAAGCTCTCTGTTCACTTTTTTTCTTCGTCTACTTCTCAGTAATGGAGGAGACTGCTGTGAAGGTGGGAACACCGATACCACCTCGGGATCTTGTGGGATGTTCCAAATTGCAGAACTCTGTTTGCTTTGTTTGAACAGCTGGGATGTTCAGTGTCTGTCCCAAGGAAGCTTTACAGTCACGGAAACCTAGCACCATAAGGGTGTGGAAAGAAGGGTTTAAGTGTTTCCATTGAGTGATCATATTTGTTTATTGCATAAGGTTTCCCTACCTGAAATGCCCTGGGAATGCAAAATATCTGCTAGCTTTCAACAGTCCACAACTAATAGCACATATCGTGCTATCATGCATTTCCACACTACAAAGGTTAGTTCATATTGGTCACAGGACAGAAAGTGTGAAAGTTCTGCCATGTTTTTCCCCATGTTACTCAAATTTGTGACTGAGTACGGTTTTCCTCCCTGTGCTATATTTAAGGGTCTTTTAGGACTGGAATTATTAGGGTAGAACTCAAGTGAATTCACCTACCACTTCCCGCCTTTTCTCCAGTTCTACTTCCAGGTCTACTTTTTTTTGAGTGTTTACTTTCTAGGCTACCTTTGTGCTGCCCAGTGTGCAAGAGTGGCACAGTGTTGAGTTTCCTATGATCTTCACTATGAATAGCCAAAAAATACACTTTATGTTTGTAATGTTTATCTGATTTAATTGTTTATGTAAATGTGTGAAAAATGTGCAGAGGAAATACTTTAAAACATATATTTTTTTTTCAGCTTCTTACATGCCCGGTATGCCAGCTGGAATTCCTCCTTACCCGACAAGCCATGTGGCCAATCCAAGGTAATGTGAATATCTGTAGTTTATTAGCCATATCATCGCGCAAAATCATTTAATTGGTCAACGGTGCCTTCTGACATGCCTTCTGTTAAACATCATAAATATTTCCTCCTTGTGCCGCATTTACCCTCCAGTTGCTACAGCCATCGGGTTTTCACATATCCAGTACCTGGAAATTTCACTCCCAAATCTGTGTGTCAAGAATTTGCGTGCAGCCCGTTCTTGCCTTTATAAGCCTGGTACAGCTGGACCTTTTGTTCTGATGCGGAGAAATGTGCACTGGGCTGATGTCCACTTCCTCATACTGGGAACCTATTACTTAAGGTCTGAATATTTCTCATAGGTCCAAAGCATTCTGTTCTGTGAGTAATATGGATTTAGGAACACTAATGAGGAATGTGGCATACCGTTTCAGACTAAAGTTCACGGTGTTTACAGATACTTCCAGGATAGATGTCTGACAACTATCATTCAGGGTTAGATGTGCCCTTAGTCCTAGTAATTTGCCAAGTTATGAGAAAGGTACTCGATTACTTGACAGATCGAGTGAAAAATGTCACAGTCCAGTGCATTATGTCAGAGTGACATTAATTGTCTGCTTCCAGTCTTTTTATGTTCTTGATTGTTATGCAAAATTATTTTTATGCTTTAGCTTTGCAATGGGTTAAAATGTTTGGATCACCACTAAATTATTGTGACATGTACAGAGAATAAACGGTGTCTATCCCTGTAGGGTTTTTTGATTTGTTTAGGTTTTCCCCAAAAGCTTCTAAAATATTTATTAATTAAAACACCACTCTGCTTTATTGCTCACCTCTTCACCCTCGCTCTTGAAAAATAATTTGTAAAAATTGGAGCTCGGAGCAGAGAAAAAGACAGTTGTAGCTTTCGAAATTGGAACTGCTGTCATTGTGAGATAGTTTTGATGTTACATTAGTTGTGTTAAACAACCAAATGCTTGCGTCAATACGGATATTGGTCCCAACTTACCACTTTTGAATTGGAAATCACTATATCTAAAGTTCGCCATATCCTTAACTCGGCTGGCCTTGCTGTTATGGAGAAAAAAGAGTTTGATCTCCAGTATGTGAAACAGAAAATATTACTGTTTCATGAACACTAGCATAGTCTTATATCAGTCGTTTGCAGAGGTAACCCTAAGGAAGGTGAAAGTTGTCTATGATGGTCTTTCTCATAATTCTCCAAATCACACGGGTAAATGCTGTCTTTGGTGATTGTGCCTCACCATGACAACGTCAAGTCTACTTTGGAACAAAGGTTGCGCTGGAGGCTGCCTTGCCCCATGAAGTCAAGGAAAAATCTCCTGCTGCCCGATTATGTCTCTGTGGTTGGACTCTCAGAAAAATCTGCAAACCCCATAACCAGGTTGGGTCTCTGTGGCCCAAATTTAGATTTTTCCTGTACTACTTATTAATCTTGAACACAGTTCAAATGTTTTATTTTATCAGCACTATGCTGCAGTTCTCTTGGTCTTTATCAAAACACTTTAGAATATTCATTAGTTTCCAGTCAGTTGACTTCACAAAAGCACTTTCCTCATTGTCGTGTTTTTGGTCCTCGCAGTCCAGGGGCTGTTTGTATTATGAAAAATTACTCGAACACAGCCTTCAGCTTACTACTTTGAGCTGCTGTCAGACGCTGACCCTTACAAGCCTCTAAAGGATTGGCCTGGTTATTCCTTGCTATAGGAAAGAAATTGGCACAATCTGGGATGGGGAAATATCAGTTAGGCCCCCATTACCACAAGTACAGAATACCGCATCATGGTAAAGGAAAATGACAATGGGAATGTTTAAATAAAAGGTCTTTCGACAAAGGGCCTCTTCCTTAAATTGTGTGTTCAAATTCACAATTGGGGGCCTTTGTACTTAGTGCAGCACTTTAATCAGTAAGAGAGTGCATAGGACTTGGATTGTGATGCCTCTATGTTTCTGTGACTAGTTATCATTCAAGCATTGTTCCCTCTCGATTCAAATATAAAGTATTCAACAGCTCAGAAACGTTAGCAATTTGTTTCTGGCTATGACTCGATCCAAATAGTAAAGCGGAGAAACAGTACTTGTGAAACATTTTTTGATGTTTCTTCACAGGACTAAAGAGGGACACTAAAATACAAACATAGAAGGTGCGCTGAGAAGAGTAGCAGAATAGTACAGCATGAGAAAAGGGATTTTTTATTATTATTATTATTATTATTATTATTATTATTATATATAATAATAGTAGTTTAGATTTTTTTTGTAATTTCCTGCTTAAATTCAACTTCTGACATTGAGAATTGCACGCCATTAATATTATTGCATTAACTAAGGGAGTTTCTAAAACTTCATTTGCCTTTTGATTTTTCCTTATTCATATCAATCGCTTACAAACGTTTTTCAGTCATGTTATTAGTTGGAGAACGAAACCTATGGGAGTTTAATGTTTTATGTAGCAACTCAATGTGACCTATGCACAGTGTAAAAATTACCTTCTCCTCGTTCCTAAGGACTTTCCCTAACTTGAATTTCTGAAGTGCTGCCTATTCCTTAGACAGAAGAGTTAATGTTTTTTCCTTTATCCTCCTAAAATATTGGTCATTCTAATGCCAATCAAATACACGTATTGACAAAGCAACGTGCCTGCACTTAATATCCATTCACATATGCTCTTTACTTGTGTTGTACGCACAAATTATGTTTATCACATTAAATCGTACCCTTTACAGGCTTTGCCGAAACTAAGTAAAAAGTAGCAAAAAGCACGCTACTCTGTAAAGAATAGATATTGGAGGATCTGAGTGTGACAAAAAGAATGATCAAGGATTGTTCTTTTCAAATGTTAAACAGTCCCTCATGCATTCCAACAGTAGAATTAAACGGCAATAGCATGAGGCAGGGGAGTGCTTCATCTAAATAGAGCGTGTAACAATATGTGAGCAGATGGCCGCAGTGTCATGCCAGACCTAAGGAACCGTATGGCGCTGTCAGCCTACCCTATGTCACAAGAGGCACCTTCAACCAAGTAACAACACAAAGGAGTTCGGTACATGCAGTCTTATTTTCTTGACGGTCTGAACCCTCACTTCAGCAAGCTAACATTGAAACAATTAAGGTTAAGACTAATTCTTCATTTCAACACACCATCAATCATGAAATTCCCAACTGGGGCATGAACTGTCAGTGTATTCTGCACAAAGTACCACCACTTGGAATAACATAGCCTTATTACAAGGGACATTCAGATGATTTAAGCCCATCTCAAAACTCAAAGACACGAGGAGGAGGCTGGAGGTCCGCTGACGACACTTTTGTCTCGCATCTAGCACAGCTGGCACTAGTTCCTACCCTACCAAGGTGCCCCGAGACCTATAGCCTACAGGCCACCCTAGGGCTTGCCTCGAGCAGTGCCTTTTGACCCTCTCCCCACTACCTTTCCCTCCCTCCCTCCCACTCACTCCTGCTGAGGAAGCGCTCCTCGTGCAGCACAGCGATGGGGTTCGCGCACAACAGAGCCGCTTGGATGAGAGAGTACAGGGTAAAGGCCATGTTGGCAGCCTGGGGCCTCAGCAGTTTATGATATGGAACAGCTAGGGTGGGAAGCCAAATGAGGCAAACTTCAATACAAACTCCTGAAATCTTCCAACCAGTTCTGGAATTCACAGCACGGACCTATGGAAACCAGCCCCAAGAGCAGTGACGCCTGAGTTGTATAAACGGAAAGTAGACTCTGAAATTGTCTTTTTTCAAAGCAAAGTGCTTCGGCCATCTTTGAACATGGTACTGAAGAATTTAGTTTCTGCTGTATAGATCACAATACCAACTAGTCAAACACGAAGAGACTCCTCTGAAGTGCAGTTTCCGAATGAAAACAAGCATTGGCAAAGCTTGATAAGAAACAGCCTCGTCATGACGTTCATGACGTCATCGTGCATGACGTGCGGCGGCTATTTTAAATTGGGGGAATATACATTAAATATTGCAACAGTAGCGATTTTCTCTACGCATCGGCAGCGCGTAAAAAAATCTATGTAAACAGTTGTCCTCATAATTGTCTTTGCATTGCGTTGGCAGGGGGTGGAAACAGGCGCCCTCATAAAACAGCCTCTAACATTTGACCTTGGTGTTTGAATGAACAGCACAGGTAACCAGAGAAGAACATGATTTAGAGCCCTGTTAACAGAAACAGGCTGGAGCCACTGAAAATATCCAGCTCTTTGGTCAAATGCTATTAGCCTAAGAAAAAAGTAGTCCCTAATGCTACATTATGGTGCAAGTGGAAGGGTACACGTACTGGGGTCCATGCTCCAGGGGAGTGTACAACTGTAGAAAAGGTGGGATAAAGAGCAAGGGTTGACCACTAGCAAGCAAGGTTTTTTAAGGACACTGAAACAAACCAGTGAAAAAAGCAGAGAGCCCACAAAGAAGTATAGAAGTATATACTAAAGTATATACAAGAGGTCTTGAATGCTCGACCTAAAAAGGTTGTTTGGTGTGCGGGACCAGCAGGGATTTCTTAGTCTATCACAAATCCAAGACGTTTCAGTAAGTCCACTGTCAACTGTAGCTGGGCTAACAGCATACACGGGCACTGATACATCAACAGTAAATCGTCGGGATCAAGCAAATGCCACTGAAGCTGAGAAATTCCACTACTGGCTTGAGCACCTTGGTTTAAACACCAGGGGGCAGATGACAGGCCCAAGGGAAGGGTTTGGAACGTAAAGACTTGTCGACACCAAATAATCTACAGAAACCTGCGATGAGGCAGGAAGATTGTGGGCTGTCAGATTGCATCCTTGAGATCCATCAAGCTAGCCAACCCCCAGACAAATAATATCCCTCATAAGATGGATCCACACCATATTGAAATGGTGATGGTCTAGCCAATATTTTACCTCTCTGAGGTTGAGCACCGGGCGTTGACCCCTATCCCTCTTCTCCACTAGGAAGATATTGCTGGCAAAACCTCAATGCAGAAGAACTGAAGGCACAATTGCCCCTTTCCTTAAAAGTTCTGTTACCTCTGGATCTATGAGGATAGTCTGGCTTTGGGGGGAAAAAAACAGAGGACGAGGATGTCCTCCAGTCGAAATCCCCGGATCGTCTGAAGGACCCACTCATATTAAGTGACATTCCCCAAATCTCTGAAAATAGAGCCAATCTTCCACCCACTTTTAGTTGAGAAGAACAGAGAGTCCTTCCCTTGGGCAGATCCTTGGGCATCTCTGCAGAGACTTTGGCAGCTGCTTCGCTTTAAGTGCCAAAGGAGCACCCCCTGCCATATTCGGCCCCAGCAAAAATCTAGGGGGGGGGGATATTTTCAATAGATGCCTGCGCCTTATCCAATGAATTGAGTGTGGCCGCAGACCTGCCTAACTCCTTTATAAAGGGATCCCTAAACAACCTTCCTTACGCAGAGGGCCCCACTTCAACTGCCAAGTCCCCAAGTTTTGAGTCCACCTTAATCAAGAGAGCTGCAGACAGTGCAGAATTTACGTTGCTTAACAACACTACAGCCCCCTGGGCTCATCCAGACAAAACTTCGGGAGATATGAGCTCACTTCATTAGTTGGCTTCTTTAGCCATGTCTAAAATGTTAGTGATTGACCCCGTCAGATCCAACAACTTGTCTTTGCATGACCGCCATGAGCGATCTATGTCCTTCTTAGGGTCCCTAATATACTTGGTCAAAAAAGTAACAATGCGGTCATCAATCTCCGGAGTAAGGGTGACCTTGCCTTCCAAGAAGGGGCGGGGACATTCCGCCATTAAGCGAGCCCTGACTTTTGCTCAGCGGCTTGTGAAGCCTCCCATCTACACAGGCACTACCTTCTCACTGGGAAACCACATGGAGGACCTAGAATGAAGGAGATCATCCGGATCCAGCATATCCGCCTCTAGGAAGTCCAGGGCAGTTCCTGGAGCAGTTGGGGAGTCGTCCACTGTGGGACGCCAAGGCCTGGAATCACCTTGGAGCTGGTAGCCACCAAGGGGACAGGGGGAAGAAAGGGGCGGACCATCTTTTTTTTTTTTTTCTTGCAGTTTTATGTAGTGGAAACTCGACTTAAAGGTATTGGAGTGCTTTTTTTTTTTGTTTTTGTTATAGGCACAGAGATAAATTTCATGTGCCCAGAATCACAGGATATGGAGTCAATGCCGAGTCTTGAACCCAGTACCCTAGCTTAAAAGTCAACAGCTCTGGCTGTTACACCACACCATCTCCCCAGTTCAGCAGAAGTGTAGCAGTAGCCACTGACTTGGTGATTTAACAGGGGGAAAATGCATGATTCTTTATTAAGGGCAAGCAAACTGTTTTGGGCCACAATTATCCTGTAGGAGGGCTTAAGCACCACGTCAGCAGTATGTTGCTTTTGGATTTTTGCTTTGGACAGTCTGGGCTTGATAAGCTGCTTGTAGGCACACTGCAGCCTTTCTCACCTTTAAGAAGTGCAATCGTTTTTTAGAAATGAGTTAGGCCCTAGTAAACCTCTGAATTGTAAGCATGCTGTCAAGTTTCAGAGATATTTTTTCCCTGCTGAGTAAGCTCAAAAAGCAGTCTGACTAGTCAGTGCTGCAATGACTTACGAAGTAAGGGTGTTTCGTGTTCTGTATCCTCAGCATGCTGGTCTGTGCAGATGTCAGATGCTTTGATTTTCAAGACCTTCTGTCTCTGGTAAAAGTGTGTACAATTTTCAGCGAAATGACACTGGATCACAGCTGCTGCACTGTAAAGCCTGAGATACAGCTGTGTTTGCCGGAACATCCTATATTGTGATGGATGCTACTGCTTCGCCCCGCTCAGACAATGCTCAGCTTCATATGGCCTTATGGCCATCCGCAGTCAAATCCTAATGGGGTGCAAAGGTATCTCCATTCATCACATCCTTGACATAGAGTGGGACTGGATTGCTAGAAAGGCGAATTTGAATACTGGGAAACTAGACAGGCAGGGAGTTGAAAAAATAATGAAAAGGTACTTGGAAGAGCAAATTCAATGAAAGAGTAGACACAAGGGAGTTAGTAAGCGGAAACATATAGTAATAACAGACACGAAGACTGAGGGAGGAAGTAAAAGCAAGTTTCTTTATAAACACTACAAAAACACCACACCTGTTATAATGTACAGAATTAAAAAATAATAAACTTTGATAATCACTGATTTGTATAATTTTTGTAAATCCAGGAAATAACTGAAAAAAAAAACACTGAATTTTATAACATAGGCATGATTTAGTTAGCTGCTTTTTGTATCTTGTTTTGGGGGAGTCATTATGAGGAGACACCAGCTTGTTGATTTTGTTGGTGAAATGATCTGATGATTTATTTTCAATTCGGTAAGAATGGGCAAGTTGCTTGGAGTCCAGACCAGTCTATCCAAGCGTAGGAAGCCTCACGTGGGTGAGGCAGTGTCAGTTATTCGGAAACATCTACTTTATTTTATTGGTGTGCAACAGAGTTTCTAGCACTAAAATTTTAAAGTCAAATATACAAGGATAAATCCCAGGAAGGCGCTATCCTACCATACAAGGCAGGCGAAAACCATGATGCTGGACACACAAAAGCAGATTTTGAAACGCATGGCAGAGAATATTGCCATTTGTACAGTTTGGCCATGGCTTATGCTTCTTGAAAGCTGGCACAGGCACTGATCCTGTGGGGTATTTGTTATCATATATTACTATGCATCAGGTTTGAATCTGAATATCGATAATACATTTTTCCATAACACAGATCAGCCTGGTCTTCATGGCAAAATGCTGTGAGTGTTCAAGGAGTTTTCTGCGCTCTTGGGGGTACGGGCTGATGATTTTTAACACCACGTTGCAAAGAGCATAGAATGACTGCATAGCCCACACACATATGGTTTCTCAGTTTGCCTCCACTGTGCAGCGGCTGAAGAGCCATCATGGACTTGTATTTTCATGCAGTTTAGACACATTTCGCACACACAAAACATTTTCCCTTTAGATTTTCCTTTAGAAGTTGAGTTGATTAATCAATTACTCGAGGAAGTGGAACTATAACAGAGAATCTGTCTGATCATTCCGCTCCCGTTGCAAATGGTATAGTTCTAGATATTGTAGGAATCAAGGGCTTGTTGAGATTTCAAGGGCATAGTGTCTAAGATGCCCTGTTTCACAGCTTTCTGGGAGGAAATGTCACCCTTTTCTCATAACGTCGGATCAGAAGACAGACTCGGCATGGTCTGCAAAGCATCAAGGATGTATATAAGGAGCTTCTGTGTTTGTTAAGGAGCAGGTGTGCGAACCTGAAAGCCTAAACTCATTCAGGTTCAGTTGATTCTAGTGCTGTCAGAATGGCCCCAGTGAATACACCGATGACTTAAGTAAGGCTGGCTCAACATTTCACCAGGTGTGCAATAGGCAAATGATACTGAGATAAGCTGGCTTGAAATGCTCAGGGTCTGATATGTAGGCCTAATGGGAATTCCTTTCAGTAGGATAAATGTATTTGGCAAAATGTGGACAATGCATGTTCCAGCCTAATACCTTCACAGGGAAATCTTTAAGAGCCATAACACAGATATGCACTTTTCATTTCATGGAGTCAAAAGGAAATTCTTTAGTGGTCACAGATTATCACCTTGTCCCTTATTCACAAGAAGCGTGTGTTTTGTGCAGTTGCACCTGCAGCAGGCCAACAAGGGTTCAGGCCCACCATTGTCCTTGAAACGTTGGTGCCTGGACAAGGGAAACTCAGTAAAATAAAAACATGCCTGGCGATGGCCTATACCACTTACAGTCTGGGTAATGGACCAAAATAGCATTTGACATGTAGATAATTCACATTTTGGATTCAGACCATGTTGTTATATTGTCTGCAACACCAGTTTATCACCATACAAACTGGTTAAACGGCTGACAAAACATTGCAAGCTACTAAATCATAAGAATTCATCCCTCCTTGAGTAGCAAAGCCCTTTCACAAGCAAACTGCACAAGCTTATTAATGTTTCAAAAGAAATGGAAAGACCTGGAAGCCAACGTGGGCCTGAGACTCCTCAGCAACTATATCAGAAAGTGTATGTGCAGGATATTTAGTCCTCTACAATTATTGTCAACATTCAGCACAACTCAAACAGGTATATCATTTCCACTCGTTATTTTATGAGATTCTTTCAGGAAAGCACTTTGTATCCTTTATCACAGTCGAGCAGTGCTTTCTTCCAGTACTACATGACTGCACGTCATTCGAACTTGTTGGTAAATCTGTCACTTTTAAGTATGCACTTTGAGAACTAGGTCAGTTATCCAGGGTGTCTCCAGGATATATACATGTGCTATACGTAGCTCGCTATTAGCCAGCCACCCAGGTTTTTTCCCCTTTCATTTTTTTTGTCTCCGTTCTGGGCTGGTGCACTATGCATGTGAATTTACTTGTGCTGTCACACAAATATAGGATGATCAAGGAGGAATTACCTCCTCTCAGGACTTTCCCAGAATCGGGCTAAAGACCGCTATCACTGCCTTCCTCTCCTCCCAAGCCTCACCCTCTGCTCAATACATTATTTCTGGTGGTTGGGAAAGAGAGGGAATTGAAAGCTATGGCGGGAGGAGCAGCACAGCTCCTCCTGTTCCCCATCCTACCATCCCCCCTGCTCTACCTGCAAAATATATGAAGCAGGAATTGGGGATTAGATGGGGAGGGACAAAGATTGTTCCTAGTCCCTCCCCTTCGAATACCCACTTCCTGGCACATTTCTACCGTCATTCAGGGTAGCTCCCTTCCGCTAATGGAGTTTCACCTATCCACGAGAAGCACTGTCAGAAAAATAACCTACATGTCTCTTCACAAGCAAAGAGCCAGGCACAGTTTAGATTTTTTTCTTAGGATAAGAAAGAATCCTAGCAGCATCTCACTCCTTGGTGGAGCACAAACAGTTCTGTGGCACAGACACTCTTTTCTGTGTCTCTTTACGGAGTGAGATGCAGACCCTAAAAAACAAAATCAAAAGAGAGTTGGCTCCTTGATGGGACACAGACACTCAGTTCTTTCCTCTCACAATACGTCTATCTCCATGTGGGTGTGCCGTCGTCTTCACATGGTCATTGTTTAGGCTAATCGGCTCACCCATATGTTTGAGATACACGTTGTATCGGGAGGCGTATGAGCACCTAAAAGTTTCATGTTTCATGTTTTCTGGAGGGTCTGAGGTTTTCTCACACAGAAAGTTGACAGAATTGTGCTAAATGTTTTTTTTACCCACGTGTTGACATTTCAGGGACTTCTGGGCAATAAAATTGTCTTGGGTTCCTTCAATGCTAGCAAACCCTCAGCCCAAATTCTTCAGACCTCCCCTGTTAAATCTCCCCCCATCAAAAACATTCCCTAGTGTTTTACGTGAGGATCCCAGCTCAGATTCTATGATGTGTAGAGAAAGGAAAAGATATAGCTGTGGTAGGTTTCCATCCTGCCCAGGGGTGATTCCTACTATCAAAGAACATGCACCCCAAAGCAGCATTTCATTTTCAGTTGCTTTTGAAATTTCCGAAATGCTCTCTGAGCCTATTGAAAAATATACACTCGTGTGTCACCCACACCCTTAGAAAATTGAGAGGGACAGAGATGTGGGTCAAGCCTTGGCAGGAAAATGGTCCTGCCAAAGGGAAACTGGAATTACCATATTTTGGATAGAAATTGCTAGAAGTCTGACAAACTGCATTCTCTATACCAGTCAATAAGGGTGAGGGAAGTCTGATACTGAACGATAGAATCCTTATGATGTGTAGACACTGAAAATATATAGTTGGGGTAGGTTTTTTCCTCATCTCAGGGGGGAACCTGTGGCTAAAAGACAAGTACTTTAGGCTGGTATTTCACCTTTAATTGCTTTAAAAAAACACAAATGCACTGTGCACAGTTTATTGCCTGTGTTCGTTCCTAACTCATAGAAACCCATACCCATGTGATACTCACATACTAATAGAATACAGATGTGGGTCCATCCGTGGGGGTGGGGAGGGGGTATACGTTTTTGTACGACAAAGGATGGAGGAAATTGCTATGTTTTGGGAATAATGCAAAAAATCTGACAGTGAGTTTAAACGGACATCCTCTCAAAGCACCAAGAGATGCCTAAGGTGCTAGAGAATTGGAAAATACATAGTTGTTACATGTGGTACATATAGTCACTGTAAACAATGATTCAGTCCCGATTTAGTGATTGGTGCTTTTATTACTCAATTGGCTGTGCAGGTTACTTTCCATTGGAAAAATCCACATATATTTTGTGTTGTAGTGTTGTTGACATTCAAGGCAACACTCCCTTGGCGTCCTGGAATTTGTTTGTCCATTTTAGAAATACAACAAAATATTTGGGATGTTTTTTTATTTTAAAAATGTTTTCATTACATCCTATGCTATAGTATGGCTGGACCCACCCTGACACCAGTTTTGATTTTTTTTTTCAAAAGCTCTGGATGCAGATTCCCCAGCAGCGAAGTGTTAGAACAAGACTTATGTGCATGTCTATATCAGGATTGCAGTGGGCGGTATTGGAGCTAAATGCAACACACTAGTTCATTAAAATGCCTACACTGAGGGGGCTTGCGGAGCTGTATTAAAAGGGGAACCTTACAAGACTACTTTTGTTAGAGGCTAAATATAATATTATAGTAAGAACATTTTTGGGACTTTTGTCTCTATATGGTTTATAAAATATGTTAGCCAAAGTGGCTTGTAGATTCAAAACGTATGAGATATTTTCTCAAACTAGTATTGTTTCTTTTTCTGTAGTTACCCCAGTTATCCTTACCCAGCTGGTCCGTATCCATCACAGACGCCATCACAACACTATCCTAACCAGACTTCAGGAACAACAACTGGTGAGTTCACCCGTCTGTCTGTATTTTATATACATTGATTTTTCATAAAATGGAAACATAGACATTTATTTGTTTCAGAATAGTTTATCAGACCATTTTGCAACGAGTCATGCTGCAATAACGGAATGAAGAATTGTACACATTCCAATAAAGTCTGCTGTACTGTGGTGAACAAACGGGGGCTATCTCCCCCAACAAAATATTGAGGTTAGACCATTTAAAATGTTTGCTCCTACTATATAGTATCTCTGCGCTGCTTACAAGACTGTCCTGATGGATGAGTCCAACTGATTGCAGTGCATAGCCCTAAAGCAGAGTTTATGCACTATGGTTAGGGTACAAGCATATTGGGTTGAAGTATTCTATCAGTTGTTGATGTTTTCGTCTAATTGCCCTCTCCAGGTGCACTTGTAGACACGACCACAGATTGTTCAAGGAGAGATGAAGCTCCAGTTAAAGCAGTCCTCTCCTCATGCAAGTTAAAGCAGTTTCAAAAAAGAATTGTTCCAAGACATTTGTTTGTAGTCACTTCACAACAATTATCGTGAACTCCCCAGCTCAATCTGTTGTGGTCTTAGCAGCTTTCCTGAAGGGTAAGATTTAATTGTAGAAAATGAGGAAGCGTGTCAAAAGGAGGGTACCAATCCACGGGGTCTCACTCGGGCAAGGTAATGGCAGTCCCATCGTGCCACTTCATGGGCTTTCCTGGTAGCGTAAGTTTGATCATTCCACCCCCTGCTCCCAGCCTATTCCTAGGGCAAAAGAACGGGTGAACCAGACTGTCCATGCTAAGGTAACCTTGGGTAAAGTTTTAGGGAGTAGCAGCTCGAGGGTCGCTGAAAGGGTGGGACAGTGCGCGCGGGGTGGGTTGTGAGGGGGGAATAAACATTTATTTTATTAAATACAATTTTAAAAAACACCTTTCCTCACTGCCGCGCCGCTCCTCGCCATCGCCGGATGCTGCAGGCACAGGCTCCCATCCTGCCCTGCGCCTATCCTGATGCTGCTCAGTGCAGCGTCAGGGTTGGCTGGGGGCACCCTGGCTAGGTGCTCCCAGGCAGACTGGGAACCTGTGCAGGCTCTCTCAACCCGCTTGAGAGAGCCTACTGAGTATGTGTTTGGCTGACCAGAGACGGCTGGCCAAACATACATGCGCGCACTCCCCCTCGCTGCTCTTCACCCCCGTGCACACCCCCCCCCTAACCAGAGTTTATCTTACCTTAACAAAGTTTATGATAGTTTTCTGGTAAAGGTTTGGCAGCTGCTGCTGCTGATGGGGAGGGGCAACTCTCCTCTGCCCAAACGGAGGAGCCGCTGCTGGTTTTAGGACCTGATGTCTAGGAAAAGTCCTCAGGTTCCTGTTCATTGGAAATAATATTTTTGACTATCATTCAGATAGGGGGGGGGGCACTGCAGAATCCCTTCTATCACTGCCTTGTGTTTATGGTCAGAGTAGTCTCTTCGCATTAAAGTGTTGTAGTAAAAAGCAGTCCCTGTAAACCTTCAGTTTAGTGGGCATGTTCAGAGTGATGATGGTGCACATGGGCAAGACCACGGCTTTGTTCTGTTCTGAAAGCTTTGGGGTGGAAACTAACTCCCAGCATGCTCTGCATGTTGACAATATATGTTTAGCAGAGGACCATCACCCAAGATAACAATGGACTCTGAAGAAAGAAGTCGGCGAGCGCAGGGTTCTCCATTCTATCTTGACTAAACAAGCAGGAAATCCTTCGAGAAGTCATTGACTCCGTCTTCCAGGCCTGTGGGCTAACGGCCATTGATCCTTCTACAACTCTGCAGTTGCAACATGTTAACCTATCTCGTCAGTGGAAAAGGGCACAGGTCCATATGAAAACGTGATTCATTTGAGAGGAACCCTTCTCTATGTATCTTTCGAAGCTTGGGACAGATTCTCCACCCAGTGGCTGTGCAAACTCCGTGCGAGCTGGCGGCTTCATCTGCCTTCTACAGGCATGTACATTTTCTACAGGCGCTATCTTGGCTATTTCACACGGTGCCTGAAAGCATTGCTCTCTTTAGCTTCGCCCCTCACCCCCTAACGCAGGCTTCAATTTGGTCAGAAGTTCCCACATTACCTGTTTTGCTAAGTCCTAAGCCGCTGTTGCCTTCTCTCAATACACAGGACGACAACAGGAAAGACGAAATCATAGTCATAAAATGATTACATTCTAGATGTCGCTGTTACCTCTGGCTGCAGACTATCTTCAGTTATTAACCCGTACCTCCAAAACCTGTGTTATCGAGTAAAAAAACTCAGTTCCTTTATTTTTTAATAAGGGAACAATTGAACGAACTTACCTACTTGGGGAAAAGCGAGTACGCAATGATCTTATACGGCCGCGTGGTGCCGGATATACTGTGCTGCTAAGGGAGCAATTCGCCGTCATGCCACTGGGTGGCACGAGACCTCACGCAAAGATATTTAGAGAAAGCCTGCGGACTTTGAATTTAAGAAAGTAAAATGTACATTAATTTTTCAAGTGTCCTGAATAAAGGGGCCGAGAGAGTGAATTCCTGGCTGGTCTGTATTCTCAGAGTACGGCACTCGACTCTTCCATGTTGTGGAGATTTTCACGGAGACTGTTAATGAGCATCCCCTGCAGGGTGAGCCAGATGCCTTTTCTCAGCACACTAGAGACATTGAAAACGTCTTTACTGCACTGTAGTGCCACATTTACAGTCGTCCGTTTGTAATCGGCTCAGGTGCCACATCTCTCTCACAGATTTTGGCCACACTGCAAAAGCATTCTTCAGACAATTTAAAAGCAGTCCTTACGTTTTCTTTAACGATTCCAAATGTCAGACTTGTACAAACTGTTAGGGTGGAGCAGAGTCTGTGACCGTTCCCTGGCAATCGCTGGGGCATACCTTGGCTTTTTCCGCTACCCAGTTGGTGCCTTCTGACACCGGGCAACACCTTTTCCAGATATTAAATGTGCCTTGTAAATGGCAAGGATATGCAGACTGCTATGGTTTTATAGGCAATGTTTCTTGTAGCTTCAGTGGATAAAATCGATGATGAGGATTTGTTAGCCTTTAACAGTATTGATTTTTGTAAAGACTTTTTGCTCTTGCCTCTCATCATTTGATGCTTCCAGGTGTGGTCAGCTGCTATAGAGTTTTTGCATTGTATCAATATATCTAGAAACAATGTTTTAACCTAAAAACTTCTTAAGTGGTCAGTGCCCCAGCTCTTGATATTTAAAATGTGCACCTCTTGCAGCAGTCATTTACGTTTGTAGCCCTCTGGCATCTTTGGTGCTACGGTCCGCATCAATGTATTAGTCCTTCTTTCAAGAAATTCACGGTTGGTCCGAATCACAAACTGTCTGCGTCTTGACAACGCCTTTTAGTTGGACACTTTCGGAAAAAAGCCAAAGGGCGAGTAAACACCTTTTTGTAGACCCATCGACGACCTTTCCACTCAAGCCTTAAACTGGATCATCAAAAACGTTTGTGAGTTGGAACACGAGTTGCTCAAACTGGTCCTCTACTGCTGCTGTTTAATAGTTCTGAAATGTGGTGTTACAAACTCATTCACGAGGTCTACAATTTTTGTATCAAACCCAAAGCATAGGGTAGTGGTACCTCGGCGTGTTACCATATCTTCATGCATGTAGCAGTTCTGAAAGTCAATGAATATTTTCTGGCTCCCCTACGTCACATAATTATTTGCACTATGACTGTGTCTAAGATGGAACTAGAGTGGGTAGCCCCCATGGCTTCGGGGGCTTCCAGTGGATGTATTTGCCACACCATGCCACCATCTTCCTTGGGGATACTGGCTGCTTCTAATAAGGTTTGATGAACATTGTCAAGTCGCAGAGACGTTCCTAGAGCGAATATGTTGTACCTTTTGCCTACTGTGCATTCTAGGGATGAGTGATTGTTGGAGGATGTGACTCGTGGAAGAAATTGTGTATCACTGTGTTCTGATCCTTCGAACATCATGCACTCCACCTTGTTTGGG
This sequence comes from Pleurodeles waltl, assembly GCF_031143425.1. NCBI lineage: Eukaryota > Metazoa > Chordata > Amphibia > Caudata > Salamandridae > Pleurodeles > Pleurodeles waltl. The sequence goes on from NC_090440.1 coordinate 837,455,216, forward strand.
CTCTCTTGGCTGACATCAGCACAACTGCAGTGCTGAGGACCAAACCGACTGAACCTTTCACTCTTACCAGAACTGATCCTACAGCTTGAACATGAGCAGTTGGACTGTCTTCCAACAGGCGAGGAAAGGACATGACAGTTGTTTCTTCGCCAGTTGCTTCTTCAGAAATCCCAGAAGCATCAGCCAAAGCTCCTTCTGAGCCTCGAGGGGCTTCTGAACTGAAAAATCCACAGCAACAATATTTCCCTGAAATGGTCGTGGAACAGCACTGGTTCCTGTGCTTCTAAAGCCTCGTTGCTAACATCACTGCTCTGCCCCAAAACAAACGATGGCCCAGATTTAAAGCTGCAGCAGAGATGTGAACACCGGACTTCAAGAGAGGTGTCATACGCCGTTGATCCAGATTACAGTATATTGCCAAATCCTGCTTCACCAATCCAAATGCATCCCCTTGGCACCTCTATAGCTGCGTGTATTTTAGGCATACTTGCTTTGAAGGTTTAGGAGATCATTGTCTCGGCCCTCTGGCAGAGACCCACAGAAGTCCTGCACTTTATTTGTATTAAACACACAGTCAAGATGGCCTGTGCTGATTGGGGTAAGCCCTTGACATGCTCTGTAATACATGTCCCTATTGCAAATCTCGTTACGTGTGAATGAATGACCGCATTTCTAAAGCCATCGACCACCCCTAGAGGTCTTTTGGCACTGATATTAAAAACTGCCTAGGCAAATAAATAGGTTGTTACCCCTGATCTGAAGGTTGAACGTGAGGTAGAAAGCCTAATATCCTCTCTCAGAAATTTCAATGTAACAGGAGCTTATACTGCCAATGTATGTCCTGCCTATATGTCATTCTTAAACTTCAGGACAGAGGGGTGTTTTTAGGGTCGAGCCTGCATTGCATGCGCTCACGCATGCGTATTGCAGCAAGACTCTTTTGTATTTAGAAAAGGGCTCGGAGCCCTGTCAACTTCACATCAGTGTTTTTTTATTGGTTCGTGGGCTTCCCTAATAAAATCTGCTTGCTTTCATTAGTCGAAGGCACTCGTATGTCCTGCCTTTTCCGGTGGCTAGCCCTCCTTGAGCGCAGCGACCAAGTACAGAAAACATGCGAGGCTCGCTGTTTTCCATTGGGCTCGTGGACTTTTTTGTCTCTAATTTACGAGCGCGATCTCGCTTGGCAGAAGTCGAGCGGTTTACATACTTGATTTCACTTTTTCGGGTTATGTACATAAATGCACTTTTGCCCGATAGGTGAAAAGTCGGGTTAGGAGTTTACAACGCGATCAGCTCTAACGTGAGCAAACGCGAGACCCGTTGCATCGTAAATGCTTGTTTACCTTTGCTGCTTAAGTCACAGCTAGATTTATGGCAATTTAATTAAGTGACTAGATGGGTGCGATTGATATAAGGTGGATATTGTACCACCTGACAACGGTAACCAATACAGTGATTTTCCGGTGGACGAGCCCTGATATCTACATCAGCCCAAAGATGACCCACATTGTTTCACTCTTAACACCTTGGCCTTTCTAGGACCCTGTTAAATCGGCTTCAGAGTTCTGCAGTGATTCGGTCGATGTTCACTGCCGCCCCTGCCACCAGAGCTCAACGTCAGTGAAGGAGTGCTCATTGCGAGCACCGGTTGCAATTGTCTTTGCCCGGCATTGACCTCTGTTCTTTACATCGCATTTTATAATGTCTCCAGAAAAGAAGGTTACAATGATTAAAGGGTTATTTCACTGTCCCCATTAACACATTTTAGTTTACCTCGCTCTTTGTGAGCAGATGGCAGTGTAGAGTGATTTTCGAATGAAATGCGCAATGGCACCCACATCTGTCCTCAGTGAGGTATCACCCTTTTGAGTATTTCCACAAACATCACAGTTTAGCGGCAATTAACATTAATAAACATTGTAAAATAAAATCGTTGGATTGGGAGAACCTTTAACATATGTTTCTGAAGCTATCGAAATTGGAAGTAAAACGACTTAAGTACCTGTACTTTTTTTCCCCATGTTTCCAAATTTAATAAAGTGAAATTTCACAATGGTCCTTTAATAAGCTCTTTCTCTGGTCTTTCGTTCCACGAGACTTCAACGTATTTGTAAGTCCATCCAGTGTACTAATGATTCAGTTGCCTATCAATCGCTTGGAAGTCCTCTCTGTAACCCATCCGCCCTGGCTAAAGGTCAAACGTATTCAGACTCTCTGAGTGTCGGAATGCCATGAACCCTGGCCCAAGTTGATCTAAATATGGCCCTGACAGAATGTCAGAGTGTTATACTATTTAAAGATACATACATGCATGGTGCTTTCTTCATTGTGAACCCACCTGCCCTCCCAATTTCTTGCTTGAGCAATTATTCAATTCATTGTGGTTCTACCAGTTAATGCTTTAACCCCTTCGCTGCCAGGCCTTTTCCCCTCCTGTGCCAAGCCTTTTTTTGGCTATTTGGGGCAGTTCGCACTTACGCCCTCATAACTTTTTCTCCACATAAGCTACCCATGCCAAATATGCGTCCTTTTTTTTCCAGTGTCCTAGGGATTCTAGAGGTACCCAGACTTTGTGGGTTCCCCTGAAGGAGACCAAGAAATTAGCCAAAATACAGCTAAAACTTCGATAAAATAAAATGGGGAAAAAAGGGCGGCAGAAGAAGGCTTGTGTTTTTCCCCTGAAAATGGCACCCACAAAGGGTTTGTGGTGGTAAAATCACCAGCTTTCAGGAACAGGCAGACTTGAATTAGAAACCCCCTTTTTCAACATAATTTTGACATTTTACTGGGACATACCCCATTTTTACTATTTTTTGTGATTTAAGCCTCCTTCCAGTTAGTGACAGAAATGGATGTGAAACCAATGCTGGATCCCAGAAAGCTAAACATTTCTGAAAAGTAAACAAAATTCTGAATTCAGCAAGGGGTCATTTGTGTAGATCCTACAGGTGTTTCCTGCAGAAAATAACACCTGAAATAAAAGAAATTTGAAATTGAGGTAAAAAAAAGCAGCCATTTTTCTCCACGTTTTACTCTGTAACTTTTTCCTGCAATGTCAGATTTTTTAAAGCAATATACCGTTAAGTCTGCTGGACTCTTCTGGTTGCGGGGATATATAGGGCTTGTAGGTGCATCAAGAACCCTAGCTACCCAGAGCTAATAAATGAGCTGCTCCTTGCAATGGGTTTTAATTTGATACCAGGTATACAGCAATTAATTTGCTGAAATATGAAAAGTGAAAAATAGGTATCTTTGTGTTTCCAAAATGGCCACAAGATATGGTGTTGAGAAGCAGTGGTTATTTGCACATCTCTGAATTCCGGGGGTGCCCATACTAGCATGTGAATTACAGGGCATTTCTCAAATAGACTTCTTTTTTACACACTGTCTTACATTTGGAAGGAAAAAATGTCGAGAAAGACAAGGAGCAATAACACTAAGTGCCTAGTTGTAGATTTTGGCCTCCAGCTCAGCCGGCACCTAGGGAAACCTAGCAAACCTGCACAGTTTTGAAAACTAGACACCTAGGGGAATCCAAGATGGGGTGACTTGTGGGGCTCTGACTAGGTTCTGTTACCCAGGATCCTTTGCAAACCTCACATTTTTCGCCCAAAAAACACATTTTCCTCACATTTCAGTGAGAGAAAGTTGTGGAATCTGAGAGGAGCCACAAATTTACTTCCACCCAGCTTTTCCCCAGGTCTCCCAATAAAAATGGTACCTCTCTTGTGTGGGTAGGCCTAGCAACCGTGAAAGGAAATGCCCCAAAACACTATCTGGACACATCAAAATTATCAAATACAAAACTACCTGTTTTTGGGGGGGGGGGGGTATTCGGCACCTGCGTTTTTGGTCCTGGGCTCAGCAGCCATCTAGGGAAACCTACCAAACCCAGACATTTCTGAAAACTAGACACCCAAGGGAGTCCAGGGAGGTGTGACTTGTGTGGATCCCTCAATGTTTTCTTACCCAGAATCCTCTGCAAACCCCAAATTAGCTAAAAAATCGCATTTTCCCCACATTTCTGTGTGGGATCACTCCACCGGGACCAATTTCATACCACCCAACATTCCCCTCCGTCTCCCGGTAAAAATGATACCTCATTTGTGTAGGTGGGCCAAGTGCTTGTGACAGGGAAGAAACAAAAAAAATTCGAAATTGTGAGGGGAACCAAAGTGGGTCCAAAAGGGCAGTTTGGAGAAAAAACATTTTTAGGCTGACAAGTGTAACAGAATTTTTATTGGTATAGATGAGGCAATGCTGGGTAGTAGGAATTTTGTGGATTTCTGCAGATTCCGGAAGGTTACATCACAAAAATGTGAGGAAAATGTGTGATTTTTACCAAAGTTGGAGGTTTGCAGGGCTTTGTGGGTAAGAAAATGGTGCGGGGTGCATGTGAAACACACCACCCTGGAATCACCCAGATTTTTAGTTTTCAGATGTGTCTAGGTCTTGTGGATTTTTCTACATGGCAGCGTCCCAAAGTCTATAAAGTGCAGCCCTCACCATTCCAAGCGGGATGATTTTGAGAGTTAGCCAGGCTCTAATGGCCCAAATGTGAAACCAAAACCCCAAATAATCAAATGTCTTCTTGCTTGCCGTGGGATAAGATGTTTTAGTGTCCAGGGGAGAGCTGAAAGAATGTTACCCCCTTCAGTTGGGGTCGGGGCATAACCAGGCCTATACTAGTTGGTAGCCACCACCCCACTATTTCTTATTTTTTACTTTTGTTTAATACCCTGGCATCTAGTAGACTTTCTGCCCTCCTGAACCCCCCCCCCCCCTGGGGTGTGGATCAGACGGAACAACTTTGGCCCCATTTATTTGGGGTGGGGGTAAGGCCATATACCCAAGGGGCTGCCCCCCTAAAGAAAACACATACACACACCACTAATAGAAATAAGCCGATCTGCCCCCAAGGGGAGCAGAAATGGCCTAAAATAAATCCCCCCCATGTCTGGGGAGCGACCCCACCTAAAAAATAATAAAAAATAAAATGATCCCTGGCGCCTAGAGGTTTCTGCCTAATAACAATAGGCAGAAATGGCCTAAAATAAATTGTCAGGATGTGCCGGTGGATGTAACCGTTACGTCCCCTGCACAGAAGGGGTTAAACTTAATTGTTCAGAGATCTGGTGTCTCTGATAGTCCGCTGGCCTGCCTTTGCTCTTGTACTGTGATTACTTTATTTGTAAAGTGTAACATTGATTGATAAACCTACCAATTCAGTCCCATTGCACTACTCACCTTGCCAAACTGATTCCTACAGCAACTACTGATTAAAAAGCTTCATAGTTGGCACACTGCTTCATTCTATAAAATATTAACCTGTTGTGTCACTGCTTTTATTACTGTTATTGGCCCAATAAAATATGAAAGAGCAGTTCCATTGTTTCTTGGCTAGTGTTACCATAAACATATTCCACTTATGCTTGCATTAAATATTCAATTTTATTTGTGTTCCTTCTATCTAATTGTGTCTTTTTTGATTGTACAAGGAATTTTAAGCACACTTCCTGACATTCCGTTAGGCCTTCATAGTTGTGTGTGGCTACAGGCCCATCACCAGTTTATGAGGAGACTGATCATTGGTGAAGGGCACAGATTTTAGAAGTGCCTCTGCGAAAGGGGCTACAAGACCCTCCTTGTGAAAAATGTATTTAGCCCCTCTGTTATCCCACTCTTCTCTTGTCTGCATGCTGTGTGATGATTGTGCTGATGTGTGGAGACTGAAAGGTGAACACAGAAGGGCTCATTACATGTGTCTGAAAATACTGGCCCTGATCAGTGTTGAGGCTATCTAGCTTGTCCTTCTTTGCAGCCCCCGACTCCCATTACTAAGCCACACAGTGCCCAATGAAGCTTCGTCCTAGTCTTAGTTGCTTTTCATTTTCAGCCCAGAGACATGCCTGCCACAATGAGCTTACTGAAGACGATTTGGCTTCCTGGGCAGATGTGTCCACAGGTCTGCAGAGCAGCATCATTTGTTGTTAAATGGTTGCCTCTCCCTTCTCCATTTGGCTCTTTAGAAGGACTTTTATTTTTTCTAAAACAAACCTGCTTTATTGAATATTTTACAGCCTGTAGAAATTAGAACAAGTAACTACCAACTGTCAGTGAGAGAAGTGCGTACAACCCTCAAGCACATCTGTAATGGAGTATTTTACATAGACATGATATCCAATGTTGGGAACCCACATCCAGCCCATCCTTGGGGGTCATATACACTGAGGATATTTCCTATGGACCAACTAATCACTTGTGGAGTCAGAGGAGTTATGCTCCCTGGCTAGGGAGGGCAGCTGTGAACTTCCAGGGTCTCCAAAATCAGCCAACAGCTCTGCCCAGGTCTCAAGGTCTTCCAGTTTATCATCCTGTCTACACATTTTCAATCGCAATGTCTCTGCAACAGCCCACTCAGCTACATCCCCAACCCAGCGCTCCAAGCTAGTGTGCCATCCAAGTTATCGCTACACAACACTTAGCCAACAATAGCAGCAAATGTAGAAACCCAATTTAAATTTTTTGATCATTTTTCTGCCGGATGTCCCCTAAACGATAAATAATAGGTTCTGCAGCATATGGCATTGGTATCACCGCATGCACCCTAGTGAACCCATCCATCTAAAATTCCTGTACCAGTGTCCATTTCTGTGCCAAATGTAGAAAATTAGCTGCAGGGCACTGGCAACGGGACAATTTGGCTTTCATGTTGGGTACATTTTGTGCAATGTCAAAGGGGTTATGCAGGTGTGGTGCAGAAAATGAAAGTGGGTAAGCTTGAATCTAGTATTACTCGAGATGGGTTTCACCAGTGCACACATTCGGTCTCACTGTGCATCTTCAATGTGTGTCCCTAGCTCGTTGCTCCAAGCTGCACGTGTGAGGGAAGCGTTTGGGTCCGGTCAGCTATTATTGCCTTATAGAGCAGCGATACCAGATGTACCCCCATACCCCAGTAACAACAATCTTCAGAAAATATAGGAAGAGGGCAGGACTGTGGGGACGAGTTCCATAAATTCAGGACTATAGCAGTGAGGTTTTTCATGCTGCAGAAATTGGCCTACACCCAAGTTGAAACTGCTCTGGGCATCTTCAAATGAGAAAAAAATCCTCAATGAGGTATAGGTCCCCCAGTATCTCACAGACACCCTCGTTGACAGGTGGACATGTTTGCTGTGTTTGCTAGTACCCTAAAGGCTGGCAAGTGCCTAAAAACAAATTGCCTGGCAAAGGACACCTGTTTCAGGCCACCTTCACTGTTCGTTCCCATAAGGTCACCATGTGTTTAGTGAGAGGCCCATGCCTCTGCCACCCACCATCAAGATCAGGGTGGGGGAGAAGCCACATGTGGGGTCCTCTGCTAACCTCTGTTCCCAGTTACCCCCTACCCCCTTATGAGCCAGTGCGAGGCATGCTGCAGCTGGGAAGCCAGGTAATACTGTTCCAGTTTGGGAGGACTGCCAGTCTTCCCTCCGCCAATGGGGAAAAAAGGGAAGTCCCTAGCCACCCTACTTCATCCATCCACCTAGATCAGTGAGGTAAACAGGGAATTCAGTTTACCTGAACATGTCTTGAGAGAGTAAATCAAATGAGTGTTGCAGAGAGTAGAGACACCACGGCAAAAACACCATTTTCGAAATGGCAACGTGCCCCATGAGGGCAAGAGGAAGGGTGTTCCAGAATTGAATGAGGACCGAAGGCCCTCTGTAACCCTGGTAATATTGTATTGTAAGCATTTCTGTACAGATGTGCCACCATCACACCCAAGTAGCGGAAGCTATCAATCTCCCATCAGAGAGGTAGCCTTGACAGTGTGTCTCCTGTAAACAGATGATCTCAGCAGCGTTTTTTTTAATAAAGGAGAGAACCCTGTAATGCTACTTGTAGGTGCCCATACACCGCACATGCCAGGAGATCAGCTTACATGTCCTAGACCTGCCAGTAGGTATTTAGGGCATGTATAGATGTAATTGCTTCCCACTATAAGAAAAACATGTAACATACTACCCCGACAAACAACCGCATTATCATATGAGTCTGTGATTCAATGTGTTTTGACATACACTATCATTGACCTACCTCGCAAGACACCAATGTGTGTCAACTCCAACTTTGAGAAGACCCCCCCACCACCAAAATATAATGCACATACCTCCATATGTATGCAAGGATAAAATAGATCAATTCAAAGCATTCAACCTCAAAATGTCACTCTTCCCAGATGAGGAGTCCCTCACCGGGAGGTAAGGCGATGACCACACACCCCACTTCCTTGCAACAGTACCATGCAGCATTGCTCCTGTGTCAGAGAGCAATGGTTTCCTCAGGAGCAGTACCCTCAAAATGCCCACCTTCTGGCATCACTGATTCTGTAGTATGTAACCAGAAATTTGGAGTGGCCAGATGAGGAAAGGGCTTTAGAGAGGGTACTGCGGAGAGGAACACCTAGAACGAGGTGTTATCCTGATTAGATGACTCAGCTTGTGAATAACTTTCCATGGCTATAGTTTTCAAATATGACATACTCCTGGTACCAATCCTTACCTGTGAATAAAGTTTAGAAGATGCACGCTACACTGTTACAATCACATGTGCAGCTATGACTCATTTTATACATTGCACTGTTCAAATCACAGGTGCAGTTACTGCTCAATGTTGTATCTTGCATGGATTTGATACTTTTCAGGATAAACAATCAAACTTAGGTCTTGCTTGAATCAAACGTGCTTTTGCAATACAGAACTAAATCCTGGAGTGTGGCACCAATTCCACCTTTGATCAGTTCCAGTAAATTTGTTTAAGGCACAGGAAAATGCATCAAACATTTAAAACAATCGCCGAGTCAGTTTTGGTCACATATTGATTTCCTAGTAATGCATGCACATAAGCCTTTCGTATTAGTACCTTGTAATTGCCCAAAATGTGACTATAGCAAATCAACTGTTCACTCGCTCTAAGAGGAAATGTTTAACGCGCACACCGTACGCATAACAACTGTGCCCAAAATTGCATCTGGATTGGGTTTACTGGGATTCAGTAAGTTTACACGATGCAAACCCAATCCTGCTGCTTGCTCGTGCCAAGTCAGGAAGGCCAACGGGCTAACTAGATCTGGGGAACTGCTCCTTAGCCCAACCCATGCTTCAGGGATTTACCATTTACGAGCAGTGTGTCTTGGGTGGGGCCGCTCTTCATAGGACCGGTCACACCCAAAATGGCGACCGGGATTCACCTGTAGTCTTGTGAGATCTTGTCCTTTGCTAGAATGATAATGGACTGTGAACAACATGCAAGATGAGCTTTTACCGTATAATACCTAATGTCCTTAGCGTTCGTTATTGTGCATATTACTCAGTCTGTGTTATTCAATCTAGGTTATCATGGAGCACGCACGTTGTCTGTAACGATGCAAAGCATTTATGGAGCTCTATTGTTTTCAGCAATGCACAGTATTGTCTATAGCATCATTGTTTACTGCAGTGCGCAGTATTGCCTGTGGCATCATAAAAAGTATAAGTGCGTTCCACTCATTGCAGTGCCACTGTATATCATAGAGGGTGAGTGAAACACCATACCCCACAGTGGATAGGGTATAAAGTCCATTAGAGTCCCTGACGGGAGAAATCATGGTTGACGGGGGCTGGGAAACCATCCATGACATCCTGTCAGGCCATACCACATGGGGAGTGCCAGGTCCCCCCTGCCCACCCTTGGCCCCAGCGACAGAGGGTACAAGCCCTCCTGCACCCCCAATAAGGCAAAATAAAAGTAACAAGGCTGCTCCTGTGCGAGACTGCCCCCCACCTTACCCCAATCCAAGGGGGGCTCACAGCAGCCTGCAGGGCTCCAGGTGCAATCTAGGAAGATCCTCCACACCAGCCATCCAGTCACCACGAACCCTGGCTGCCCTCCATACCAGTCACCTCAGACGGCCCTTCAGGCGAGGACAATATCAGACCACAGTCCCGCCCAGATAAGGGTCACCACACAGCATCCTCAAGTCCACTCACCCTCACCAGGGCCCCAGAGGCAGAAGCAGGGCATCAGGGTGACCTTGCTTGGAAGTGACAGCATTCGTTTCTTGTGCCGCCGCTGGTCCTCATCAAATCCAACAACAGTGGCCATCCTCTCCTTGATGCAGACAGGAGGGGCAGTGATATTGCGCTGGATCTGCGGCAGGTCGCCGAGCAGGCATCCGGGCGCTCCTAGGGCTCCACGTGGCCAAGAGTGGTCACCATTCAGTTAGAATCCTCCTTCAGCAGGTCCAGAAAGGATTTGACATGCAGCTGGTTTAGTAATCTGGAGGTAGGGGCAGGATATTTATTGGATTAAGTCGTGAGGCGACAGAGCTGTTCAAGGGCACGTCCGGTTGGCAATCTTGGTTGGCCATGCCTTGTGAAGGACTTGGATGGTAGCACACCCAGTTAGGGCTTTAGCCTCACATCTCTGGCCTTCTCAAGGGTCAGATTGGAGGTGTGCAGCACCAGTGAAGACGTGTTTTTACTTCTGAAGCGCCGCCTTCTTTTGCCCCTGAAACTGAAAGGAAGCCTGCTGCTGTGCTTTGCCTGGAGAAAGAGGAGCTGCCCAGCCTGGAAAGGACAGGACCATCTATTGTCTGCCTTCACCAGAACACAGTCCTGTTAACGGAGACCTGTGTACAGGACTACAAACGAGAGAAAGATGTATAAACTGGATATGCTGTCTAGAGGGCAAGACAGAGTTATTCATCATACCTTTCAGTCATTGAACTTGGCAGGTTGACACCTGAATGCCTCAAATACAGACATTTGAACCCCTGTCACACTACATCAGTACCTTAACAAAGCCAAGAGTCTTTTCATCCTATCGCCATACATGTTTAAGTGGTAGAGATCTTCCATGCAGTGTGTGCACATTGTTCCTATTATTTCCAGAAGGAAACGGTATGATTGCTCCTCTCTATTTAACAGATTTTAGTTCATGCCAGTTCATGGTTCTCTTTCTCAAATTTGTACTTACATGCTATCACTGTCCACAGAAAGAATACTTCCCAGACTTCAGATTTATTAAGTGTTTATGAAACCAGTCTTCAGTTTACCAGGAGGATGTACGGACCCAACTATGATTTCTCCCTAAAGTGATCGTTTGTTTCTGTATAAATCTCAAGTTTTTCACTTCCTATCTTTATCACAAATTATTTTTCTCTGGCAGAAAAGTAATTTTAGACTCTTCCCCTGACAGTGGTACTACAGTGTTATGTAGGCATGGTGAAAAATAGATTGCAAAGTCTCTACAATTGTTTTTGCATAATGGTCCCATTTGAAACCGGAATGGCAACATCCAAACAGTTTACATTTAAATGGACGGATTCTGTTTGATATTGGAACTTGCCACCATGAAGCAAACAAAATCCTTTTAGAGAAACCTAGATGGGGATTATTCGAAAAGAGGTAAGGGGGATCCACAGTAGCTGTTCTAGCAAATGGCTCCATATGAACCAGTCTTTTCTGTTAAATGTGTTTGGTTTCTGTACAATCAGTTTTGTAAGCTAGCATGTATTCCTTAGCTGACTGCCCCTTTTTCCACTCTTTTAATTTACTGCTTCCAGAACAGACTTGGGTTTGTTATGACATTCTGTGTAATAAATATTATTAAAGCTCAGTGGTGATATGCCACAAATCGCAACAGGGCGCCTAGGGGGAGAAGCTGACCAAACCAGAAGTGTACCACTCCCTGAAACACAAAAATAGCACAACAAGGTATGCTTGATTGTAAACAAATGTGTCTCCATACTGTAGACAAGTATTCTTGTTACGGCAACCCTCATATACCATTAGATGGCATGCTTCATCATCGGTTTCATTCTCACACTAGGACCAGAGGTAGCTGGTGTGGGCTATGATTGCCATAACTAGAAAGGAGCTCTTGTGGTAATGAGGCACTCGGGAAGACGATGGTATGGGCGAGGAGTGCAGAATAGGTGGTAGAGGGATCAAAACTACCTCTTGGTGGGCTGAATCAGAATTTTATTCTGGTGCCTTCAAGGGATAGATTAAAAATAAGAGGGGAGTGAACCTTCAACCCAGTAAAAGAGGGATAAGCATGTTTGTGCCTAGCTTGTGGCTTTTTAAGAAGGTTCTAGGCTTCAACACTATGATTATGTCATTCTGCAAAATGTTGATTATGACGTGTGAAAAGATGTAATTGGATTGGTACAGAAAGTGACCCACAGTAATAGTAGGAGTTGTCCACTGTCATCAATCATAGTGGTTGGTTGTTAGACCTCAAGCCTTATTAAGGGCAAACCAATGAACTGGTCCGCTGCAGTCTGCTGTTGATGCCTACATGGTTTGTCTGGCAAGGAAGCTTCTAACCATTAGACCTCAAAGATGCCTTCTTTCAACTACTTATCCACCCGGCTCATTGACACTACCTTAGCTTTATAGTAAGTGGCCAACGCTATCAATTCAAAGTCCTACCTTTCAGGGACATGGTCGTCTCTAAATGACGAGCAGTGGTAGCTGCCTGTCTAAGAAGGGAACGCACTCCATCCTAAATTCCGTCACCGGCGAGGTGTATCCAAAAAAACAAAAAAGTACTGACTTTTCAGCAGCTGCGGCCTCTTCTTCCACCAAATCATCCACTCAGTCAAAACTGTATTGCACCCCCAGCGCATAATGACCTCTTGCATAGTCAGTTCCCATACCATTCTCCACATACATCCACTATAGGAGTGCCTGTCAGCACAGAGGTCTCAGGCGGTGGGTCACTGGAAAGATATAGTGTAATCTTGATAGAGACCTCTAGCTGCAGATTCCTTACCTTTGAATTCCCTGTCGTCAGGTCCGAGTCCGGAATCTTTTGCTGAGCAATATCCTGCGCGCACCTTTGGGTGGCATAGTTCGGATTCATGTGCGTCTTTCAGGTCCGCATGGTATCGTTGGAGCTGTCTGTGAAGTCATGGTCACCTGTAAAGGCACCACCCTGGCGCGTGTACTTCAGTTCTTTACCTTCTGGGCCGGTTAAGCGCAGGTCCGGGATCGAGCTACCCTCTGCCTTTTTTGGCAGGCTTTTTTCAACCCTTTTGTCAAATAATTTTTTCATCTGTGTGAAGATGGCCTTGAGGAAGACTATGTTCAAGCTGTATGGCACCTGCCATCGCGCCATGTCGGTGACGGACCCGCATCAGGTATGTCTCTGGTGCATTGACAGAGACCTCAACTCAAAGTCGTGTTCCGACTGCCGGGCCATTGTCCGAAAACTTTGAGAGAGTGGTCTCTGAAGCTCATGGCGGCCCGGCAGTCAACGTCTTTAGGCGCGACTTGTAGGAGGTCACTGTCCCACTCGAGGAGGTCGCAGGACCACTCCAGGAGCCCAAAGTCCTTCAGGCACTCTGGGAAGAGGCACAAAAAGAAGAAGTCCAAGCTGACTTCGACCTTGCCACTCCCGTCGGCCAACGAGGCATCACAGGAATGTTGGTGTTCCGAGCACGCTTCTGCGGAGCCGATGCCAGGGTTGACTTCGTGTCAGAGCACCCCCCACCCGGGAGCCAGAGCGACCGCGCTCAATTTAAATAATTTTAAGAAGCCATGTACCTCGTATTTGAGTGGGCGGCCCCTGTGGGATCATCAAGGGCCCCATCAGGTTCGACGCCAGCGGCTTTGTCCTCGGTGCCGTTGCGGACCCCGGGATCCAATATCAGATCCGGACCAACGCGGGCTCCACACAGTCGGCCTCCTCTGACATCGGTCCCGATGTTGACGTGCCCATGGTTTCTCCCCCCAAACTCCTCTCACTCGACCCTTTTCCCCCCCACCCCTCTGACCAGCACCCACCAGTGGTGCGACCCCCATTCTCATTCCGGAGCTGAAACAACATTGTACGATGCCGATTCCGCCTTCGACAGCACCAACACGGCCCAGGTCAGTGCCTGAGGCTTATTTTGAGCAGCCAGGCACAGGTGAGGAGGGGGAGGGGTCTGAGGACCCTTTAGAATATGGTTTGGAGCAGGACTGGTATGAGGATATAGGGGAAGCCAGTGGACTGGATACTTCTCCAGATACTGGCATGCTCTCTCCTCCTTCTGTGACTATGGAGGAGCGAGGTTCATATGCCATGGTGGTGCGTAGAGCAGCTGAGGTATTGGACCAAGAGTTACCTACAGTGCTGGCCAGAACTAACATCCTGATAGAGGTGCTTCAGCTGGGGGTTGCCACATCGGAGCCTATGTTACCCTTCAGAGAGGCCCTTACTGATGTCCTGCTGGGGGCGTGGTCCAAACCCAGCACAGGGGCTCCTGTAAATAGGACACTCTGTCGCCACCATCGACCAGCTCCTACTGACCTAGTTTCCTCACCCAACACCCCACCCCAGAGAGCTTGGTGGTCCAAGTCTCCACTTCCCATGGTGCCTTTCCTTCTGCTCCCCCCCCCCCCCCCCCCCAAATAGGGAATCCAAGAAGCTGGACCAACTACGGAAGAATATATTTTCTTCCTCTAGCCTGGCATTGAGGTCTGTAAACACCTCATGCCTATTGGGCCGTTTTTTCCCATACTTTATGGGATACTGTGGCACGGGTGCTGCCCCAGGTCCCGAAGGGCATATGGAATACTCTCACTCAAGCTGTCAAAGATGGGAGAGACGCAGCCAAGTTTACAATTCGGTGTGCTTTAGACACGACCGACTCGCTGGGCAGGGCGATTTCATCTACAGTGGCCCTTCTTCGCCACGCCTGGCTTCGTACAACTGGCTTATTGGGGGATGTCCAGGCAAACCTGATGGACATGACCTTCGATGGCTCACGCCATTTTGGAGAAAGGTCAGACTCTGTGCTTGAGCAGTTTAAGGACTCTGGAGCTACAGCCAGATACTTTGGCCTCTCGGCGCCTGCTCACCAGCAGTCTGCTTTTCAACCCTTTCGAGGCCTCGGAAGGGGTGTGGTACCATGCCACCCACAGGCTAGCCACCATCCTCCATCTCAGCATCCATTGCGAGGACGAGGTTGTGGTACCTTGAGACCCAAAGGGTCGAGACAGAGGTCTGCTACCACCCAGCCCCCTCTTCCACAGCACCCAAGTCCTCCTAGTATGATTCTGCAAGACCATGCTCGTCCAGTTGTAGGGAGGATTCAATTTAATCTCCCTCACTGGCGGTCCATACCATTGGACAAATGGGCCTTGCAGATCATACAGCGGGGCTAGTCCCTCCCCTTCCAGTCTTTCCCTCTCTCTATGACTCCATTGCAAGAACGGCTGATGGAGGAACATTTATTCTTGGTCTGCGAGGAAGTTACGGCTCTCCTGGCCAAGGGAGCCATAGAAAGGGTCCTAATGTCAGAAGTAGGCAGTGGTTGTTATTCTTGCTACTTTCTGGTTCCAAAAAAGAACAAGGGTCTTCACCCTATCTTGGATTTAATGGACGTCAATCTCTTCCTTAAAAAGGAGAAATTCAAGATGCTCTGCCCTAGACCAAGGAGACTGGATGGTAGCGTTGAACTTGCAGGATGCGTATTTTCACATCCCCATCCTGCCCGCCCACAGGCACTACCCGCGGTTCAAGGTGGGACACGAGCACTTTCAGTTTACCGTGCTCCACTTCGATCTCACCAGTGCCCCTCGGGTGTTCACCAAGGTGAAAGCGGTGGTAGCAGCTCCTCTGAGCAGGTTAGAGATTTCAGTCTTACCCTACCTTGACTGGCTGTTGAAGGCTCCTACACCCCAAGCTCTCGTCAGCCACCTTCAGACGACAGCGAGCCTCCTGCATTTACTGGGTTTCACTATAACTGTGCCAAAGTTACACCTGACCCCCTCCCAGAAGCTCCCTTTTATCAGAGCTGTTCTGGACAGTGTGCTGTTTCGGGCTTATCCTCCCGAGCAGCGAGCCCTGGATGTTGAGGCTACGATGCTGATGTTTCGGCCTCTCTTGGATTTCAGTGAGACAGACTCTGAGGCTGTTGCGACTCATGGCCTCCTGCATCCTGTTAATCAAACATGTCAGATGGCATATGAGGGCTCTGCAGTGGGACCTGATGTTACAGTAGGCGCAGCATCAGGGAAATTTCACCGACGCGGTTCAGATCTCAGAAGGAACTGCAAAAGACCTGCTGTGGTGGTTAGTGATCCGCGATTAGGCTAGAGGCAGACTCCTCTCTCTTCCCTCGGCCAGATCTCACAGTATTGACAGATGTGTCACTTCTGGGATGGGACGGCCATCTGGGAGAGGTCTCTGGTGGAATCTGGACTCCATATCAACTTACTACAGCTCCGGGCGATCCGACTGGCATTGAAGCATTTCTTCTTGTCGTAAAAGGGAGGCTAGTGCAGGTGTTCACTGACAACACCACTGCAATGTGGTACTGCAACAAGCAGGGCGGTGTGGGGTCGTGGACCCTTTGTCAAGAGGCTCTACGTCTCTGGACATGGCTGGAACAGCAGGGCATAACCCTGGTGGTTCAACACCTAACAGGTTCTCTGAATGCCAGCGCAGATTAACTCAGCGCCTTGGTTATATCTGCTTGCCTCCGCAGAGAACGTGCGATGTCCGCAGTATTGCACGTTGGAGTTTCCAAGGCGGCAATCACTTGGTGATGCTTTTAGTCACGGGTGGAGTTTAGTCCTCCTGTGGGCCTTTCTGCCCATACCTCATCTGCCCAGAGTTCTCAAGAAAATCAAGAACAACCAGGCCCAAGTAGTCCAAGTGGCTTCGGATTGGGCACGGAGAGTGTGGTATCCCAAGCTTCTCAAAATGAGCATCAATCCTCCAATCAAGTTGCCCTTCGGGAGGATCTTCTGTTGCAGCAGCAGGGGAAGGTTCTCCACCTGAACCTGTAAAGTCTGCATCTACATGCCTGGAGATTGAGTGGCGACAGTTGATGGCTTTTGACCTTCCTCCCGAAGTCTGTAAAGTTATTTTGGCAGCCAGGCGTCCCTCCACTTAAACGGTATACGCCTGCCATTGGAAACGCTCTATATATTATTGTACAGAAAGTTCTATTGACCCTCTTTCTGCTTCTCTTTCTGATATCCTTGTCTTTATCCTATTTCTTGCCCAGCAGGGTTCTGCCTTGGGTACTCTCAAGGGCTATCTTTTTGCCTTATCAACATTCCTTCGGCTGCATGATCAGCCTTCACTTTTCAAATCTCCCATTGTACATAGATTCCTCAAAGGGCTTGTACATGTGTTTCCCCCACGCCCTTTCTTATGCCCCAATGTGACTTAAATCTGGTCCACACATTTCTTATGTGTGCTCCCTTCGAGCCCTTGCACAACTATCCCCTCTGGCTCCTCACCATCAAGACAACCTTCTTAGTGGCAATAACATCTGCCAAGAGGGGGAGTGAGATTCAAGCTCTGTCACCAAAGCCTCCGTATCTCACTATCCAGACAAGGTGGTACTCCGAACTTGTGCTTCTTTCCTCCCCATGGTGGAACCCCGTTCCATCTGGGTAAAAATATCACACTGCCCACCTTATTTGCTCCACCGCATCCCTCAAAAGAAGAAATGCTACTCCACCGGCTGGACCCGAAAAGAGCGTTGTTGTTCTACCTTGACCGCACAAAAGCGTTCCGGGTGAATGACCTACTCTTTGTGGGGTATGTGGGAGCAAATAAGGGTCAGGCAGTGCAGAAGCGAACAATTTCACCCTGGGTCATTCTCTGCATTAGGATCTGCTATGCATTGGCCAGGAAGGAGCCTCTTGAGGATCTACCAGTATCACGATTTGCACGATGCTTCTCACCTTTGGAAGAAGAATTTGAAAGAGCACCCGTCTTCTGCTGGTTCTGGACTGGCCAAGATAAGGGCGAACCTTTCTAGTAGCCACGGTGCTGCTTGACAGGAAACACCTACGAAAGACCGTACCCTCCAGAAGGTGTCCCAGAGGAAAAAAATAAAAATGTGGTGAAAACCTCAACACAGGAACTCCTAAAAAGGAGGAAAAAACAAGAGTGAAAAAAGGAAATAAAATTGAAAAAATCTCAATCAGAGCAACAGGAAGTGGAGAAAACACAACGAACAGGAGCGAGGATCACCACCAAGAGGAATAGTTTGCAACGCAAAGAAGATCAGAACTGAAAGGCTTATATACCAGGAGACAGGAAGTGACTAACAGGAAGAAAGAGCGACACCATCTTGGATTGGAAAAGCCACATAGGAAAGAATAGGAAAGAATAGGAAAAAAGTAGCAGTATAAAAGAAAAAAGAAACAAGGCATGCTGGGGAAAAAGAAACACCTAGAAGAAGACAACATGGACACCAGAACAAAAAAGAAGTAAAGATGGAAAACAAGAAGAAGAAAAAAGGGAAGAAGGAATAGGGTTCTCACCAGGTAAGGAAGGGAAAGTGTATCAGGTAGGCAGGCTGGAAGAGCGGTGTGACCGGGAGCATGAAATGTGTTTGCCTGGCCGAGCATTGAAAAAAAGACAGGCAGAAACGCATCGCCGATCCGATACTTGGAGCGGCGACCCGACCGCGATACACAGAAGGGACACTGCGGTAGAGCGAGGTGTCACAACCAGGGGCAAAGCTGCTACCACTAAGCTAGCTCGAGCGTTCCAGTCCTTGACATTTGTCAGGCAGCAATGTGGGCATCTTTGCACACGTTTGCAAAGCATTACTGCCTGGACAACCAGGTACAGAGAGACAAATACTTTGCCTGTTCAGTCCTACAGGACTTTTTAGTGTAAAGGAGATTTATCTGCAGCCCACCGCCATGAGGTTATTGCTTGGGTATCTATTCAAAGGTAAGAAATCTGCAGCTAGAAGTCTCTATCAGATGAACAAGTTACTTTCCTTCAGTAATGCATTATCTGGTAGAGACTCGATCTAACTGCAGATTCCTTACACCCACCCATGCCTCCCTGCTCTGCGATATGCCTAGTAGGGTTAGGGTTTATCCCTTTCAGGGCCCTAGTTTTGTACAGGCAAACTGTTGGTTCTCTTCATGACGCTGCGCTTCTGGCATGGAAGTTTGTGGGTAAAAGAACTGACTTACGTGTGCCGGGTAGGTGTCTTGATTGGCGACTGTGGCGTCACAGACAGCTCCAACGACGCCAGGCAGAGCTGAGCAACACACGCGGATCCAAACTACGCCACCCGGCAGTGCGTGCAGGATATTGCTCAGCAAAGGATTCTGGATTCTATGCCGATGCCAGAGAATTCAAAGGTAAGGAATGTGCAGCTAGATAGTCTCTACCAGATAATGCGTTACCAAAGGTAAGTAACTTGTTCAGTAGGGCTAATACCCATTGCTGTCTTCAGTGGTGAAACAGCAGCAACCTGTTGCAGGACAAACCATACTTAGATCCTCATTCTTCAAGACCCTCCCTCTCTGGGTGGTGGGGCGCATCTCCGAAGTATGGCAATGCATGGTTTGTGGTACCCTCACTAAAGGGGCTTCCACATCAATTACCAATCACCTCTAGCTGTTCACTTCACTCGCAAAGCCTTCTTTTAGTAAATATAGGGCAAGGTAGCCCAGTCAGAACAGAAAATATGGCTGCCATATATTACCTACAG